>NC_139256.1:24452965-24997079 GCF_977018435.1 Lepisma saccharinum | reverse complement strand
GCATGAAAGACAGAAATAAGGATAAGTAAGAGAGAGAAGCGGATAAAAAATAATGAAATAGGGAAACCAAACAATAAGAAAATGGAAAGATAGAGAAACGGAAAAGAAAGGAAAAGAGAGAGAGACAAAAGGAAAAGTGGAAAAAATGGAAGAAATATAGGGAAGAAAGAATATAAGAGATATTGAAAGGGGAAGAGAGTTTTAGCAACCATTACCACCAAAGCAGACTCAGCCTGCAATATTTTGTTCACCCGAAAAAAATCGTCTCTCGGTGCCACTGGGCCTCAACCATAATTGCATCGCCATAAAACGTATTCCGACACACCAATTTTCACACCGATATGTAGGATATGTGTCTTCTTCGGTATGTAAAGACATTTTTCTTTACCTTCATTCAATATATATATATTTTTAAATGTTTCTATTATTTAGAGGCAAGATATAAACATTTCTTTCGAGGCTCATCATCCACACTTGCATTTTTTCTCTTTTACGTCGCTTTCCTACAACTTTGGGTAATCGCAACGACGAAGATGATTAAATGAAATTTCCATATCCATGCCAGGATTCCAATCTTAACCTTCCGTGGTAAGTTATTGTATGTTCTTCAGGTCTTCTCCAATGTTACAGGTATTTATTTAACAATATAATAATAACAATAGGAAGTAACAATAAAGAATAGCAAACTAAAATACATATATGTGATAAAGTGATTTACATATTGTTACAGAATATCCTTTTAAAACGTGCCTGGTTTTCAAAAATGTCTACTCGGTTTGCTAAAGCGTTTTATTGGCCGTGTAGTCTGTGAAAGAGAGAGCGCTGGATGAGGCATAATCTTGGGTTCTTGTGCCAGACGGAACTCAAAAATGAATTTCCTATTGAAAGAAATTACTTCTGCATCAAATATCGTCGTAAACCAAAAGGCTCAGGGTTCGAGTCATATGGTCAAGGGCGCCCGCAGAAGGTACCCAGGGGGGGGGGGGTCACTTGCTCCCCAACCCCCATGTAGCGTAAAAACATGGACATGTAGTGCCTTGAAATGCAGTAGATTAAGTGCCTTTGCAAATTATTCCAGTGCTGGGAATGCTTTATGACAATTTTCTTAACTGGAAGTAAGCATCACACCACCTTCCCTCCACTTTAAGCGCTGCTACTCCGCCCCTGAGAAAAATCCTGCGGGCATACAGTGGTTCGAATCGTACTGTCGGTTTGGTCCTGTTGGCATATCTGTGCATAAAGTGGACTTAAAACTCAAACGAAAATAAGGCCTCCCCGATGGCGCAGTGGTATCGTCGTCGCCTTGTAATCAAGGGGTCCCGGGTTGGATTCCCGGTGGAGGCGCATACTGGTTCGGATCCCACTTTAAGCTGTAGGTCCAGTCCCGATTAGCCTTACTGTGCATAAAGTGGACTTAAAACACCAACTCAATCAATCAAACGAAAATATAAACTCTGCTGTGTCAAGTTTTCCCCTTCAAGCTTCTATCTATTTAGTATTTACTTTCTAGAGACTTAAATCATACAATGTGTGAGAAGCTTGTGTAATTGAGATTTTCTTACTTCTTGTGCTTCCTCAATCAACTTGGGCTGGTCTTTCTCTCTGTCGTCAGCACCTGTGAAATAAAGAACATATCACTAATATAATTTCAGGTGTAGCTTATTGCTTCTGTAATAAAGTAGCTACTGTCGCACCAAGAGAAACACCGTGGCCAACTCGCGAACTAAAGAGGACCGTCATTTGTTTACTCCTCTCACGGGTTACCACAGTCGAAAAAGTCCCCTTCGCTTGTGCCCCGTGTTGCCATATCGCGACTTCTTTCCCTTGCCACGTTGTCAAAACATTAAACAAGACTAAGTGCATTACGTCACTGCTTTCGCTGTGGACAGCGTTCTCTTTCATGATACTGAATGAAGATGACGAGGATGTGTTAAAAAACGACGGCGCACTATTTTGGCAACGCAGGGGCAAGATTGCATGGCAAGCTGCTGATTGCATCACCTACACTTGCTTACGGTTGATAGGAGGGGTTTGCTCTTGTTGGTAGGGTAGTACAGGTTAGGTCATCCCCGGTAGCACTTTGTTATCAAGTGGTCCCAGGTTCGATCTTCGGTGAAGACACATGTTCAGTTCTCCGCATTGCACCAAGCCAAATCCTGATTAGACTACTGAACATCATAACATGGATTTAAACAAATAACTTTAAAAAAGTGCAGTGGTAGGATCAGTGTCTTAGAAGGGTGATCACTTAATTTAGATGCCAGGGGATCGTCTTTTCTAGACGTCAAAAGTCGACGGGTGATCGCTACTTACTATCAATTTTATTTGTGATGTTTTGTTAGTTTTATGCAACTGTGTGAGGTGTCTTCCACCTCTCCACTTTTTACGTCCTTTGGTACAGATTTTATGGTCTCATAAGGCCTTCCCGATGGCGTAGTGGTAACGTCGTCTCATTGTAATGAAGGGGTTCCGGGTTCGATACCCGGTGGAGGCACGTGGTGGTTCGGATACCACTTTAAACTGTAGGTCCAGTCCCGATTAGCCTATCTGTGCATCTAGTGAACTTAAAACAACAAATCGATCAATCAATTTAGGGTCGCCAAAAGAACTTAGTATTTGCGAAGTACACTTCTAAATACATCATTGTTTCCCCCAAAATATAGTTCGTCCGACTTTGTTCGATGGTTTTTAAGTTCATGTAATCAATCATCAATTCTTAGTAAAAATACTCTAATAAATTTTACAAAACGTTAAAATGAGTGCATCACAATTGCTTTGTATAAATTATACAGTAATACTAAATGTATTGACTGTACACTGTTACTACATATTCCTGTCCGTAGTATTAAAGCAATGCCTAGAAGAAAAGTATGCGGCAAGACATGAACAGTGAAGAACAGGATTGTTTTGTAAAAGTAACGAAAATCGATAAGTTGCTCAGTTAATTCCATCTTCTCAATTTACAAGCCAGTATTATAAAAAAGAGTTAATTCTAGGATATCGATTTCTCCACAGATTGCAGTTGTAAGCGAATCATTAAAAGTTAATTATTGAAACTAGGTTAAGCTTATTGAAAATATCATAATAAATGTACTCTTATTTCGATTCTTTCTTATGGGTAATAAAAACGCTCTCTCAACTAAAAGTTCACCAACCAATGCTTTGTTATTTTTAATAACAGTCAGTTCTTCTTCAACCTTTCTCCTTTCCGTTCATGTACTTCGTTCATTTATATTGAGTTGCATGTTCCTACGAAGAACACTTCCATGTAAAGATTTAGCCTCGAACTTCATGAACTAAACTGTACCATAAATGTGTATTCTTTGAATAGCATATTTTTTAAAACTCTCAAGAGATGTTTTAAGAAGCTTCTTACAGTGCTTATGCTAAAGTAATCTACGTTTAACTTATACAAATGTAAGGAAAAGCACAACCCTTATGTGGAATAATACATTTTTCTATTAATATTTTAACTTCCCTGTGAACGGTTGTAACATCTTTCTCGATTCTCTGTGTACTTTCATATTATCACAAGCTTATATTTGTAACAGTTTGAGTCTTATAACAATTCTAAATTTAAACATTGCTCAGTTTTAGTGGAAAAGTTATAGTATTTACGAACTATACGTTTTCGCTACTCCTGCATAACCAAGTTGATAAATGTGCAAGGGGAACAGTGCACGTTTAGCTTGGGTATAAGTCAATACATTCATATATTCGTCATTTTCTCGCAAACGATTCATTTCCAACCCATGCTACTATTTGACTACTTTTAGTGTGCACTGTTCACCTTTATCCAATCAATTCTTGGATTAAGATATCATTTGGGTGTAGAATTTCAAATTTGATGGTCTGTTCGACCTTTAATTAACCATCATGTAGTATTCTTACCTGAAGATTCCGACATTGTCAGATGTTAAGTCGAATTTCCAACTGGTTACTCTGCTTCTTAAATTGATGTGCCTCTTTTTGCCTGGCGCCCTGGAAACCAGAAAATATATTAGCTAAAACATAAACCGATACCAACAACACAATGAAATTCGATTATCCAGAATTAGCAAACAATATATTGTAACCTTACAACTGGTGCCACGATTTTGCAAAATTCGGAGCTTCGTAAATTTACGATTTCCTACTCTCAGGTGAGCCCGACTACTTTCGAAATATCTCGGCTGGCTTCGCGGAATCTAGTCGGCGAGCCTACTAACAGCGTAGAGCGTCAGCAAGAGAGTTAGGGATAGGTGGGTTTCATGTGACGTCAGAATTCGCACCGCCGCCATGTTTGCGGCGAATTTGCTTGACGTCTGCAAGGAAATACCCATCACGTAGCGTTCGTTACACCTGCGCCAACTGTACGTTTGTTAGTACTGTGTAAGATGTCGGTAACATTGCATAAAATTAATGACAAAGTCGTGTCATCTGGGAATAGCGGTAATTTTCCATATGTTCAAACTCTTTGTGCAATCGACAGAAAAAGATATGGAGAAAAAGTGAAGTTTTGCGGTGTAATCCATATGAACTGGACAATAACGAAATGAAAAGGTCCTAAACTTTTACCCAACTGTAGTTCACGTGTGTTTATTTACTTGACCCAGCTACCTGGAATCAATTTGTTTTCGTATTTATTACTGGTTAGGATTCTGCTTGAAACATTTACATCCAGTAAAGATTAACTGTAAATTCCAAGGCTCCGCCATTATCGTCTCTGTTTCCTTATAAGGTTTGTTCAAGAGCTGTAATGTAAAATGTTGATGTGCTCGAAAACAGTAATTTCACTCCTTGCTTTAATAATTTGGGATATACCGGCCTCCGTGGCTAAACACAGCGTGCTACGTTGCCAGGGGTCCCGGGTTCGAATCCCAACCTGAGCATGGGTGTTCTTTGTGAGTTTCGCTTTATCAGTTTCAACACATCATTACTCAGCCTCGATTAGCCAAAACTGGCATAAAAGCGAAGTAAAATAAACCAAACCAATCAATCGATTTGAGATACTTTGATAGCAGTATTTATTTTTCTGACAGTACGTAAAGCCTACTAGCGGCACCTTTTCTCATGGATCGAATAACAATTAATAACAGTTCGTGTTAAGGAACGAAATATAATACATACCCAAGTATAAACGTACATTATCAAGATGAATTAAACTTTGATGATTATCATTTTTATCGTCAAACTTATCAGAAGTATCAGCACCTTTCTACCAAAAAACAAGGAAACACTATTGCAAGTATGATTAAGCACACCAGTTCGATCCATTTGTACTAAAAGTCACAAAGGTGGCATATGAACTTACCTGAGAGGAAATGTTCACTTCATACTCTGTGTAATGTTCGCTTTGATCATTAATGTTGGCACGATTTACTTTCGCCAACCAGACGACGCAGTGGTATCTTCTGATCAACAATTATCAAGTCCCGTGACCTGAACCGCACCTTCTGTTCTTTCTCGGAAAATTCGAGGATACACGTGAGTTTCTGTTAAACAACAGAAAACTACACAGCACAGTACCATCATAAACTTTGAAATCTCCCACCCGCCCGCTTAATTATGCATGTTTACAAGATCCGGCCTCAAACATGGCTGCTCGATCCCACAATGCAACAGTTTGTGACGTAGGTGAAACACACCTATAGTTGCTGGGTTGATATCACGTTATCGGGTCGCTTGTTTATTGGAGGCCTCGGGAGTCATGACTCGCTTCTAAGTTGCAAATGCATAAGAGCCAGAGCTTCTGTGGAAGTAATCTCACTCTACTAGAAGTAAAATGTGATGGATATGGTGGGTTAAAGAAAGGTGTATCATGCAGAAAGTTCACACTTTGGATAAATTGAGATAACGAGCTAGTTTTATACCTATAGTTAATACTTTACTCCATTCACGCAATTCCTAAGCGTGGTCATTGAAAATTTTCCAGTTGCTGATAACTTCATACATACATAAGTATTATGTGTACGCATATAATGCATCGAAGATACAACCGTACAAAATGACATGACATTCGAACTTGTACAATTTAAGGATCATTTCACAAATTTAAATACAGATTAGGTATTACTATAAAGGAAGAACCGATTTGGTTTATGTAGGCGTATTTTTAGTCTAACTATACTCTGTCCTGATTATCTCTGGAGCAATGGAACGAATGAGCACGTGAGAGGGAATGGAATTGCGTGGAGGGCGAAGTGAATGCCTTCACAGCAGCGTGTACTGCTTCTCTCAGCCCACTCGATCCCCCCCTTCCTGCCGCTATGCGCGGCCTTGCTCCAGAGATTCCCGTGAGAGAGTATAGTGCCATCTCATTCTGCTAAATTGTTATCTAACTTATAATTTACATACTGCCCATATGTTTTCTGAGGAGTAATCTGGTAGTGACAAATTCTCCTTCGTACCCCAACAAATGCCACCATCATTTGCAAACAATGGAAGCTTAATTGAAAAATATTTCATAATAAAATGGACAACGTTATTCACAAAGATTTCCAGGCAAGATTTCAACATGAATTAACTTTTTATTAATTTCAAGTTTTTGAAGTTTTGATATTACGCGACACAAGCTTTCAACACTTATTTAAATTACACTGAAATATATATATATTTCCAAATTTGTTCTCATTAAATTCTAACTATAACCTTCGCCAAGTATCGTGCGATAAAAACTTCATTTGAGCATTAAATAACTTGGGATTTATCCCCTTGTAATTGCTATTTACAAGAGTCTAATTATGTCATAGGTTAGTTTCAGAAAAAAATGTTTATATTTAAATAAATATATATCTAGTTTCTATACACAATTATTTTGCTTTCACGTCAAATAACAATATTTAAGGATTTGCAGATTTCAAGAAAGAAATCCCAGTCAAGTTTGGTTTGGAATCATTCTTGGGTTAGTTTTTCTTAACATTCAGGCCCGTGCAGAAATAATAGTTGGTAAATTATCAGTCGCTATTTTTGTGTATTTTCTTTTATACTAATCTGCATACTTGTAGTGATGCTGATGTACTGAACATCTTTGTCTCTGGCGTTTTTGTTTCATTTCTGGAATCTTACGTTTTGTAAAACAAAGTGAATGGTAATAAACAATGTTTCTACTATTGTGTTTAAATTGAACATTTAAACAATCAGCGTAGAAGGTGGTAAGGCTCCTGATCCGATAATTCTGCAAACTTCCTGAAAACTATATTTTATGGTTTGGTCTGGAGTGTGCACACACACCAAAGCTCCGTCTTTAGATGCACCACATCTAGTGGGATGCTTAGAATATCGTATACTGTATAACATACCTAACCTCTCACGTGAAAATAAAATAGCAGGTAGTGCCTAACTTTTCACACGGAAAACGAACATGTCAGTAGGTTAGGCAGAAGGGAGGGTCCAGACAAACCATTTGAGACTTCGCTCGCAGAACCGTCCAGTCGATAGCCACCAATGCAGCAATGGCTTAAAACATTGTTTCAAACAGAAAGTTGTTGAAGCTATGCATTTTGCTTGAACAAATTCACACTATCGAAATGTGATCCAAAGGATGGAGTAAGCGTAAAGAAAGCATCTATGGAAACTAAAATCAAACAAGAACACATTTTTTGTGTTCTGGAATCTTCTTTAAATGTAGGTTAGAGAACGTCACAAAGTTTACCCAAAATTACTATTCTAGAGTGCTTTATGTTAATTCCTCGTAAATTAAAGCACACGTGGAAAATTAAATGCATAAAGTGTAATAGCGTTATTTCCTAGAAAACCAAGTGACGTCATCTGATCTTGCCAGTTGAATATCCCGGTCGAGTCCCCACTTGGGTAAAAGCCAGTGATTGCTAGAATTTCTAGTAATGTAATCTAGAAGGAAACTACGGAAAATTTCAACGGTAGAGACAGGTCGGCGACCATGTTGGAGTAACCCTACTCGATATGTACCAATGATAAGGTATGTTTGTTTCTAATCTGTTCCTAGATGTCTGTGCTACGAATATTCACAAGAAATAGTTTATCATGGAACAATAATTTCAAAGATTGACAATCATAAGAATACAAGCACGTTACCAAAATATTATGTATGAAAACCTACAATTATATCAAACGCAAAAAGAACTTCACACATGCGACAAGACTAACCTGAACTTTTGTTTAGTTCTCAGGCTTGAACGTTGATAATTTCGTATTTTAGGGAATGAATAAACAAAAATTTTACACTATGAAGTGGTTGATGTGTGGCAACTGGATTTACAGCCTTGGTTACGGCTTGATTTTTGAAATGCTTGGAAACAAATGAATGATGTAAAACCCATTGTTGCTAGATCGTGAACGATTAAAAATCGATTAATCAGTTTGAATGTTTCTCCAATTCTGAAGCCAATTACAGATTCCATATGTTTTATCGTTTTATAATAGACCTTTTTTATTTATATCTAAATAATAAACATAATATTTATTATGTATTGCTAAAATTGAGTTCGCCGATATTGTTTAAAAGAAAGACAATTTTAAATCTAAATTACTACATTGTCTATTATGTTACACGAATTCTCGGTTCGGATATATTAAAATGTTTATACTATTTTTAAAACATTCAACTTCACATTTAATTTGAACTCTTTAAACTTATATTTTTACAATTTATTTTCATAATTATAAAGAGAATGACACAAAATGAGTAAAATGATTTACTCAAACTTTTGATTGAATTGCTAAATCTTTATGGCTTCCAGGCATTAAAGTTATGTTGTTAATTTGAACCTACGTGTTTCTATGTCTTGTAAATGTATAGATAAGAAATCACACACACACACAACAAGGCTTACATCTATGGCGCAGTCGTACAGGCTTGGTGATTCTTCGTAAGAAGAAGTATGGATGAAGACGTCACGAAGAGTACGCGACGATCATCATTCCAGCATAGGAGAAATTGTGTCGGCTTGATCAATTTCTACGGTAAGAAAACAAGATTGCACGATTTGTATATTATTTACAATAATTGTACAAGGCAAATTCAAATCAGTGCGATACAAATTGTGTCTACGGCGTAGATTACAATAATTGTACAAGAACAAAGTTTAAATCAGTGTGATACGGATTGTGTTTACGATATAGTTGACCACAATTATGAATATGTTCGGTTTGAATTTATTCTCTGAGTTCCGGCCAGATTCGGAAGAAATAGAAGATTATTTAACGAGGTTTGAACAGTCTTGCTTGGCTCATGATGTTAATGAAGCCAGGAAGGTACCCATACTGATTGCAGTTATAGGGTCTGAAGCTTACAAAGTGCTGAAGAACATCCTTGCACCTGAACCAGTCGATTGTCAAACATATTCGATCCTCAAGGACAATCTGCTTAAACATTATGGCCAGAGAACAAACAAATATGTGGAACGTTTTAAGTTCAGACAGTGCACGCAGGAAACAGGTGAGAATGCAACACAATTTATGGTACGTGTTAAGCAACAAGAACATAAATGTAGTTTTGGCCAGTACTTACAGGAAGCCATTGTAGAGCAAATAATTGTAGGCGTTCGGTCTGACGCCATTACAAAGAAATTACTTTCTGAACCTACATTGACTCCAGCAAAATGTCAAGATGTTGTGCTCAGTCGGTAACGCATCTGACTACCATGCTAAAGGTCCCGGGTTCGATCCCCGGCCGGTTCAAATCCGGGAACTTTTCTAACGATGGAAGCGGCCCCGGCGCCCACCCAGCGTCGAATAACATGGGTACCTGGGGGAAACCCTGGGGGGTAAAGGCAGTCAGGAGCGTGATGGTGATCACATCACCCCCACTCACGACCGGATCAAGAAAGTGTGGTGCCTTACCCCCACACCCCCTATACGCCTTCATGGCGTGGTGCTATGCACAGGGGAGCACTTTACCTTTTTTTTTACCTAAGGATTATAAATAGAAATTCAATGTTAACAGGAAATATATTCAGAGCACTTATGCACAATTTACAGCAGACTGAATATGTTTATAAGTTAGTGGTGAATAAACGCATATATTTCTAAGTTATTTTATGTACTCAATCGTGTCTTGTTTCGGTTGAATTATATCTCATCTGCAAAAATTGAAATATTTTAATGAAAAGCTTAGGCATAGTTTTGCTTGATTGAAACACCGAACAGGTAAGTTAATGTAGATCATCTCTGTCCTGTGATTTTAGTTCAATGTTTATTTTCAAAAGCGAAAGAGAGTAAGTAGGTACAGAGTAAATTAGAAAATTGCGACAATAAAAAATGCGAAGAGAATAATGGTAAAAAGCGATTCATTAAACAAACAACGAATAAACAAACATAGCCTACCCAAACCTTGGAAAACGAAATAAGACGTGAGAATGGAAGAATTACGAAAGGGATTACTCTTCCTGTTTTTCCTGATCCGATTTTAATTCATCTGTTTTAGATTTTTGTTATTTAGAGTCACTTTTCTTCCACTTTTAGCTAATCGCGACGATGAGGTTGAGTGATAATGTTTGGTACGGTCAATAAATAACCGGATTAGTGCCGTCAATGGCTGAGCCTCCTTTGTGGCACCTGAACTGTGAACGCCATGTCTCACCTCATTGACTGGTGCCTTGGAGGCAAATTGCACATACACCTCCTCCCTTCACTGCCAGTGCTGCCACCTAGCGACGCGGTCTAGAACTCGTCTCGCAGGCATGTGGCGTACCCCAGCCTGGCCTACATATCCCGTAAGTTTAATCGCTCTGTCACTTTATTTCGTTTTTTCACGGCATTAATTCGGTTATTTATTGGCCGTACCAAATACGATTATATGATTAAATTGTTGAAGAGGCCCCGTCACAAAGAACACCCATGTCCAGGCCGGGATTCTAACCCGTGACTCCTGACGTCATATCGCAGTGTGCTAACCACTCCGCCACGGAGGTAGGCCTTAAATCATCTGCATATAGAATTACGTTTACAATATTGTAAACTCAGGATGCATGCTAGTTATATGGGTAAATTAGTGTTTGTGAACATGAAATTAATTGTTTCTACTTTCTCAAAGTGCAAACGTAATAACAGTCTAGCTTATCTATTGCAATTGGTTCATCTGTTCCATTTTCTACCACTACTCTATTATCACACAAAGAGTTGTTGGTCCCTCCCACATATTATCAACCGTGTCTCCTCCCCAAGTTATCAACGGAAGGAAGTTTGTTACTATGTGATAATTATGCGTACGAGAATGAAATCATTCTAACTCTCTACATCAGGACCCAACCAGTTAACTTTCGGTTGGAGTACAGAACAAGATGGCGGCCTTAATGGTTTTCCTGCTCTTTTGCGGCGGTTTGTTCAACATGGTGTCGTCCGACAAACGCCAAGAGTTTCATCCATGTCCAAACTTTGTGTTCCGGGATGTAATAAATATTAATGAGGTTAGTGCAAGGGTTTAATTTGATTTGATTTTTGTTATTTAGCTTCGCTTTTCTGCACTTTCGGCTAATCGTTACCATGAGGATGAATAATGATGTGAAGACTTTGATGAATGGACACTCGAAAAGAACCCCATGCCCAGGGCGGGATTCGAACCCGGAGCCCCTGGCGTCGTGGCATGTTGTGATAAATCAATATTTTCTTATTGAGGAAAGTTGCCCTTTATGCTGTGCACTATTTCAAACTACTATTGTTATTGGTATTATCAGTGGCGTATACTGAGACCAAGATCTGGGCTATCTCACTGTCACGTGGTCCTAGGCTATGAATAGAAATAAGTTTACCAACTCCTAAGAAATCAGGTTGCCAACTCATAGGAAATCAGGGTGCCAACTCATAAGAAATCAGGTTGCCAACTAATAGGAAATCAGGTTGCCAACTCATAGGAAATCAGGTTGCCAACTCATAGGAAATCAGGTTGCCAACTCATAAGAAATCAGGTTGCCAACTTATAGGAAATCAGGTTGCCAACTCATAGGAAATCAGGTTGCCAACTCATAGGAAATCAGGTTGCCAACTCATAAGAAATCAGGTTGCCAACTCATAAGAAATCAGGTTGCCAACTCATAAGAAATCATGTTGCCAACTCATAGGAAATCAGGTTGCCAACTCATAATAAATCAGGTTGCCAACTCATAGGAAATCAGGTTGCCAACTCATAATAAATCAGGTTGCCAACTCATAGGAAATCAGGTTGCCAACTCATAAGAAATCAGGTTGCCAACTCATAAGAAATCAGGTTGCCAACTCATGGGAAATCAGGTTGCCAACTCATAAGAAATTAGGTTGCCAAATCATAAGAAATCAGGTTGCCAACTCATGGGAAATCAGGTTGCCAACTCATAGGAAATCAGGTTGCCAACTCATAGGAAATCAGGTTGCCAACTCATAAGAAATCAGGTTGCCAACTCATAAGAAATCAGGTTGCCAACTCATAAGAAATCAGGTTGCCAACTCATAGGAAATCAGGTTGCCAACTCATAATAAATCAGGTTGCCAACTCATAGGAAATCAGGTTGCCAACTCATAGGAAATCAGGTTGCCAACTCATAGGAAATCAGGTTGCCAACTCATAAGAAATCAGGTTGCCAACTCATAGGAAATCAGGTTGCCAACTCATAAGAAATCAGGTTGCCAACTCATAGGAAATCAGGTTGCCAACTCATAAGAAATCAGGTTGCTAACTCATAAGAAATCAGGTTGCCAACTCATAGGAAATCAGGTTGCCAACTCATAAGAAATCAGGTTGCCAACTCATAAGAAATCAGGTTGCCAACTGCAGAATCATCATCATCATATTATCATTGATATGAATAATTTTGTTTACAATTTCTGATCAATTTTACTCCTGTATTTTATTCTCTAGACTCTAGGTTTCGCAGATAGCCTAGCTAGCCTAGAATATATTTATATTTTCCTTATTTTTGTCGCTTTTCTAAACAAATTGATAAGAAGTTGTGCAATTGTATTTCAAGTAGCGTAATTTTTCAGTTTATATTTTGGATACTCATATTTGAATTATGAATATATGAATTATGAATCGATTAAATCGATGAATGGGTTCTTCAGTTACGCTCTTATGTTAATGAAAGTATATTTCGTACAAATACTAATGAAGCCTAGGAAATCTGTATCTCATGAGCGCCCAATAGTCACTTCACAATTGAGTTGTTGACCAGTCCTGCTTTAAATCAATCACCCAAAGAACACAAAGGCATTCCTCTCTGTCAGTGGCGTGTCCAGTATTTCCGAAAGGGGTGTACTTATACCAACCCCTCTTGGGCGATCCACTGCTCTCACGCATAGAACCCACTATCTCCGTTCTTATGACTGAAGATAAGCACATGTATTTAATAAGTGTTTATGTTCTTTACACGTGATCTTCTTCCGTAATTATATGTAGTTATATGTTCTTGCAGGTGGAGGGTCTTTGGACAATGCAGGAGGTCACGTCTTCATTCCCGCCTTGCTTTTCTCTGGCGATCGAAAGGGTTAATTTCACAACAATACTTCTTGAAGGCATTGTTAGGGGAAGGAATGCTATACATTTAATTTGTTCAATAACGGGACCTGGATATACAGTGTGTCCAAACGAAGGTATGTTGATAAGGTTCAGTGTCAAAATTAGTAGCTATTATTAGTAGTATAATTAATGTAATGAACTGAGCATTAAAATCATGGGCGTATATAGCAATGGAAATTAATTGGTGAAAAATTTCATGTCATTGTGCTTTTTGTGTGGAAAGTGAAAGAACAAGCCTGTGTATTTGAATTTGCCATTCCAGAAAACTGGCTCTCACCCCTTTGGTGCGGACGGTCCCGGTTTCGATCTCCCCCTCCCCATTTTGGCGTTAACCCAGCTTCTTGAGGATAATTGTGGAATTTCTTGAAAAGGAAGCGGGCTGAAGCCCGTAGCTGAAATTTATCTCCAGGGGGGGCTTTGCAGACCAAGTCCATTTTCGAAAGCTTAACAGTATTAAAAATGAAGGTAAATTACGTGTGTGAGAGAGGGAAAGGGTGATCAAGTTAATGTAAAACATATACGAATACTACAGTTTTTTCTATATCTTCTAAAACAGCTCTTGAAGTATTAATTGACTTCTACTGACATCATCCCGTACTATACATTCCATACTACTTTTGATGATACAGATATTTATATCATACAAGAGAAAATACACAATATTCAATCATAGGACCTACAGTACATTTCACCCCTGCCCGAAGCAATAAAATAAAACTCCCCTTTTTTCCCAAAAATTGGGAGCTGTTGATCTTTGACGCAGATGTGGAAGGGGCAGCGAAGGTACAGATAAAGAAGTACCCTTAAAAAGAACTTTCTAAAGTCTAGAGAATCTTCTACCTAGACTTCGGTTCATAAACAAGATGAATGAATGTAATAGCTGCTGTCTGCATTTTCACTCTTCACTGCAAACAAATTCTACAAAAAAAACAGTTTTACGACCTAACGTCAAGGGGGCCGACGGCAGTGCCAGGGGGGTGGGGGACTACTCCCTGACTACGGCTTGAGCAGACTCCGTTCTCCAAAGCCACGACTGGACTTAAAGCGCTGACCACGGGTCACCCAATGAAGAAGTCATTCTGGCAGGCCCATTAAATGTGACTAGTCCATAAGAAATTAATGGAAAGCTGAATTTTGGCTAACTTTTAGATCCACTTAGACATTAATTAAACAGTTTTCTTGGTGATTATTGTTTACGTGTTGCTGCCTTCGCAATGTCAAGGCGGATGATTTCCTCATAGGAAATGTACAAAATAATATTGTGACAATGGAAAGAACATTTTAGACAAATTATTTTTGTTGTAATGGGAAATGATCACAAGACTTCTTGGATTTGGCCACAGAGATAACACTGGTCGACATTGAGTTGCGAAATAGAAATTGCTACTTCAGGCCGCAAGAATTTCACACGCTATCTGCGCTCAACATAGTAGTCCGCTAGTTGCAAGATTGCGGAACTAAGGCTCTGTCCGAAAGGTACAAAGTACAGACTTGACGGAAGTGACGTCACCTAGTACAATTTGATAGCGCCAAGAACGGAAGCACGCAAGTGCACAGCTCGCAGTACAGATGGTTGCTGACTAGGTCACGTGACTTTCGCATCCGTTGTTCATTTGTTCAAAATCACGGAGGTAGAAAGCCAGCAACTCAGATTAAATATACGTTATGGGCCAGCAAGTTGTTGGTTCAAGTTCTTCTAATGTGTGGAAATGTATGTGTACGAACATTTGAAAATGCTATGCTGAAAAAGAATGTTTAAAAGGCGGAGAAAACAAGGTGTCCTCGTATTTGGCGCTGCAGTCGAAGTGCAATTCGAAAGACTTTCACTTCCAGTCCACGACTTCAAGACCACACTCCAAGACCATACTCGGAGGATGCTCGTATCAAGTACGATCTTTCACCTTTCGGACACGGCCTATGATGCGTGGAATACAAAGTATACCTGCAACAAGGACGTATTTAGAGGGTTCGGAGGGGGGATCGGACACCCCACAAATACTTACCAAGTATTAAAATAAAATAATAAAAATTAACTTTTTAGCATTTGTTGTACTAGCGTATAATCAATCGTTATTTATTTCCTATGAACTTGGAAGACAAGGATTATTACATAGGGATCATACTGCTTTGAAGGAAAGTATCAAAGAAGATTTATGCAGATTACTACTGACGAAAATATGCATAAAATATTAATCAGGAACATCCTTTTTTTATTATTCAATAAATATTCAATTCTTTATCTATTTGACATTAATTTCCTTCTTTTTATACTAATTTGGCTATCTTAAATGCACGCAAACTAGATAATAAATATATGCTGTTAGATTTATATTCTTGTACCATCTTTTTAAGTATTCGTGTAATAATAAAAATGCAATATTTATAAATTTACATATTTTAATTAATATTTGATTTAATTATAAGTTAATTGTTTTAATTTAAACATTATTATTATTATTATTCCTGGGACACTTGGTTCGGACCCCCCCCCCTCCCCCGATATGCCTGACCTGCAAGTTTGATTATTTAGCCCAAGCGCATCTTTAGGTCGCGTATACGATAGACTTAAATAGTAAAAACTTTTACGCACTGTATTCTCGGAGAATAAATCATTCGTCTATGGATAATTTGTGTACTGGCTTCAACTGAGGTATGTCATTTAGAATTGGCCATCAAATACCGCAGTTTTTTTTAAAAAGTAATGAACCCCGTACTGCGAAACGGGTGAGCTCTATGTTAGTGCTCTATATAGGGGGACAGATTCACAGACGTGCGCATAAACCTATCCGACCCTAAACACGCCACTATTCCACTCAGATTTAAAAGATGTTGATTTGTTAGTGATTGCTGCCACTACAGTTTTAAGCAATCCGATTGGCTGACTTGAGACTAGGTTAGGTTTTTTGGAATTAGTACCACAACACTCTTTCTTCTTCTTCTATCTTACCCAACCCAGCCTAACCTAACCTAGCGTCACTAATGACGTCACGTTAGCCAATCGGACTGCTTAAAACTGTAGTGGCAGAGGCTGGGTTGGGTTAGATAGAAGAAGAAGAAGAAGAAGAAAAAGTGTTGTGGTACTAATTCCAACCGTTTTTATAAGATCTCATTCATTTGTTTCTATTCCAGGCACTGAATTCCGCATAGCCAGGATTAGATCCCAGGCCTACATGGTTGTCAGTTACTGTAAATGGAACAAGAGAGGCAGGCACGAGGACATTTGGACTGCCATTTTTACTCGCCAGGGGGTTGTCTTGAACACAGGGCAGAAGAATCGCATCAGGAACGTTCTTCTCAACGGAGGTGTCGATCCAAGTACACTCCAGAGCAATATTTCTCCTTACTGTTAGGGAATATTAGTTCAACATATGTTTTGCAACTGCACAGCATAACAATTAATAAAATTAATGTTTAGAATGAATACTGATGTTATACTTCCATTGCCTCAACAAGTAACACTTCCGCTATGGTAATTAAGAATCAATTTCTGTCCTTTAGTCTACATCAGCGGTTCTTCAACTGTGGTCCGTGGACCACTGCGGCCCGCGAAACCCTCCCTCTTCCTTAAATGGTGAAAATAAGTGATGAAACACTAGAAATAAATATGTGTGATGCAAATTCCGGACTTTAAACTTTGAGTTAATTCTTGGGGTCTGCGAGAAATGGCTTTTGAGAAATCTGTAAACAAAATGTCTGCTTCCCTTTTAGTATCATCAATACTTGATGCAATTTAATTTGTCAGCTTGATAAGATTGGTTACAGTTGAGTGCATTTGTGCAAATCCATGCTGCTGAGAAGGCAACGGGCTATGAATATGTGGAATCCCGAAAAGTCGGGACTGGAATTGGGGGGGGGGGAATCCTGTCCCGATCCCCAAGTTCGCGATATGATTTCCAGACTTTTCAAGATCCTGAATAGTCAGGAAATTCCAAATAGTCATTTTAAAAAGAGGTTAATTTTCGATGTTTTCTCTATTACAAGTGTCTGAAAGTTCTTGGAAATAGTTTATTTCTATTCCAGACATGCAGAAACAACCAGTTAATGGGGAAATGGCTTGTACAATTCTAGATTTACGTCGGGAAATTTCGAACATTTCCCACCCTGAAAGTTTCCAGACTTCGTTGGGAAATTGAAGAGTTTTTCCCATCCCAAACATTGGGATTAATATAATTTCTCAACCCGACCAAAAAAAAAAGAAAAAATGTTCCGTTTTTAAGTTTTTCACAGTCTAAGCTGAAAAAACTTAAATAAGGGAAATGGAAAATAGAGGAAAACATTTTTTTTTCCTGTGTGGGGACCATGTACATTAAATGTATAATGAGACAAAATGTAAACTCTGTGAATGTAAATTTGGGATTCTACTGTATTAGTTCTCAAGAGTTTAGGAGAAGCTGATAATTTTGCAATAGTACTTTATTTGCAACTGTCTTATCAGCATTTTTGAAATTGTGTTGATTTCCTCAGTTTATCCACTTTGGAATATCTCTTATTACATAGGATGGATTTAAGTTGAGTCCAGATGCCTTTTTTGGTGCGATTTCAGAAATATTTAGAGTCGCAACGTCAGGTTTGTGTTGAGTGGGTTTGTCTAAATTTTGGTTCTTTAGATTACACAGATTCTGCCTGCCCCTGTGGTGGCGTGGTTAGCACATCACGTTACAATGTTAATGGTCCCGGCTCGAATTCCAGCTTTGGCATGGATATTTGTGAGTGTCCACTTATCAATTTCATAATATCATCACTCATTTCCACCTTCGCAATTAGTCAAAAGTGGCACAAAAGTGAAGTAAACTAAAGCAATCAAATCAAGAATACACAGATCCGAATTAGTTTGCCAAAAGTTAATGTTTTTTGTCATTGTGCCTGGTTTGTTGCACTGGTAATTCTCTTTTTGGCTCCTGATAAATGACCAGAATTTATTTGAACCCTTAATAAGATCAGCCTTGGAAGCTTCGTTACAGTTTTGGTAAACAATTCATTCCTTTTTCTAAATTTTGTTTGTTTTTCATTCATATAATACATATTTGTTTCAAGATATACCATTTTCCCTACATTTTTCATTGTGATGTGATTTTGGCCTTCAGATCCTTGCAAATGTTCCATGTGAACCATCATTGATAAGATGTTTTAACAGTGAAATGAATGCACTGGACACATTAAATATATATCTAATTATTTCTTAGAATTTGCCAACTGCAAGATAAACATCTGACTGATTTTACTTGGTCTCGGTCACCTTGTTAAAAAATTAAAACAATATGTATCAGTCTTCCAATTATAGTGTTTAATATTTATTTTTGTAACATCCTAGAGGGATGTATTGATGAAATAAGGTTGTTTTTATTATTTAATACTAGATTAAGTGTTTTGTTGTTGATATTCTTGATAGAACGTTTGTTCTTTGGCTTGTTGAAGTTGAGGAAATATTTCTGTTCATATGCCTTAAGCAAGTTAATAATGGCACCTGTAATTTCAGTCATACTGATGTCACCAACAATGAACAGTGGGTTCTCCAGACAACAATGTACAATGATGGTGCCATAATAAGGCTTTATACACCTTGGCATGCTCAAGGGGAGGTTGGTGGGTGTTATAACTTCCCCTTTGGTTTAGTAATCCTAAGAAGTAGTATATTTAGCCCCTCCCTTTTGAAAATGCTGGGCATGCCACTGTTGGCAGTGATTTTCAGAGGTTCCAGGTTCATATCCTTGTCTGGGCATGGATATTCTTTGTGTGTATCAGCCCCTCCCTCCCGATAGCGCAGTGGTAGCTTCGTTGTCTTGTAATCAAGGGCGCCCAGGTTCGATAACCGGTGGAGGCACATTGTGGTTCGAATCCCACTTTAAACTGTAGGTCCAGTCCCGATTAGCCTTACTGGGCATAAAGTGGACTTAAAAAAAACCAACTCAATCAATCAATCTTTGTGTGTGTCAATTACATCGCTCATCCTCATTGTCGCGATTAGCCGACAGTGGCAGAAAGCGTTTCTACGTAAATAACAAGTATGGGAATGCTTCATGTTATTCTAGCTGAATATGTATGCAAGTGCAGCAGCCATGGTTGTTCTGTTTTTAGATTTTAATTAGAATCTTCAGGTTTTGTTGCTCAAGAGAGCTTGAATGATTACAGGGTAGGTACTCATCTTGAATTCCGGAAATTGTTGGCTCTGGGAATTGTCCGTGAATTTTTCCCCGTATATGTAACTTTTATTAAAGTTAAAGTGCCCCAAGGCAAGTTTTTCACAGTTCAGCTTTTATTTTTATTGAGGAAGGGAAAAGGAAGCTGCATGGAAAATAAATCAGAATTCTCTCAATCCGTTTGCTTTGTTAGTGTTTTTACAGAACAATCTGAGAGGCAGAAGATCATTTCAAGATAAGATATCTTGAAGTTGATTAGGTAAATTTTGAGTTTGAAATTTTTATACAATTGACAATTTTTCGTAGTTTATTAGCTATGTTCCGTAACATTTGTGGCTTGTGCTTGCATTTTTTTTTTGAGTCTGGGTATGTGAAATGGCAAATGTAAATTCTGCACCTTGAATTGAATATTTTAAAGAGTACATGATATACCGTTTAATTGAATTGAATTAGAATTTTTGGATACATTGGAATCATACAGACCCTTTATATTGTTAATGTATTTGGGTGTATATATGTGTGGGTGGCGAGAGGCGGTAATACGTAAGATTGAAATAGAGAAAACATCTGCTTGGACCCTTGAACTTTTGGAAAGTTCTTGAAAACTGGTAATTATACTTGAAGTTTATCATGATCCTAGAGTGGCCACCCTGTGTTACAGGATTACACTTTCCATGCATGACAACATCTACAGATTTCCCTCTTTGTAGTGAGATTAGTCCAATCGTCATTTCATGTTTCTGCATAGGAGATTGAAGAATTTTTTAGCCATGTTTCAGTACATGCTACAGTATCATAACTGCTACTCATAGAATTAACAAGTGCTTTGTTTCGGAACAAATTCCTCTTCAAGATTTTGATAATGTTTATGCATCCTTTGCTTGTCGATACCGATGAATTGCTATCTGTCAATACCCATGGTATCAATAACTGAAAGTATTGGTTGGAATTTAACAGCCAATGCTTTTTTGGAGCTGGGCATTTTGCTGTCGACAAAATCGCCACTCATACTTATGCAGTGTGGCCATCCTGAAAATTATGTAAAATGCATAGCATATTTGTGATACATTGTAGAGAGAAATTAAGTAGGTGCTTAAATTATAATCTCACATTAATTATATTTTAAAGCAATGACAATATTGGAATATTTACATTAGGGATGGACCAATATGAAATTTTGGCCAATATTGATAAAGCACCAATATAAAATTCCAAATGGTTCATTGACCACCTTAATAAACTTAGAAATTTCAGTGATACATGCAGGCTCGATCAGGACTCAAACCTGGATCTCTGGCATGCAGTGCCATTGATCTAACACTAAGCTATCAAGAGCCAGCCTGGCTTCACCTGATTTTTCGCTGTCACTGTAGCTCAGTTGGTAGAGCAATGGTACTGTATGGCAGAGACCTGGGTTCAAGTCCTACTCAAGCATGCATTTTTTGCTGAAATTTCTACATAGTATATCTCATGTGTGACAAATCATAATGTAACCATGGTGAATGTATGCTACCAGATGGATGCAATGCAAAAGAACCTGATCATTTAGATTCGTACTCACGTGAAATTTCGTGTTTCTGCGTTGCACAATTTAATGGATATTTTTGATAAAATTCGAAGATGCTCTTGTCTTCATTCACTAAGGGTAAGGTGCCCACTCCAAACACCTTACCCTTAGTGAATGAATACAAGAGTGTCTTTAAATTTAATCAGAAATATCCATTAAATTGTGCAATGCAGAAATACGAAATTTCACGTGAGTAATTCTTCAACCTCGTTAACCACATCCATCATGAATTTAGAATTTTACTGTTAAAAACAATTACAGAATGGAGATTATATGTTTTTGTGCATAAAAATTACAACTGAATGGCACAATATTGCATTAATGCAATATATTTATAGATATATTGATCGGTAAAGTTATCAGTAATTTTACAGATAAAGCGATACAGATATGCATATATTGGCCAATTTGGATGGAGTACAGATTAATCTGCCTCATCCCCAATTTGCATATTGAAATCGATAAATATCCTGTACTACTATGTACTCTTACAATTTTCAAGTATTGTCATGGGTTCTGGGGTAGATCAGAGTATTGGTTTAGCACTATCTAACTAGCTAACATATTTTGGGAAACTAGAGATGCTGTAATAAATAGAGAAGCTCATATACTGTTTTTTGATCTATTAATTTTGGTGGCCACTGCCACCATCCAACTTGCTGCACTGTTACTTGGGAATGCATGTGGTTTTTAGATCGTCAACTTCTGCCAGGTGGGCTGCTATTCTGTAAAACTGTACATGCATTGTCATTGTACACTTTTGATTTTGATAGATAAAATATGTATCTCAACCATAGGCACCGACTCCATGGGGCTTAGGGGGGCTCGAACCCCCCCAATGTTAATGATGTAGGGGCAGAGCCCCCCAAATAATTTTGCTTAAGAGGGTCTAATGTATTATTTTTCTTCTCTTGTAAAGTTTACTCTGAATTGTGCCACATGAACTTAACTTTAAATACACATTTGAAATGTTCTAGACCATCAACTTTGGAGGGCTGAGACCGCTAAACCATCAATTTTTGGGGGGGCTATGACCGGAGACAGCAAAACACATGACTTATTACTATATACTAAATATATAATTATTATTTACTATTTTACATATATTAATTTGAGACATAATGAATTTAGCCAACAACTTCTTCGAGACTGTTTGGGAATCCCCTAAAGGAATTCAAATATTTAGGAATATTATTGATGTGAATGAGAAGGCTGGTCATACTGGACTGCGACCACTTTGCCCTCGTCGGTGGACGTTGAGAGCCTCCAGTATGCAACAGATCTTAAGAAACTATGAAAACCTTCTCAAATTTCTTGAAAAATTTTCTGAAGAAGATTCTACTGACGCAGCATTAAAATGTGCTGGATACCTGGAGACAATGCTTCACTTCAAGACATTTTTCTTTCTCTCCCTCTACTGCCATGTGATGGGTCCAATAGAAGAGGTAAACTATAAGATTCAGTCTCCACGCATTGGTGCTACAGAAGTGGAATCAAAACTAAAATACTTGACTGACATCTTTCAAGAAAAGCGAATGAGTTTTGAGCAGTTCTGGCTGCAATGCACAGAGGGCAAACCGAGCCTCATTGATGAGCCAGAATTGCTCCGGCAACGTCACGTCCCTAAGAGACTTGAAAATCCTGATGCTGCCAAACATCACAAGTTCTACATTCCGAAATAGTATTATAAATCAATATACACTGACGTGCGTGACACAGCAAAATCATGTGTTAAACAAGGACGTGAATGTACAGGACTACAAAAAGTAACAGCCGTAGAGAAAGAATGCATCTCATCTGTGAACAGTTGCACGACAAATTTTCAGCAAACGCGAGAATTCTTTCGGCAAGATTTGGATGCCGATAGGCTCTCCTTACACATGTCCATGCTTGGTGATATCGCCAAACAGAAGAAAGTGGTTCTAACTACCATGCGTAACATAAGGAAGTTTCTTTGGAAGGCACCACTCTCCAGAAGCCAAATTCATGATGGTCCTCCGCACTGTGCCAGTGACGACAGCCACAGCTGAAAGGTCATTCAGTGCTATTAGCCGACTAAAGACATATTTGAGATCTACAATGATGCAGAAGAGACTAAGCAGCTTAGCGGTACTCCACATACATCAAACTGTGCTTGATAATTTGGACCTGAGACCGCTCGTTGATGAGTTCATAAAAATTAACCCACTGCGTAGAACAACTTTTGCTTTATTTTTAAATCATGTTCATATGTTTTTGTTGTGTATGTCACTTTATATCTTAGTGTACATGCTATTTTTTTATTATTGCAAAATTAAATTTAAAAAGTAAAATATTGTAGCAAGAACAAACAAGTAAAACTATTTTCCTGCGATTTGTGTTAGAATTTATGTAAATAATTAAATAAAACTGTTAAATATTGTAAATATTCATTACTTTATGGTTTATTTGCAACCCATCACATGTCTGTTGCGGACATTAAAACACACCCATGCCCTCGCCGGGACTCGAACCCCCGAGACCTCTGGATCAAAGCGAGTTGAGTAGACCACCCAACACGCTCGGCTACCAAGGCCAGCATAAAACTGTTAGGTTGGTCTCTTAATGTAAATACATACTTTTCAATAAAAATGTTAATTGTTATCTAAAAAACAAATGAGCAGACACAAAAGACATAAAAGAGACTTTGAAACATTTTCTAAACATTTTTCCTGTTACATTTCATTTGCACGAGGAATATAATAGCTGCTTAAAACTGCTATATGAGGACGCAATTTTTATTTTTAAAAAAAGGGAGTGAGTGAGTCATTCATTCATTTAATTCAGTGATCAGAGCCTTCCAATAATTTTGACAAGTCGGCGCCCCTGATCTCAACCCATAGGCATGTGCAGACTAAGTTATTTGAAAGTGTCTTAAGGGAAGTTTCAATTGCTTTTTGAACAATATTACCATAATTGTCATAACTTCATGTTTCCTTTCACTATTAAGTATATGAAGATGACATTTTAACATTATGGTCTTTGAATATTCATTATCATTTTAGCACAAGATTTCCTCTCATTGTGACAATATTTTTAGTATTTAAGTAATGAAAGTATGCAATTGAAAATCAATATGGATACAGAATAACAAAGTCTGACAAATGTAATAGAATGCAAAGTTATATGTGTGCATGCAATATCAGTTGAATCTAGTAAATGGACGATCGGAAATTTGATATCATGACATATCAAGAAAATATCGTCACAGACAATAGGATAAATTTTTCTGTATCGTCATATTGGATCGCCGACATGATATATATCGCTAAAATATTGTGACTATATATTGCCAAAATATTGTGATAATATATTGCCGGCACGATAAAAATTGCTGATATATCTTCTAGTTGATATTGCCTAAACAATATTTCTTCAATATTGCGATATATCGTCCCAACACTAGTTGAATCCCTCTGATGATTGTCACTATCCAGAATGCCCCATACTAGTTTGGCTGACTGCCTGAACTCCACTCTGACTGCAATTATGCTAAATTCGTTCGGTTCCTGACGATGCGTGGTTATAATACAAATACATGATGGACTACACAATAAACACTAACTACTACAAATTAGGCTGTAGAATGTGCATTTACAGCGCACTTGAAACCGTGCAATAGTGTCACGGTTCTTGACATGAAGACTTCCTTTCTATGACTCCCGTCAACACCCATGTGTATCTCAACACTCAGGACATTCACAAATTTCATCTGTTGATGTAAGTTCCCATTCTTGAAGTCTGTGGGAGGATCAGTAGTTTTTTAACCCCACATATTCTGTAGATTTCTAACTCTCACTGAATAAACACAAAAAAAAGAGAAGATAAAAACACTAATTATACACAATGTTCACTAAACACCTCTCATTAACGAAGGTCTGTAGGTTGTTTTTCCAAGTTTTCTAATGTCCATCACGTCATAATACAATATCGTACCTGGTTACTTGGTAGTTAATACCATGTGTTATGTATAATTTTAAATGGTAGAATAAATAAATAAATAAAAATCATCAAATGATTACTGATCATTACTTTTTGTGATTACTTTTTGAAGAAAGAGTGGGACACCTCAAATGAAACTAAATTCTTAATACTTTTTCAACATTCATATTATTTTCATTATTATAATGGTGTTTTCTACATTTATTTTTATGAGGGCACATTTGGAGGTGCCCAGACACATGATCACTTGTTTATGATCTCACCTGATATCTGCAATACATACTGTTCATTGGGAACTTAAAAAGAAAGAAGTATTTTCCCCATCTAGTTTACATCCTTTATAACCGATCTTCTCCTTTTCCCTTTGTTCTCGCTCTGAAAATGTATTCAATGCTTCAGAATGATGTGCTAGAAGATTGCATTCCTAGCTTCATGCGGTTTGCTCTTTGGGAAAAGTGTGATGTTTTGAAATTTGACTTGCTGAATGTTGAAGACTACTTGCTATGGACAACACTTACACATAGATGTTGTTGAATCAGCCATTTTCCTCCATGGGGGATATTGAACTTCACAGGGGGATGTCATTGACATCAAATTATAATAATAATAATCGTTTAAGTGTTGAGCACAGTATGAAACCTAATACAGCACTAAGTCAAATACAAAAGTACAAAGTTACATGAATAAAATACTTAAGCTGTAGAATAACATAACATAACAAGTTAGCATATTTACACTTCAAGTTACAGTTTTCAACGACATCTATTATATCTCTGATACTAATAATTGTTTATTGTTATATAATATTGTGCAATTAACTGCATATTGTTCTAATAATAATAATAATAATATTTATTGAAGTGATGATAACGATTAAACAACCAGGTATATCACTATGTCAAAATTGGTTATACAAAATTAAAAAATTGAATACATAATTATAAAATAAAACAGTGGAGCCTACAATCTTATACATCAACATAAATTCAAATTGTAGGTTTCAACAAGATCAGCTACTGAACCTCTGGCCTTGTTTAGGCATGTGAGAATTGAGATATACCTATGGGAATATCTGGGAATTTTATAAGCTATATTATTCAAAAAGTATTCACTGTCAACTTGGAAAGTTAAGATCTTCTCTACAAGATTTATCCTTTTCATTTTTCTTCTTTCTTCTAAGGAAAACATATTTAACTGTGTTAATTCAGAGTAATGTTGACCATAGTAATTTTTTTTAAACTTTGTGCATAATAACCTGATAAAAAGTTTTTGAACTGATTCAACTTTTTGAAGGTGACTGGTACTATTAAAAATAATACTAATATTTTTAAATTGCCCCTTTCAATTAAGACTGCACAAACATGTTACAAGAATAGCTCACATTACACCAGCCTGCATACACATATTCATTGTTGAGTTTAAATAAAATGGAATTTGATAAGATATTACTAATTACAGTTACCAATATGGTCACTGTTTATTATGAAAAAGCAAGAAAAAGTATGATCTGCATTGAACTAAAGTGAATGAAAGAAAGTCAAAGTAAACAGTTGCCAAATTCCTTTGCTATTGTCCGAATGCTCTGCCAGGTTATTGAAATTTTTGGCTGGTGGGGATTTAGGAGGGGATTTTCCACCCTGAATTCATCACTGTGCATAGCTTATTGTCAACCTCAGATGTTAAAACTTATTTCTTTGTTGTTTACCGATCCATGTATGCATTTATACCAGCATAGAATTTAACATTGATTCTAGTTTTCTCACTTTCGTTAAGATTTTTTTTTTACGTAGCCCTTGTGATGATTGTAATATATTTCTATACTCATGGCGATTCTTTATTTGGTTCAAGTTGGATCATGTGTTCTGTGTAAGCATATGCCAAACTCAATTTTTCAAAGCAAGTGATACTTTAACCATTACTGCACGTAGCTGTTGTGTGGATGTTTTGGGTGGGAGACACTGTACAGGGGTAAAACAATTCTGCAGGCATATGCCCAGTCATATATGGAAGGGGCATCAAATTTGCCTCACCCGAGCCTCTGAAATCTCTTGATATGGAGAAGGATATTTCCAATTCCCTTTTTGGATTGTGTTAATACTTTTCTAACTCCTACCAGTTTTATGGACTTTTGAAATTCTGTTGTACAGAACTTGAATATTTTTGCTTTTGTGCTTTTTATTCTGTTCTAAACAACCCTTTTCGAGGACTTTATCAAACTTCAAGCTTATGCCTTTTTATATTACACTATTGTTTATTGGTATAAACTTTAGTACTTATATCATGTAGTCAGTGGTCAGAAGTAGCGAGCTACTTGTAGCGTCGCTACTGTAGCTAGCTACAAAATTTGTAGCTGTAGCTGTAGCGATGCTACATTTTGAAAATTGTAGTTGTAGCAGTAGTGAAGCTACAAAATTTCTGTAGTTGTAGCGAAAATTTCGCTACAGCTACATTTTTTCTCAGCATTTTGAGGTGAATTTAATGTGGCAACAGCGTCAGAAAAAATCGACAAATACCCTTAATTTTGCAGGAGGTTCATGAAGACAGTCTATTACATGAAGACACAGATTATGTAGATTGTAGATTATAGATATCTGCGTAATTTATTTAATTAGTATCAATAATTCAGATATCCACATAACTAACTGACATATATGAATATATTCCAGCTAACAGCTTCGTTTTTTTAGCTGCATCGCTATTTTGGAGAGAACATGCCTCGTTTGCTGCACTGCTGGAAAAAGTGCCTCGTTTGCTTCACCCCTGGAACAAATCCTGTGGATATCCATGGTGTAAGAAACACCAAAATGTCATTAATTGCTGTGTAAAGCACAACTTGCAGTGCAAAAATGAGCGATGGATTTTCCACTGCACTGACAAAGGAGTAGTGCCAGCAATAAATGGCTCAGTACGTTAACCGCATTGATCATCGTCAGTATATAGAATCTCACCAGCAAGAAATTATTGTTACAAGAATGATATGCAGTTTCTGGAATTATAATTATCGCGATAACGTTTGTTCACAAATTTTAAAATTACAATACATTTAGAACACTCAGGTTTACACGACAGTTTCCTAAATATATTTTATCATATTGCAAAAAGTATACATTGTTTTCAAATTTGTGTATTTTTCCTACTTTTGCGTCGCTTTGCTATAACTTTTGCTAATCATGACATTCTCATCATCATCATCCTTTGCCGTTTCCTGCCTCTGGCTGGGTAGGCGTAGAAGTCAAGCCTCTCCATTTTTCCTGGTCTTCCACCACTCCTCTCTTTCCACGGGGTTCCAATCTTCTCCTCTTCTCCTAACACTCTCCACTATTTGCTTTTTTCACCAATTTATTGGTCTCCCCCTTATCCATATTCCCACTCCTTTTGCATTATAAGCTCTTACTGGTAGTCTTTCTGCATCCATCCTCTTCATGTGTCCGAAACATCTCATCTGTACCTGATCTATTCTGTCCTGAAGCTTCACCCCAACCACTGTCACTGTCTGTCGGATCTCCTCATTCCTTATTCTATCCCTTCCTCCACTGCCTGCATCTTCTTTTTGTTTCTCTGTTACATTGTCCAAGTCTCTGCTCCATACATAATTACTGGCACATAGTATGTGTTATATATTACCTTCTTGCATTTCATAGGTACACCCCTGTTCCATATTAATCTTCGAACGCTTTGGTATAGTCCACCACCCATTTGTCCTCTTCTGTTTACCTCCTCATCTATTCTTCCACTTCTCTCAATCATGACAATGAGGATGAATGGTTTATTTAATTATTCTCTTATCTAGTCTCTTTCTGCTAATTGTAAGTACGAGGAAGAAGGTTGGATGATGAGAAGTGTGGGGAATGGAGGAGCAGGAGGATCCCATCCTCCCAACTTGGCATCTTTCCTAGTTTTTGTCTTGAGTCCACTTTATGCATAGATAAGCTGATCGAGACTGGATCCGAACCACTATGTGCCTCCGCTGGGTATCGAACTTGGGGCCCTTTTGTAATCAAAGGGCTCCAGGTACTTTTCATTCAAAATGCTGCCTTTTTATCAGTCTATAAAAATGAAATATTTATTCTCAAGAAAAATATGTTGATGTGAACATGAATACATAATTCTTCCAAATTTTATTTGTGTATAGTTGTAATCATTAATTTGGGTAACACCCTAATTGCAATATTCATATATCAAATTTGGATTGATATGCTACTTGCATAGGTATGGTATTCTCAAAAACTATAGTAAAAATAAGTAACTGAAGTAACAATGCTATCAAAGTTATTGAATGATGGGAACCATATTAATAAATAACAGAATTTATTTACCAGTAGTAGAAGATTTTTAATACCCATATGGTTGTTTTTAATTTTTTATACAGAAGTAGCGCAAAAGTAGCGAAGTAGCGAGTAGCGCACATGAGTAGCGTAGCGAGCTACTTTTTGGAAAATGTAGCTGTAGCTGTAGCAAAGCTACATTTTGGAAGAGTAGCTGTAGCGAAGCTACTTTTAAAATGTAGCGTTCTGATCACTGCATGTAGTTAGGCATCGTTTGAAATGTTTCCTTGTAAGCTTTGTATTTATTCCACTTTACACCATATCTCAGAAATATTAAAAAGTTTAAATTCTTTCTGATTTCTCTATTTGCTTACATAAAGGATATTAAAACTTGAAATGTAATTTGTCAGAAAAAATAAATCATGTTATAGAAAGAGATATTGTTTTTCTCCATCTTGGATATTTCATTTTTGGTTCAGTAGTTGGGCTCTGCAGTTAATGGCCTCTAAAATTTGGAAAAAAGAAAACAACTTGAGATATTAGTTTAAGCTTAATTTCTTTGAGATAAAGTTTGCATGTATTTTCTGTTGTGGGATTTTGGGAGAAAAATTTAGAATTAAATGTTTTGATTAAATGTGAGCAAACAAAATGTCAAAATCCTTAAAGCACAATTTTAAACTGCAGAAGTTCAGGAAATAAACAACCACCCCAAGATTGCAACAAATTGCAAAGTTGACGATTTTTTTAAAAAAAAAAAAAAAAAAAGTTGTTTTTTTACTAAGCAAAACTTATATTTGCAGTCTTGAAGGTTCTGAAAAAAAGGATGACTTTTCATTTTCCGAACCCTGATTAAAACTAAACATAAAAATGTAAAGTTCCCCGTTCATATAGCACCATGCCATTAAGGCACATTTAGTTGGTATGGGGCCCCACACATGCTCGATCTTGGCCATTTTGGAGGTGATGTCGAAACTAATTTATACTGATTTGTGGGCTAAAGGGTATTTACATAATAATCCTTCATTCAATGCATTATGCCTAACGTGAATTAAAGACTAGCTGCTCTATGTTTCAAATACATTGAATTACTTGCCCACAGCCTCAGTGATGGAGTGATCAGCATAACTTGCTACAAAGTCAGAAGTCAAAGGTTCAAACCCTGGTTAGACATGTATTATTGTTTCTCCTGTCACCATTTCATCAATTCAAAAGTCATAATAATCGTTGTGATTAGGCTAACAGATAGAAAAGCAATGTAAAAATAATAGAAATAGTTGACTCCATTGTTTCTCTTGTAGGTTACGGTGCTTAGAAGCACATAAGCACAATTTTTCAATGTAACGTTTCAGGAGAACACATACTCTCTTCATCAGACATTTATTTCTAGTTTGAATAATATTAGTTATAACAATGTAGTCAATTTAACAAAAATAAAAAAGCAGTTTTATTTGGATCGTGTCAGTTATGAGACATTGTTGAAACAACAACTGTGAAACTTTATTTTTTTCCAAAATTTTAATCATGGATCCCAAATATCAGGGAATTCAAAAACATGTTCCTCTCTACAATATTCTTGATCTATTCTGTAGAACTAAATTACCAAGATGGCAGCTTACCCAATTCGTGAAAGAGTCTTCATAGCCATTTTCATTATTTAGTTTCTTCCAATGTTGTTCTGCAATGAAGTACGCCTCCCATGCATTTAAATGTGTCTCCTGTTATTCTTTTTAATCATGTTTATCTTCGATGATGTGATCTGTCAAACCCATTCGTGGGTCCAGGGCCTCCCTGATGGTGCAGTGGTAGCGTCGTCGCCTTATAATCAAGGAGCCCTGGGTTCGATACCCGGTGAAGGCACATGGTACATTGGTTCGGATCCCACTTTAAACCATAGGTCCAGTCCCGATTAGCATTACTGTGCATAAAGTAGACTTAAAACACCAACTCAAACCAAACCATTCGTGGGTCCAAATTTTGACGTCCAAATCATGTTCATACCATCTTATTGCCATTTTTCATGGTGTTTGCCCTACATAATCTGGCATGAAGATAGTAGTGTGCCACTGCTTTGTTTGTTCTCACCAGCAGTAGTTCAGTTTTCTCTTGTGCTGATGTGTGTTTCTTTGCATCATATACTGTGCTTTCTGCAGACAGTTGTTCTGGGTTTTGTCATCTGGCGGCGTTGCAGCATGGTGATTGGCAGGTTGAGTTGGCTGCTGCATTGTGTTGCTTAGTGCAACGTGGCTCGTGCTCCTTGGGCAGGTGAAAAAGGGTTGTTCAGGAACTCTGCATTCTTTCGTGCTGTGGAATTTTTTGAAGTACAGGGTGCAAGGTTGGGTGTATCTGTCCATTGTTTGTTTAGTGCTGGGTTATAGCATGTGTTTCTTTAATAGTGTTTTCCATGAGGGAGCCAGTTGGGTGAAGTATGGATGTGGCGTGTGAGGCCTGATTTGTGGTGGCTCTTTTTTTTAGGTATGCTCCAATTTGTTCTTGTACAGTGCGGATAGTCCTGCTGATGTAGCGGCTGTGGCATTGGTATGTGGTCTTGTAGACACTGGAGGATGAGTTTTTGTAGGTAATAATCTCTTGAAGTTTGGTAAGCCTCTTCTGATTCGAGATACGGGTTTGTGTATGACTGATGTTGAAAGGTTCGAGTGCCTTTTATGGTTTGCTAGATTTGGTGGAGTGGTATGCAGTCCGTTTGGGTCATTTCTACGTTGTGGGTGCTGAACTGGGCTTCTGACATTTGTTGTATCCATTGTTTAGTCTTCTCTCTGTGATGTGAATTATTTCATCCTGAAGGTCATCTTCCAAGGAGCTGCATGTGAAGGTTCTTCTATAGGGAAAAAAATTCGGACCTCCTGTACAACTCTCTTCCATCTGCCCAAGGAGCACAAATCACGCTTCAAGAACACAAGGCAACAATCAACCTAACCTGCCAATCACCACCCTCCAGTGCTTCCACAGGATTGAAAACCAGAACAACTGCCAGCAGAAAGTGCAGTGTAAGCTACAAAACACACATCAGCACCACCAGATGGGGGAAAATAGAACTACTGCTGTTCAGGAAAAAACAAAGCAGTGAAACTACCATCTCCATCCCAGACACTATATCCTCTGTTCATGAAGGCAAGCGATCCTTCGAAATTAATCAGAAAAAAAATCAGTTTACAATGCAGAAGTACCAGGATGGCTACTCACCGGGAATTTTTTACATAGACGTGAAAAATTACAACTTTTCTTGATCCAAATTCCATTGAATTTAAACATATTTATAAATGGACTGAGGCACGCTTCTCACAGTTTATCTTTTATTTTTATCAAGAAGGAAAAGAAAACTGAATTCTCTCAGTCTGTTTAGTTGACTTTGTTAGTGTCCTTTGCAGAACAATCTTTCTGACAGACAGATTATTGCAAGATAAGATTAGTTAAATTTGAGTTTGAAATTCTCATACAATTAACAATTTTTCGTAGATTTGTACATCCCGTAGCATTTGGTACTTGTCTTTCTACATGTTTTTCGCATCTTCTGAGTATGTGAAATGGTAAATGAAAACTCTGCACCTTAAATACACAAGATACTGTTTAATTGAATTGAGTTAGAATTTGTGCATTCATTGGAATGTTGCAGACTTTTATATTGTTAATATATCTGTGTGTGTGTTGGTGAGAACAGTAATACGTAAGGTTGAAGCAGAGAAAGCATCTACTTATATGCTTGAATTTTTGTCAAGTTCGCCTTGAAAACTGGGAATTGTGCATGAATTTTATCATGATCCTAGATGAGTGGCCACCCTGATTACGAAACCTGTGCAATACATTCATTTAGTTTAGTTTCTTGTTATCACCACTGTGCTCTTCAATGCTGGTCTGAAAAGTGATGGAGTTACTTTTGAGCTGATTAACCCATAATAATTATAGCATAATATTGAATCAGTCCTGACAGTTTTCACACTCATGTAACAACACAAACAGCAATCTTGTAAAATCTTGTAACGTTAACAGTCAAATCTTAGTTATGTAATCTCATGCCATGTAGACTGTGCAGCATCTATGGGATTATTAAGAATGGAGATTTTTTTTTTAATGTAAGGAAATCAATACCTGTCTTCAGTTGCATGTGGTAGAAGTTTAAAACTTACTGAGCCTTACTCTCTCAATCAGTTATGCAGTAAGGGCCTCCCGATGGCGCAGTGGTAGCGTCGTCGCCTTGTGATCAAGGAGTCCCGGGTTCGATACCCGGTGGAGGCACAAGTGGTTCGGATCCCACTTTAAACTGTAGGTCCAGTCCCGATTAGCCTTACTGTGCATAAAGTGGACTTAAAACACCAAATCAACCAACCAAGTTATGCAGTAAGTTCATTCATGTTATTGAACATAATGAATGCATTGTACTTTGGCAATCAATCTTTTTGCTTCGTTGGTCTGTCTGCCAATTCAAAATTTTCATGTTATAGTAATTGGAGGAAATACTGGTATTCAAATAAGTGCACAAACAACTGTACAAATAAATTACCTATCAAATACAAAATGAATAAGTAACGCTCAACAGTTTTGCATGTTCTAAATTTCAGGCCTCCCCGATGGCACAGTGGTAGCGTCATCGCCTTGTAATCAAGGGGTCCCGGGTTCTATACCCGGTGGAGGCACAAGTGGTTCGGATCCCACTTTCTTTTTTGTAAGAACTTCTCCTTACATGAATAGCCTTGAAATTTTTGTCAATTAAGAAGTATTGATATATTTTTTATGCACTAACAATGTAGATTCTTGCACCCTTTCATCACAGAGAAGTATCTTCTCTGTGCTTTCATGCTCTAATAACACATTGAGGTCATCACATTCAAGATATTAAGGACAAGTTAACATCTGAATGTTGTGATTGAAGATATTGCGAGTTAAGAAGTTGTTAGTCTTCCATTTAGTTTTTCATGTAATGCTATTAATTAGCATGTGTGCAATTACAATGATCCATTCTCTCCTAATCCTGCAATTGTAAGTGTAGGGAAATTTGGATGGCTCGCAGCAAACTGTATTGAACATCCCATATTGAGACTTGACTTAGTATTGCTTCTTGCATTTGAGATAGTTTGGATGGCAGTTAATTACATCCATATTCTTTAATACTCCTCAGTATTTATACTTAAAAAAAATCATCCTGCATCGAGATCTTTCATACACCATTCATGTAGGACCCCATGCATGGGGTATGACAGATTGCAGTGTGATGATTCCCCCCCACCTCATTATTACCCAAGCTGTAATCAGGCATTTAATATTGTCAAAATTTAACTTATTAATTTTGAAATGGGATTACTGGGTTGCTTAAGAGCCATCCATTTCATAATCTAATTTCATGATGACTTTAATGTGTATTTAGAGCCATGTGAGGAGAACAGTCTAATGTTTTCAAGCAGGATGTGGGGAAACTTATATTACAGGTGTTTGTTTGAATTTGAATTTAATTTTAAAATTGTGGGAGCGTCAGCACTTAGGCTATTTTGCTCCCGTCACATTATACGGGGGCCAGCCCCTTATCATTACAAAGAACAACTCTAACGTTGCATAATTAAAAATCTTAAAATGTTCCGACTTCTGTTAAAAGCTTAGGCTGTAAATGGGCACTCAGCACACATAAGGACAACAGGACAACACAAACAAAATTATACTGGCCATGGGCCAGTCGCCAGAGCCTCGTTAGTCTGCAGTCCAGGGTGTACTACGTGGAAGTGAGGTTGACATTTGGGTGTACTACGTGGAAGGTCACCCCTTACACCCCACATGTGTTTGTGTAGGGATTATTTAATATAATTGTACTATATTGTCCTCCCTTGATAATTTACGACTAAAATTGCTCATGGAAATAATGAATGAAAATTGAAATAGAAAACTAGACCAAAACCTGCCAAACAGCATATCACTATGTGGTACCTGACCAGCAGATGGCCTTCTATACCAAACTGCATTACTTATTATCAAGTAGCTCCCCAAATGTATTGATGCTGTGTCTGTACCAAAATGTTTCCAAGGATCCGCAGGGAATTGACCCAGAAACATATGCACCAGTTGAGAGCACGAACCATTCAACTAGTTAGAAGTTCACACATTTCACATTGTATTTTCATACATTAGAACCAATTAAAAAGTAAAAATCTTAAGAGCAAATTGGAATTTTTGGTTGCATGCAAAACAGTACTCTTTATTGAAATTGATGGTTTAGTTAATTTGAATGTGTTAACATTAATTTTGTGTAGAAGTTCTTAAAGTAGTGGGACCCAAAAATATTTACGGTTTGTCTTTAAACTATTCTTTTCTTAGTAGCGTACTGCTCTAAACCAGACCCAAGTATTTAATTGATGGAGCAGATTGTCTTCTGTTTTAGTAAAAGGGGAGATGTTTTTGAAGTTACGGGTAGCTGGAGTCAGAAGACCCCTTAATTTTCCATCCAATATTTTTAAAGTCTAATATTTATATTTGTGGGAATACACACATTGGTGAGTGCAATAAGTGTATGATTCACCAGTTGAGCACCCCCTCCCTAGACGGCGTAGTGTGCTAGAGAGTACTGCATGAGACTACTTTTCCTCCATCATACTCGTTCGTCTCCCACACTCAAGTGTAGAATCAAGTATCATTTCAATGTTACAATAATCATACAAATATATTTTTAAAAATCCGGCATGGTAGTTTAAGCCCAAATTATCTATTCATTTTCATATATCACTATGTATTTTAAGATGGACTAAATTACATTTTAACATGGAGATGATGACTTATGTTCACTTAAGTTTCAATTTCACTGCATCTTTTACCTCACGATCCATATTTGAGGGCCAAATTAGGTTATACGTGTACAGTGGGATTTATGAGTATTACCATATATATTGTCCATCACCATGTTCGTGCACTTTATTTGACCCAATAAGAGCTTCAAGAATTAAAAGAGAACTTAAACAAGCTATTGACAACTTCTGCATCAGCATACATAAGAATCCATCGCTTAAAAATGCAGGATGTAAGAGAAAAATTAATGAAAATAGTCATGGACAATTTGCACGGTTATACTCATGGATCCCACTGTACTACTGGGCTTTGAGCACTATCTAGCATCATCCATACAAACTAATAGGCTCTGAAATAAAGAACTCTTATTGCAACACTAGTGGGGTACCTCTGTAGTGTTAATTTCTGCATAGGTTTGTACCAAGCACACAAGTGTGTGTGTGGTGATTAATGCAAAGCATTGAGATTACAAATTTATATCCTTATGCACACTGAAAGATTAAATTAAAATACAAATAAGGCATGATAATACTTCCCTTTTGATAAGTTTTCTTCAAATCCTGATGGACCTAGTTGAAATTTTTTACCATTAGCATTCACATTGCAATAAATTAAGAATATTAGGTCTTTAACACATTCAGTCCAAATTTATATTGAGAGTTGATTCAATTTGTGGCATAATTCATTGTAGAAAGGAATAGCACTTAAATGTGCATATTTAGGTTAGCTGTGCATTGAACCATACCATGAAGGCACATAGATATGTTGGAGGGGGAGGAGGAGAGTCCCCACACATTCTCGATGTTGTCCCAATGAAGGTTGCATGATCAGCAATAAGCTCCAGCTGCCCTACGCCCTCCGCTGTTGGCCCCAGGTACCCATTGATAAGTCTGGTTAAGTCCAGAGCTTCATCAACCCTGGCAATTGAACTAGTACCTCAAAAGTGACTATCCTACGTTCAAATTAGGGATCGTCCCATGAAATTTTAATCTTAACGTTTTTAATTTAGTATGATCTTGTTATGAACTAGTTATTCATAATAATAATAATAATAATCCGTTGTGCAACAGCCCATGAAGGGTTTATTCAAAGAGTGTAAATAGAAGTTTCTTTAGGAAATTCACTTGGCAAAGTCCGAGCACATCAGTTATACCTTTATTTTCATCAAAACTGATACTCTTTTTAAAAAAATGTAGAATTGTACACATTATTTTATAGAAATATCAGATTGATGGAAGTTCTGAAATTTGGACAACTTCATGTGGAAAGCATCCAGGCAGCTAGAAATATAATAGTGGATCTGAAACTGTTGTGAAGCAAATAAATTTTGAGATAATAAGTAACTAAACAAGTAGAACGTTATTAAACTTCTTGGAGTTATTTTCCTAAAAGATTTTTAGATTGAGCTTTAGGCCTTTAAATTCTTGATATGTTTCACTTCATTTCTTAAGGGCATTTAAATGTTAGCTAACTTTAATTCATGCATTTTTGTATGAATGCTTTACATACTCTTCTTGGTTTCTTATTTTTTTTATTGAATATAAGTACCAATTGACATAAAATGTGTAGTGTACTGACTTTATATGAAATGATAAACATTTCTTACAGAACCTGAATGGCATATACACTTCATGTGACACCCACTTAATTATTCGGGCTTCTTGGAAGAAACTGGATATTTGTACTTTCAAGTAACATTGAAATATTTGGACTTTTTTTTTTTTTGCACAGCATTAAGTATCTGTGTATTTATGCTGTAGACAGTTTTTGCTATTTTATATCGCACTCGTTTTTTTTATCCTGGTAAAATGGCATACATGGTTGGCAAAATTTGTTACTTTTTATAGGTGTCTTTTTATAAGATCAGAAATGCGACAATAGTTAACATACTCCTGCACTTTTGACGTGACCTTCGGAAAGGGGCAGCATAAGAAAACCTTGACCGGGTGAGCAGGAGCCAAATAAACTGCTCACAAAAAGTTTTGCATCACCCAAGAAATGATAGAAAGAACAATCGCAACATGTCCCACTGGGCCAGCTGTGAGAAAGCACACTGTGATGTGCAAGATACCCATTCAACCCCGCATAACTCGCTCTTCAGACGACAACCACGACCAGCTGAGCATATTTGTGTGTTCGAACATCTCAGTATTGTGGGTGGTAACGGTCAAGGCTATATCTCCCACTTACGTAGAGACACTCAAGTAGTGAAGGTGCGTTGTAGACATGCCCAGACGTACAATATCGCAGTTCGATCGGGCAAGGATTATCGCCTTCGTGCAGAGTGGGATGTCACAACGGGCGGTAGCCGCGACGATGGAAATCGCACAGAGCGATGTCAGCAGAACATGGAGAAGGTACACAGACAGTGGGACAGTAGCAGATCGCCACCGTTCAGGTCGACCACGGGTAACAACACCAGCCCAGGACCGTTTGCTAGGAATCACAGCCCTGCGGCACAATACCAGGACCGCAAATGAGTTGCGAAATGACCTCCAACAAGCCTCAGGCGTACGTGTTTCGACCCAGACTGTTCGCAATAGACTGCGAGCAAGAGGCTTGCGTTGCCGAAGACCCATGCGTCGGCAACGTCTAAGTGCAAACCAACAGCGTGATCGTTTGGTGTGGGCACGCGAACATGTGCATCGGGGACCTGCAGATTGGTCGTGTGTACTCTTTACAGATGAATGTAGGCTTTGTCTGAGGCCTGATTCGAGACGTGTGAGAGTGTGGAGAGGCGTAGGACCGCGGGAGAGACTTCGTCATGTGCAACCTGTTCATCCATTCCAAGGAGGTGGCATTATGGTTTGGGCAGGGATTATGCACGGCCGCCGAACGCCCCTAATTGCAATTCAAGGGACACTGACAGGACCGCGTTACATCAGAGACATCCTACAGACAACTGTGGAACCATACCGTCGGAACATTGGTCCAACTCTTGTGTTCATGGATGATAATGCCTGGCCACATCGTGCAGGGGTGGTGCAAGATTATCTGCAGCAGGCCCAAATTAACAGAATGCCCTGGCCGCCAGGAAGCCCAGACATGAACTGTATCGAGCATTCTTGGGCCATGTTGAGGAATGCATGGCACACCGCCCTGTGCTCCCAGACTCTCCACGTGAGCTTCTTTTGGCAGCACAGGAGGAATGGGATCGTTCACCACAGGATGACCTTGATCATCTCATTGCGAGCATGCCCCGGCGTGTTGAAGACCTCATTGCAGCTCGAGGGGGACATACCAGGTGGTAAACATCCTGTCTGACATAACAAATAGGCAGATAACATTGTTGTGCCATTTGTTTCCCTTTGCTACTTCAGCAGTGTGTCATTTTTCTTTTTTTAGGATTAGTGTGAACGTTCTTTTTCATGCCATTCCCATGTTTTCCACGTTTTCTTCTTTCTTGTACTGATTGAGGAATTGTATGTTTATTTTCTTCCCAGGAATACAGTTTTTGTTGGTGATGCAAAACTTTTTGTGAGCAGTTTAGTAATAAATTAGGGTGGCCTGTTATATAAACTACACGAGTTTCACAATTGCATATTCTCTCTCTCTCTCTCTTTCCCCCAAATCATTTGTATTTCTTTCACCTTGCAATCCTTTCGCCTAATTTTCTGATGAAAATTCTCTGTCCACTCCAATCTAGAAAAAAGTAGTGAAGGGACTCAATATAGTCACCTGTTGCAAATCTGCTTGGCTTTCGTTGGTCTTTTCTCCGTCAATCACCATACAATCTCCCTATTTGTCTCATTTAATCGCCCCTTACCTGATGCCCTTCAACTGTTCACTGCGTACTTCGCTTTGTGCAGTGGATATTTGTCTTATCCCGTTAAATTAAGAAGGAATTGACAAATCCTATACATACTTTACTAGGTAAATGAAGCAGATTAGATTAGATTGATTGATTGGTTTTATTTAACTTCGCTTTTCTTCCACTTTGGCTAATCGCGAAGATGAAGATGAATTGCGGTAAGATAAAGGGACAATGATAAACACATTTCGGCAGATCACAACAAAAGCTCCACAGAGGATTGTATTGTCTGTGAGTGCAGCTGCCAAAACCTTGTAAGTCTGCTAAATGAAGTCCAGGGTGAAGTACGTGGAAGAAAGGTTGACATATGTGTATGGATGGCAGATTAGAATATATTGTTTAATTCATGAAACAATAATGTAAAATATAAAACATTTTTTTACAAATACAAGAGACCAAAGGTAACAAGAAGTATTTATCTGAAACTACCGCCATCCCCAGGAGAGGGGCAAGACATTGTGCTTCATGGATGGAAACATCTAAAAACAAAGCGATTTGAAATGTAATTTTAGGATTTTATATATGGAAAACAAGTTATAAAAAAAATCGAAAAAAAATGGTTGTGCATTTCAACTGTTCGCCTTTATTTGCTGTTAACTTTTCAAAATGAAATAACTTATTCTTTCTTGCAATACAATGTTGTACACAATGTGTGTGTTCCGTACATTGTACATTCAAGAATGATGGCACAAAGTATGGTAAACGCAGACAATTGTGAAGGAAAATGCCATTTGCACATTCACAAGCATGCGCAATTGATCTTGAATATCGAGTTTTAATAATATTATGAACTTTTAACTGAAAAGAGCCCGTTTCTTTGTTGAGGATTAATAAATTACAGAGTATAACCACAATTTTTTGTCTTGGTTGGGGGTCAAGTACCAGGATAAACATGTCATACTAATAATTAGGGATGGGACCGATTAATCGATACTCTATCGGTATCGGCCGATATAGGCATATCGGTTTATCGGTATTACCGATTATTTTACTGATCCGATATATCGATAAATATCTGATAATTTAGTGCAAAATTCTGCCATTTTGTTGTAATTTTTATGGATAATCTCCATGCCCTACTTTCTAAAAAAGTAAATGTCTAAATGCTGTGCAAAAGAAATTGCATAGTCACCTTGAAACACATTTATAAAGGAGGTCAATCAACCTTTCAGGTTCTTCAAGGACCATTTGGAATTTTATATCGGCTCGGTAGAATATCGGTTATCGGTATCAGCCAAAATTTCATATCGGCCCATCCCTAATAGTAATATAATGGTGGTGGTGGTGTTCGTAGTAGTATCAGACCTGTTGTTATCCTCGTAAATCACGCAAAAAGGAGGTAGAAGTCTGTGCTAAAGCACTTATGTTGGAACAAACTTTTTGAAATATTTTTTTCTGAAAGACAGAAAATGCATTCCAAATATAATTATTTTTGTATATATGACATGTGTAACTTTCATGTACAATGTTTTTTTTCACGTGTGCAACCTGGAGAGACTTAAAATAAAAAAATACATATGCAACATGTTAACACTAAATTATGCATGTATTCAAAGTTTTAATACATATATACATAACATATTTAAATACATTACATGATCAATTCATCCACCTCATAAAAAACCAACAGCAAAATGATACAAATTGCAGTGGTCAGAAGTAGCGAGCTACTTGTAGCGTACAAAATTTGTAGCTGTAGTGTAGCGACGCTACATTTTGAAAATTGTAGTTGTAGCGGTAGCGAAGCTACAAAATTCCTGTAGTTGTAGCGAAAATTTCGCTACAGCTACATTTTTTTTATTTTATTTTGAGATGAATTTTGACAATAACTCTTAATTTTGCAGGAGGTTCATAAAGACAGTCTATTACATGGAGATACAGATTATCTAGACTGTAGATTATAGATATCTGCGTAATTTATTTAATTGGTATCTGAATAATTCAGATATCCAGATAACTAACTGACATATGTGAATATATTCCTGCTAACACCTACGTTTTTTTAGCTGCATCGCTATTTTGGGGAGAAACATGCCTCGTTTGCTGCACCACTGGAAAAAAGTGCCTCGTTTGCGTCACCCCCGGAACAAATCCTGTGGATATCCATGGTGTAAGAGACACCAAAATGTCATTAATTGCTGTGTAAGATGCAACTTGCAGTGCAGAAACGAGCGATGGATTTTCCACTGCACTGACAAGGGAATAGTGCCAGCAATAAATGGCTCAGTACGTTAACAGCATTGATCAATAAATTATTGTTACAAGAATGATAAGAGTTTCTGGAATTGCAATTATTTTCACGATAGTATTTGTTCACAAATTTTAAAATTACAATACGTTTAGAACACTCAGGTTTACACGACAGTTTCCTCAATAATTTTATCATATTGCAAAAAGTATGTATGTTTCCTGCAGAAACAACAATTTTCTTTAGTTAATTGATTGATTAATTGATTTGGTGTTTTAAGTCCACTTTATGCATGGTAAGGTTAATCGGACTGGACCTACAGTTTAAAGTGGGATCCGAACCACTATGTGCCTCCACCGGGTATCGAACCCAGGACCCCTTGAATACAAGAGGATGACGCTACCACTGCTCTATCGGGGAGGTCTTTCTTTAGTTAATATACATAGTTTTCAAATTTATATATTTGACATGAACCATATAAAAGATTCGGTCATATTTAATATTATTCTGAATTATTTTACTTTTATATTCATTATAAAAACGTTATGAAAGATGAGATATTTAATAGTTGAACTAATGACCTAATTCTGTCATTCGAGAAGTTTAGAATTTGTTATTTGCAAGCTTCTTGAAAGCAAAATCTTTCATTGTTGACAATTAGTCAAAAATATGTGTTCTCAGTTTTAGAATCAAACTATTATGAAAGCCATAAGAGCTAAATTTCAGTTGGAGTTATTAGTAATATAAGCCTTATGGACATTGGAAAGAAGTTTTTAAGAATGTGACAACTTTATAGTAGAGAATATTATAGAAACTTTAAGGATTATAACTGTTGTGTTAGACATAGAAAAATGAACCTTATGGAACATACTGTTTAATCTTTAGAATATTGCCATTATACACAAATTAGTTCTGCATATCACAGCTATAGCTATGTTTATCTTTTGTGTCACGGGAGGCGCTCTGCTTGACATGCAAGGATATAAATACAGCTTCGGAACCTAAATCTGGGGCATTTTCATCACCGACTCCAATGGATTAACATCTTAAATACTCAGCTCCCTTTATGGGAGGGTTCAAGAACTCAATCTTCGTTCCCAAATTAGCTTAGAGACATAGTTATTCTGTCGTATGGGTAGGTTCGCCCTGTGGACATGCTAACATGTCACCATACGAAAGAATAAGTTCATTTCAACTTTATTTTGAAGTTTTCTGAAATTTTAAATAAAATCTTCACAAAATTATGTTAAATTTCGACTCAGAACTTACTGTTATTCTGACGCATGGGTAGGTTCGCCCTGTGGACATGCTAACATGTCAACCATGCGTGAGAATAAGTTAATTTACGATTTCTTTCAACTTTGTGATAATTCAGTTTGATTTCTTCGAAACATATACGTAATATATTTTCAATTTTTGCATAAAGCAACAGGACTTAATGTTATTCTGCCGTATGAGTAGGTTCGCCCTGTGGGCATGCTAACATGCCATCATACGGAAGAATAAGTTCAGATTATTTCGTCTCCATGATTATTATTTATTGATCAAGTTATTCATTATTGATATCTGGCATGGTTAGGTTTCGCCCTGTGAACATGCTAACATGTTGCCATACCCGATATCAAGTCGATGTCTCTAATATTTTATGAATTATAGCAGTTTGTATTTCTGCATATATCTTGAAGCCAGACCATAATGTCCAATTTATATTAAAATCGGAGTCAATACTTAAAACCTTCGCCAGTCACGTCAAAGTTATGCTTCATTATGTCAAGGAGCGTTCATAAAGTTCCAAGCAAGCGCCTGGTCATCTTTATATAACTGATATGACAGCTTGATCCATATTATGTAAATAAACTGCAAAAGTCGCGTAGATTTAATTATAAGAAAGAAATCTGTTCTGTCCTTTATTTATGGAGATTTGTAACTAAGATGTAAATTTATAAAAGTATCTTTAAAATAAACCATCTTCAGGAAAATAATTGCCCATAAAGAAGCCTACTGAAGACGCAGACCTTTCTTCGGAAACAGATGTTATTCATTTATAAAATCTCCCTTTTCCATAGCCTATCAAATGATTTAGTACATAACAGTCGAAGCTTCATATCCCACGTATTTGTACTACTATACCCGTACCGGAGAGGGGTCAGAGTATCCCATTAGCCCACTGAGTTTTAGCCGAGGTGAAGAAACAGATGACATAGGATATTGAAAGGTGATCGAAAGAAATAGGAAGGTAAAGATGAGGATGGACGCTTTGTCTTCGTGATTTTTTTTTAATGTAATAGCTGCGATTGTATAGTTTTTCGAAGGCGATTTATGCTCGAGGACGCTGACGACAGAGGGTGGCCTAAAGGTTCGAGAGAGGAACCACCACAAAGCCTAGTTCAGTATGAGAGCAGCCTAAAGTGTCGCGATGGATGTTTCCGCTCACATTCTTCGTCTCCTTCGAAGTTTAGAGCTGGCGATCGAGCGCAGGTCTCTCCCCAGCCATGCAGCTAAGCAATGATGATTTCAAAAGGATGGTATTTGTTTTATTTTGATTTTGAGCGTTTTCCCTCATGAGTTGTTATGTTTTCCTTCCCAATTTTGCGTAACGCTATGCGTCGCTCTTCATAGTCATTCACCTGTTGATACGTGCTGATAGGAATATTGGCAGCCCTTAAAGGACTCCCCTGTAATTGGAGGAAAGGAAAACTGAAGGGAGAGATAGTGATCACGGCTCGGCCCATTACATATTTCTCCCACTTTTCTGTAACTTTTACTAATCATGACATCATCATCCTTCGCCGTTCCCTGCCTCTGGCTGGGTCGGCATAGAAGTCAAGCCTCTCCATTTTTCTGGTCTCCCACCACTCCTCTCTTTCCACAGTGTTCCATTCTTGTCCTCTTCTCCTAACACTCTCCACTATCTGCTCTTTCCACCGATGTCTTGGTCTCCCCCTTGGCCTTATTCCCACTCCTTGTACATGGTAAGCTCTTACTGGTAGTCTTTCTGCATCCATCCTCTTCATGTGTCCGAACCACCTTATCTGTGCCTGATCTATCCTGTCATGAAGCTTCACCACGACCACTGTGTGTCGGATCTCCTCATTCCTTATTCTATCCCTTCTAGTCTTCCTCAAAAAACTCCTTAAAAATTTAAGCTTCACTGCCTGCATCTTTTCTTTGTCTCTCTATGGAATTGTCCAAGTCTCTGCTCCATATGTAATTATTGGCACATAGTATGTGTTATATATTAACTTCTTGCATTTCATAGGTACATCCCTGTTCCATATTAATCTTCGAACGCTTTGATATAGTCCACCATCCATTTATCCTCTTCTGTTTACCTCCTCATCTATTCTTCCACTTCTCTCAATTATGACAATGAAGGATGAATGGTTTATTTAATTATTCTCTTATCTATAGTCGCTTTCTGCCACTTTCGGCTAATTGTAAGAACGAGGAAGAATGATGAATGATGAGCAGTGTGGGGAATGGAGAATCTCATCCTCCCAACTTGGCATTTTTCCTAGTTTTCGTTTTGAGTCCATTTTATGCATAGATAAGCTGATCGAGACTGGATCCTAACCACTATGTGCCTCCGCTGGGTATCGAACCTGGGGCCCTTTTGTGCTCAAAAGGGCTCCAGATACTTTTCATTCAAAATGCTGACTTCATATTAGTCTATAAAAAATGAAATATTTATTCTAAAGAAAAATATGTTGATGTGAACATAAATACGTAATCCTACCAAATTTTATTTGTGTATAGTTGTAATAATTAATTTGGGTAACACCCTAATTGTAATATTCATATATCAAATTTGAATTAATATGCCACTTGCATAGGTATGGTATTCTCAAAAACTATAGTAAAAATAAGTAACTGAAGTAACACTGCTATCAAAATTATCGAATGACTGGAATCATGAAAATAAATAACAGAATCTATTTACCAGTATAGATCCACCAAGCTTTCTGAAACCTCGGAAAATATGCGAACTACAGGCTTCCCCGTAGCTTTAACTAGCGACACTAGCGCCACTGCTCACGTTCTAGGGCTTCAGATGAGTTGGTGGATCTATAGTAGGGGATTTTTTTAATACCCATATGGTTGTTTTCATTTTTTTATGCAGAAGTAGCGCAAAAAGTAGCGAAGTAGCGAGTAGCGAACAGGAGTAGCGTAGCGAGCTACTTTTTGGTAAATGTAGTTGTAGCTGTAGCGAAGCTACATTTTGGAAGAGTAGCTGTAGCTGTAGCGAAGCTACTTTTAAAATATAGCGTTCTGATTGTGTCTCAAATATTGCACACTCCTTTTCCTCCAAACATTCATGCATTTAAGACAAAACTTTTTAGCAGCAACAATCTGTTGGTCTCACTTCTCTCTCTGGTAGTTTACAATGCATTACAGAAAAGAACCCTATTGCAAGCAAGACAATTTTTTTATTCAAATTTTTGCAAGCTGAAAACAATATTTTTTTAATAGGGCTCAAATAATTTCACAGGCCGCCATAGCATTCTCTCTACATTTTTTTTTCACTTGGATCGTTCAGCTCCCAGGGCAGACTCCCATCGCCCTTGAAGCTCAAGCTCTGAACCTGATATGACTGTAAGGAAAGTAGATATTGTGAGCAAAGCGAGCAAGAAAATTTTATGAAATTTATTTTTATTCATATAAAATTTGAAATCTAGGGGGCATTGCCCCTCTTTGCCTCCCCCTGCATGTGCCTTTGGCAGTCTTGATGAAAAAATGCAAGAAATATGTGAAATTAATTCCATCTTGAGTATCTTTTGTCCTGCTACTCTTAGATTCTACTAACCTTGCTTTATTTTTTACTTCAATGCCCCCCCTAGAATTGATTTCCATCCAAAGTTGCAATGCCCCCCCCCCCTGTAGTTGCGCCACTGATGAATGATCTTTTTACTTGGCTCTAGGAATGTTCCAAATTTATACGCGTATGTGCATCTTTAATTAAATACAATGTGGTGGTGTTAAGAAAATTTTAAAGCACTTTTGTTCATTGTGGATTAAACTTTCCTCACATAAATGTACATGAATTTTCACACAAAATAAAGCTACAAATAGTAAAAATAAAGAAATTTGTGCAAAATGAACGTCTAAAAGTCTATGTCCTTTGAGAAGCTATCACTTTCTGAAGTATTCTCTCACTGATGCAGGTAAAATAGATGCTAGATATGGTTTGATAGAAATATGCCCAGAGTTTGAGAAAACAAATATATTGTAGGAAGTAATTTAAGCAGAAAACCTGAGTAAATTTGATCATTGAAGCTATGTGGCAGGCAATTCTTGTCATGTTCACACCATACTTTCATACAAATAGGGTTCCTCTTCTTCATAGCTCTTTGAAAGTATTGGAAACAGTTTCAACCACTGACTATTACCACACAAGTGAAATATTCATCCATTACCAAAAATGCTAGGTTAAAGAAGCCTTGTTACGAATCAAAGTAATTTTGCATACCATGTGGAAGTAACATTTTTCTTTCTTTTTTTAGATATTTTTATCATATAATACATGATTTTGTACTCTCACCTATGAAAGGGTGCACTATGGCTGTAGATAAATATTGCAATATTTCTATCCACAGAAGTGTTAACTCCATCACAAGTCTTACGTTCCAAGTTTTAAATAAGAAATAAAATTAATTATAAATAATGTGTATTATCGTCCCCATATTTTACTATGATTTATGCTATCTTACTTGGTAAACTAATGTAAATCCAAAGACAGCAAAACTTCTTGTAGGGTGATAATTTGTAAGACTAAGAAAAAAGCATTATGCTTATGGGAGCATAATTTTGTTTCTTTCGGGAATATCAAACATCCAATAGTGTAGAAAAGTGCATAGATGGAAAGAGGACACATTGAACAATTCTTGTTCATAGGAAAAGTTGAAATTCTCATTTGATTAGCTGAAACTTGAAGTTGATTTCCCATAAGGAATACGTGGGATTTTGTAAACATTTAATCATATTCTTCAAACAGCCCAGTTTCTTTTACAGTATAACAATGTTTTTATATATATCAGTTTTATATACAGGTATTGTACAAAATAATGGAAACACGAGTCAGAAGTGGGACATATTTTCAATGTGCCTGGTAATACTGAACACGGCAGAAATCAACCTTCTTTTGTTTGTTGCAGGTAGTATGGACTGTGCACTGACAGTAGAGTGAGGCAGTGTGGAGTTTGAAAGAGGTCGAATTGTTGGTGCCCGTTTCACTGGAGCATCAGTGAGCAAAACAGCGAAGTTATGAGGTGTAACACGAGGCACGGTCTCGAAAGTCATGACCGCATACACAGTGCACAATGAAACAGGGTCTGCTAAGCACAATAGTGGTTGAAAGACGAAGCTGCAGGAAAGGGACAGCCGGGCCTTGAAGCATATTGTGACATTGCAGAAGAAAACAATGGCCTCCAAAGTGACTACTGAACTTAATCAGCACCTAAACACCCCGTGTCATGCAAAACAGCGACGGGAACTGCATCAAATGGGTATCCATGGGTGTGTGTGTGTTGCTATTGCCAAGTCCCTAATAACTAAAACGAGTGCTCGAAGGTGACGTGCATGATGCAATGACCACAAAACTTGGACGTTGGAGGACTGGAAACATATCATTTGGTCAGACTAGTCAACCTTTACCTTCTTCCCCACTACTGGACGCGTGTTTGTATGGCGAACACCCTCGGCAGCATACGATGTGGACTGTCACCGCCTGACTGTCAAACATGGTGGCGGCTTTATTATGGTCTGGGGCATTATATCATGGTATTCGGCAGCCCCCTTGTCACATTACACAGTCGGGTCACAGCAGCAGTGTATAGAGAACTCTTGGGTAACCAGATCCACCTAATGGTGCAAACCTTATTTCCAAACCGGAATGCCATCTTCCAGGATGATAATGCCCCCATTCATACTGCTGGCACTGTTCAACAGTGGTTTCCAGAGCATGCTGATGAGGTTCAACATCTTCCCTGTCCCACCAAGTCCCCAGACCTGAATATCATCGAGCCTCTGTGGGCTGTTTTGGAATCCAGGGTTCGGCGTTGATTTCCACCTCCTTCGTCTCTACCTGAGCTGGAGGCTGTGCTGCATGAAGAATGGCTTTAAATTCCACTCGCCACCATTCAGGACTTGTATCGGTCTATTCCGTCCCGAATCCAAGTTGTATTGCATGCTAAAGGTGGCCCTATCACCATATTAATACATGATGTTCCGACTTCCACAGATGTTTCCATTATTTTGTCCAATACCTGTATATATATATATGAAAAAGGGATTTGAAGTGGTTACTAAAACTTTTGAAATCCATTCCAAATAAATTATTGTTAATCGTTACGTTATAAATACAAGTACTAGTTCAAGACATATATACACAGTCCGACAATTGAGTAATGAGAGTCGTTATCAGATGAAAAGGAAACAAAAAAATTGAACATTGCCTGTTTATTTCTCAAACCTGCATCAATACAGCAATTGGCACATTTGGCCAACAATCGATACGACATCTGCAAGTCTTCATGTGGTATGACTTGAAGTGAAGATTGGACGTCACAACCTGTTGAATGGTCCTGTGTTCATCAAAACTGCGTAATTTCAGCAGCAGCTTTACTTTCGAGAACTGGAAATGATCACAGGAGGATAAATCTGAGGAGTAGAGACGATGATTCAACACTCGCTCGTTTTTGGACTAGGAATACATAGACAACCACTGCTTTGTGGGACCATGCATTATCGTGGAGCAGGAACCAACTGCCCGGTTAAGGATACCGAGGTCTGATACGATCAGTTCTCTTCCATAATCATGCAGAGCACTACAATAGTAACAACCAATTACACTTTCACCCTCTGGAGCAATTACATGATGAATGATGCTTTTGCTGTCGTTAAAAAACACAACATTGTCTTCACCCTTGGCTTTTGGAGCTGCATTTTCTTGCCTCCTGGCAAATTTAGTGACTTCCTTTCAGCGATTTGTCGGTTCGTACAAGAACCGTAGTGAAAATGCTCTGTTTTGTCCACCACAACAATAGAAATCAAGAAACGTTTATTCCCGCAAGCAGTTTTCAGAATGTCGTTCATGAAACTTGATGTTTGCTCACTGCTCCATAGCTATTACGTGACAACACCCTTGCACCTCCCTCACAACATGTGCACTTGTTTTAAACATCATGAATGCATTAACTTCACAGATAGAATGCACACATGGGTTAATATAAAATCAGTCTCATTACTTAACATTCAAAATATGTGAAACAATGCAGTTCTATTTTAAAAAATCTATTGGTGAGGGCGTGAGGTGGCTGTAAAAACAATCTTCAGGCATGATTTTGTGTGCGTAACTTATGTATGAAACTTAACACGTAAATTACCTTGCCGACCCTGATTATAGAGCACCAGAAGTCCTCCAAAGGTGGATTGAATGGGGAGTCAGTAAGCTCATCAAAATGCAGGAAGATAATTCGTAATCTTGCCACTGAAATTTCTGAGGTCGAGTCTAACCTTGACATGTGTGTTATGTGATTGTCAATCATGTTTACCTGATCATTCATCCTCCTCCGGGCTGCCATTAGGGGTGTGATACATGTACCACCCCCTCATGGCTTCATGTTTTCAGGGGCCTCGTTTCCAATGTGTGTCTAAAGACGGGTGGCTACTCACTGGGAATTACAGGAATTGTGTGAATTGTTGGGTCCGGAAATTGTGTATGAATTTTTCTCCGTAGCCATGAAAAATTGCAACTTCATTAATTCAAATCCAATTGTGGTATTTATGAATGCCCTCGGGCAAGTTTTTCACAGTATAGCTTTTGTTTTTATCATGGAAGGAAAAGAAGACTGCGTGGAAATGAAAACAGAAGTCTCTCAATCCGTTTACTTAGATTATTTTGTAGAGGGCACTAACAATCTGACAGATGGAAGATTGTTACAAGATAAGATACCTTGAAGTTGATTAGGTAAATTTCAGTTTGAAATTCTTATGGTGATGTGCCTTCATGGCACATCACAATATAAAAAAAACTGCAATATATTTGTCTCAATCACAAATTTTAATATCTTCTGTACACAATTATTTATATCTTGCTAGTGAAAGCAAATTTAGTACCTGATATCTTCTCTGTTTTAAATTATTTTGGTTTTGGTTAATTTCCTTCCCCATCTGTGTTTTGACTTTCCCAAGACTGATATCTATAACATTGGGTTTATATATTTGTTCAATACAGCTTGTTCTAGTAGTTTTCTGCTTACAAGGTAAGTCTTACTTTCATAAATATGCAGGGGTCCCGGGTTCAAATCCTGGCCTGGGCATGGATATTTGAGTGTCCATTCATCAATTTCATCATATCATCACTCATCCCCATCTTCAGAAATTAGCCAAAAGTGGCACAAAAAGCGAAGAAACCTTTTTCATCCCCAACTGGTCATCCACAATGCACTCCACTGTTGATTTGGATATCTTCAGTTCCTCTGCAATATATCGCATAGTCACATGGCTGTCTGCAATAATAATCTGGTGCACTTTCTCTACATTTTCTTGTGTTACCATCCCCATTGGCCTGCCTGGGCAAGGACCATCTTCCACACTCACTCTGCCCTGCTTAACTTCGGCTACATACATACTAAGGTATCCTATATGCTGCCAAGAATCACCCCAATGAACTAACCGATTTAAATCTGTAGCACTGCAGTAGCGTTCATATCAAAGAATATCACATCTCTACTTGCTTTGTTCTGAAATTCAGTGGTGTGCCAAGTAAAGTAAAGGTTTTCAACAGATAATTGATCACTGCTCGTATCTCTCCTTTCTTAATTTTTCTGACGTTACGCACTTAGCACACTTCTAGCAAATAACATAATTAATAATAATTACATAAGTAATCAGTATTTAGGAAGTAAACGTGGCATGCCCAACTAGTAACCCGTCCTGCATTGCAAACAAACTAAAAGATGATTTTTTATGGTAAAAACAAGTGACTCATCCAAGAAAGAATCTGCAAGAATCAGGGAAAAGGCTAATGTAAATAAAAACAAGAAAGGAAACAACCATAATACAAATGCGAAAACAAATCTAAATATTCTTCACTTAAATATACAAGGGCTCGAAGGGAAAGAAATTGATTCAAGATGCAAATCAGGCAGACATAATATGTATCACCGAGCATTGGCTCCAAAGTGATAAATGCAACCATATAAACTTGCCAGGGTAGAATCTAGTAAATAGCTACTCCAGAGAAAAATACAAATGTGGTGGTACATGTATTTTTACCAAGTCAAACATAAAGGTAGATCGATTACAAATTAATATTAAAAAAGTAGAAAAAGATTTTGAATTCTCAACAGCAACGGTAAAAGAAATGCAACTAATTGCAAAATGTATATATACCGTGCGTTCATTTCGATCTGCAGCCGAGAGATCGGGAGAAGCGTGGCGGGCGGCGCTGACGGAGATGCCGACATTTGCAGCCTGTAATGCCCGCTTATTTTTATTGACATATGCAGACATTTATATAAATATTGCAAAACCAGCACTAACCTGTGTTATAACACGCAAAAGTTCTTCTGTAATTCATCCAAGTTCTGCCGTTATATACACAAATAAATACGCTTTAGAAATGATGTTAAGAGTCACAGATAATAAACATTTTAATCATAGTTTTGACCAGTAACGTCCTGCTTAAGTTTATATCCTTGGAAGAGTTTTGTGTCGATGGGGATCATTTGGAGGTTTCGAATGTGCAACACTGTACCAAGATTACGCTGCAGACGAAACCGTTAAAAGTCAGTGGTGTTCGTGAGCTTCCTTGCAATCCGAAATCTCAGAGCTCGAGTTTTTTATTCCTTCGCGACTATCGTGGCGAGCAGATGTAAACAAAGAGCATGTTAATGTAGTACTGTGCCCAAGAGTGTTATTCTTGGTTACTTGCCGTTACTTGTTTGTGTTATTGCAGTGTGTATGTGTGTTGTGTCAGTGAGACGATTGGAATGACAGCCGCAAGGTTCACGTTAGAACAAATAATTTTTATGTATGACACTTACGTGAAAACAGACTCGTGTCGAGACGTGTGTAGGCAATTTCTACAGAAATTCCCAGGTGTTTCACCTCCACATAGAGATACGGTTAGACATCTTGTCCTTAAATTACGAGAAACTTGATCGTTAAATTTTAAAATACCTAAGCAAAAACGACGTATTCTAACCGAAGGAAAACTCGATGAAATTGGTGCAGCGTTAGAACGTTCTCCAAACAAACCTCTACGCAGTGTTTCACAGGAGATGGGAGTGTCAAAATCATGAGCACATACAGCCACAAAGCTACTAAAATTAAAACTGTACCCTTATAACACAGGTTAGTGCCCGTTTTGCAATATTTATATAAATGTCTGCATATGTCCATAAAAATAAGCAGGCATTACAGGCCGCAAATGTCGGCATCTCCGCCAGCGCCGCCCGCCACGCTTCGCCCGATCTCTCGGCTGCAGATCGAAATGAACGCACGGTAGAACACCGGATGGTGATTTTGAAGTATTTCTAAACAATCTCAGTTCCCTGCTTAAACACATATTTTCTTTCATAGTGGTCTGTGGTGACTTAAACGTTGATTTTTTAAAAGACTCCACCCAGAAAACAAGACTAAAACATCTAATATGTAGCTATGGCTTGACACCTCATGTTGACTTTCCTACAAGAACTACCAAAACCACACAGTCCATGATAGAACAAATTATGTCAAATTATAACCTAAATAAAACAGCATGTAAAATAATTGGCATTTACTTCTCAGACCATGATGCTCAGCTACTCACAATAGACACAAGATGCAATAAAAATACAAAATATACCTACACTGCAGAAATGTGTGATTATAACCCAAACAATGTACTATGTTTTAAACAGAAATTATCAAACGAGAAATGGACAGAAATCCATGAAGCCAACAGCACAAATGAAAAATATAACAACTTTATTAATATTATTAAATCTCTATATAAAGAAACCTTTCCTGAAAAACGTAGAAAACTTAAAAATAAAGAAAACAAAAGCTGGATTACAAATGGAATTACTATCTCAAGCAAAAAAATGAAATCACTTCACAAAGAAAGCAAAACCAATAACACTCCCATCTTCTGGAACAACTATGCAACATACAAAAACATTTACAGAAAAGTTCTAAAAGTTGCAAAAAAACAGCAGTATGACAAAGAGATAAGCAACGCAACAAATAAAACAAAAACAATGTGGAATATAATAAAGAAAGAAACCAAATCCGCACCAAAGAACCAGCAAAACATAAGTCTAAAGCTAAGACAAAATAACGTTCACAACCCCCAAAAAATCTCAAAAGTTTTTAATAATCACTTCATAGAAAGTGTTAGAAACTTATACCCACAAAACCTCACCCCCAAAACAAATCATCATCACTGACAATCAACCGGAACACAAAAACATTTTTTATGGAACCAACAGATGATTCAGAAATTATTCAAATTATTGGGAAACTAAAAAAACAAAAAGACAGCAGGACTTGATGAAATAACAGACCACATTATAAAAGCATGCCATTTGCAAATAGTGAAACCCCCTGTACATATTATAAACCACTCCTTTTCAAGTGGAATTTTTCCAGAACAACTAAAAACAGCCAAAATAATACCAATCTATAAAAAAAGGTGAAAAAAATGATGTAAAAAACTACACTAAAATAATCGAGCATGCAGTTGAGAAACGACTAAGGAATTTTTGTAACACCAACCCAACATGGTTTTCTAAGAGATAAAAGTACAACTACAGCGCTTCATGAATTCACAGAAAATATACTTCTCTACATGGAAAGGAAACTACTAAACACAACAATTTTCTGTGACTTAAGTAAAGCTTTCGATACCATAGACCATGATATACTCTTTAAAAAACTAGAAAGATATGGGATTAGAGGAATTCCTCTAAGTTGGTTTAAATCTTACATGACAAACAGAAAGCAAATTGTAGAAATATCACATAAAGATAACTATGGCAACATTATGAGGCACATTTCAAATACCAATACAAATAATCGTGCTGTGCCCCAAGGAAGTGTACTAGGTCCCCTGTTGTTTCTGCTATATATAAATGATCTCCCATCTGCTGTGCCTGCATCAACAAGTTCATAAACAGAATATGCGACCCTTGTCATCTGGTAACTAACTTTGGACAAAAACAGGTTCATAACGTTCCGATAAGTGTTCTGGTGTTCTTCCCTATTGAAAAAACTCTGTAAAAAAGTACCTTCTTCCATAAGCAAGGATGAAAAAAACTGTTTATTTAACAAATCCAAGTAGCCCTAAGCATTTAAGGTTCCGTTGATGGAAAATTGACTAACCAATCGTCTTCCACACAGCACGCCACGTCATTAACTTACCAGCACTAACCATTCAGCTTTGATCTGTCGAAAATGGGTTATCAGATAAAAAGCATCGAATATTCTGTTTATAAACTTCCTTATGAACATAAACATTAGCCTTGTCACTGTGAAGGACTTTTAATTCAATGGAAGCATCACACTGTAAATTGTTCGTGACAACCATTCATAATGTGCAGCTCTTCATGGATGTATCCGATTAAAATCGTGTGCAATGGCATGCGAACTTCTCTCCCTAGACGTCACTTTGATCTCGATGCATTACCGATGCGTTAAACAAATTTTAAGGCATTTTTCTAACACTTCGAAAAGGAGCAAATTGGTACAAGAATTCAGTCATAACTTTTTACTGATTAAAGATACGTCGAAAAAACCTTCACCATTGCATTTCTCGTGAAATTCTAGCCCATTTTGATATGTCGCATGACCCCCTTCCCATTTAAAATTTTGAAGTTGAATTCAAGATGGCGGACATCAAGATGGCCGCCGACCGTGTGGGTGGCGTCAATGTGGTTCCCCCTTGGCCAGACAATGATTGGTCATCGCCATTTTCACATTCCATGCCGCAGTGGCCTTGTACTGAGGGTGTTAAGTGACTTATTGAGTCACCCTGTGCAATAAACTTCCATGTGAAATAAAGGAGGAAAGAAATCTTAAGTTATTCAAAAATAAAATAAAAAACTATCTCTTAGAAACATCACCCTACAGCATAGTAGAATTTCTACAGCATATCTAAAACTACTTTCTCTGTCTCACTCATGTACATAATCAATTGGACACAATATATCAACATGTATGAAACCTTAATTAATCTGATATGCATCCCATATATGTAATCTAGTAGATGTAATATATATTTGAAACTTAATTATGCTGATCTATATCCCAAATGTGTAATCAAGGGTATGTAATGTATATTTGTAACTCAATTATGCTGATCTGCATCCCATATATGTAATATACATTTGTAACTCAACTATGCTGATCTACATCCCAAATATGTTATCGAGGGTATGTAATATATATTTGTAACCATAACTTCTATATGCAATGCATGTAATCAAACTGATATGTATTAATATATACTTGTAACTTTAATCATAGTGCTTCCCAAATAAGTAATCAAGTGGATGTATTTGTACTGAAATCATGCTAATGTTATATGTAACAAATGACGTGCTCTATACTGCTGCAGATAGAAATATCTACAATGTAGTAAACAGAACAAGAATAAATTACAATTACAATGTTACTAACGAATCTAGTTTTATGTATTGAGTAAAAACATTTTTACGACGACTATTCTACCACCTCTTTCCATTAATGTTTCTTAACTGCATTATTCAACACTGCCTGTTTTGATTTACATAAATTGCAGAGCTTCCCTCATGGTGTAGTAGGAATGCTGTTGTCTTGTAATCAATGTGCCTCAGTTTTATTCCTCAGTGAAGACACATTGCACAGTGGTTCAGATTCCACATTAAACTGTAGGTCCAGTCCTGGTTAGGCTATCTGAGCATAAATTGGACTTCAAAACACTTTGTATTAAACAAACCAACACATTTAATTAAAGAAAAAAGTTTTGTCAACCTATGGACTTGCACCGCTACTCGAATCTAAGTTACTTATTATTATGAATGTTATGTTACTTATTCTTATTAAAAAACAAAAGCAGTATGTTAATCATTATTTAACCGGTTTTGATATTGTATATATATTTTTACTGACTTTTTAATTCAAGAATTGCTTCATTTGCCACCCGATGAATTTGAATTGTCACTTTTGAAACCACATCATCTTTTCATTCTGGTGCTTGACCAGAACTTACTTAATTTATATTCCAGAAGATTTGGAAATACTTAATTAGGTGGAGGTTCATTAGTCTTGAGAAATTCTCTTTATTCAGGGTGGCTACTCACTGCGAATTCTGGGAATTCTGCAGGAATTATTGGTTCCACGAATTCAGCATGAATTTTTCTCCCTAGACATGAAAAATTGCAACTTTTATTAATCCAAATTCAATTAAATTTATACATATTTATAAATACCATGAAGCAAGTTTTTCACAGTTTAGTTTTTATTTTTATCAAGGAAGGAAAATAAAAGAAAGCTGCATGGAAAATAAAAAAAGACTCGCAATCTGTTTACTTTGTTAGTGTCCTTTGCAGAACAATCTGACAAACTGAAGATTATTGCAAGATTAGATTTTGAAGCTGATTAGGTAAACAATTTTTTTTGGGCAGGTTAGTATAACCTGTAACATTTGTAACTTGTGTTTGTAGATGAAATTAGAGTGAATATGTGAAGTGGCAAATGTAAACTCTGTACCTTAAATTAAGTATTTTAAATATATAGGGGAGGGCGGGGCAAGTGTGTCCATCCTAGCTGAATTCTAGACCACGACAGGAAATGACACCATGAGAAGCTAGTTGGCATCATATACGCTGGAGAGGCTGTGTGTGAAGCAGTTGTACGCTCCCTTGAAAATTGACGATTTATAGGTATACATTTATTTTTGATATCTTTAAGAATAATGGTGTATACAGAAGTCTGAATTATATATCTTTAATACATTTTAACACTTGTAATATATTTATTGCATAATACATATCTTTACGAACCTCATACTGATTGACATACGATGAATGTAGCATTATTAAACTATCATACAAGGATCGAGTAAATAAAACATTTGGGGTGGGGTAAAAGCATCCACCTAGAATTCAAGATGGTTGCTCGTGTCCCACGTTGATTGATTCAGTAGTAGGGTTATTTTTCGTTGCTTTACTACCATTAGGTTATTCTAGACGATAATTTTGCCAGTTCATTTTGATGTTGGAAGGTCTCCCCAAAACACCCCACACCCACTTTCCTACAAGAGTTATCCGACAGTTATATTTCCATTAATCTGGACACATGATTTAAGTGATTTAGATAGTTTGCCTTGTGAAAGTTCTTTGCCAAGTTTCAGTGTTCAATATTTATATCTGGCTGGTCACACTTGCCCCAGCCGGTGGGGCAAGTGTGTCCACATGCAGACTTGATTTGTTTCAATTTTTTAACAGAGGAGTTAATTATTTTTTTGTATTTAAACTAGATAAAAATGTTCATAACTGTTCCACGTGTAGCCTGGTAAAAGTTTGTTTCCTCCGAAATAAATAATGTGCATAATATGACCTTTCTTTTGTTAAGGGGTCTCGCTTGTCCCAATCTCCTCCATATACATTTAATTGAATTAGAATTTTTTGATACATTGGATTCGCACAGATCCTATATATTGTTAATATAGGTATTTGTGTGTGTTGGAGGGGAGAAGGGGGTTGAGAAGCAGTAGCGAATAAGGTTGAAATAGAGAGAACATGTACTTGTAGCCTTGAATTTTTGGAAATTTTACCTTGAAAACCATGAATTATACTTGACTTTTATCATGGTCGTCGAGTACCCACTCTATTATGTTTAACAACAGGATTTATAGAACCACATAATTGAAACCCACAAGAAAAACCAATGCTAGTTTGGTTGAATTAATTGAATATTCTTATTTTTGTAACAATTTGTAAGTGATAAAATATTTACAAATGTGTGCCTGGTACTGTGGCTGCCAGTAGAAGTTTCCAAGGGGGAAGACTTTAAAATTGAGATTACGTCCTGGTGTGGAACATATTGTGATATAATATTTACAGGTCAGAGAGTATTGGGTTCAATTATATATCGATATATGTGGAGGTTAGGGTTACATAATCAACTGTAGTTAAATATTTCCACATTTTATTTTCACTTTATTGCGTAGTTTGCTGGAAGTCAAGTTGTCCATCGTAAACTTGAAGATAAAGAGAAGAAAATGTTTCAGATAACCTTCCTGTTGATCCAGTTGCTTTGTTAGCCTGTGTTGGTTAGACAGGGAGCAGTGTGTGTGTGTGTGCGCAGAAGTGGAACCGTAGCTTCAGTAGTGAAAATATATTAAATTTGTAGTTTTTGTCACCTTCCCAAAACCTGATTTTGTATGTATTTCTCATTGTTTTCTATGCTCCTTCTTATTATCATCGCACAATGCACTAAGTCCCACACTGTTAAGGAATTCATACCAGAAGCAACTGTGAGCAAAGTAAGAACATTTTTAGTTCTATTTCTATGAAAACTGACTATATTATCAATTTAAATGTTACAGGGAGCTATACAGTTTACTGTTCGTTCATTCAGCATGTGCTGTAATAGCCTCATCTCTCAGCTTTAGTGTAAGTGAACCCACCACAGGCAACTAACATATTTACAATTGCATGCCAAAGATGTTTTAACATTTTTTTCATTTTTCAGGAGGAGTCCCCCTTTCCCGTTGCATGTGCCCATGACAACGAGACTTATCTACATGTAAAAAAATGTTGCCTAATAGCAACTCCTCCCCAATACAAATGGTAATGCTCGTCAATACATGGAAAATGAAACAATTTCAAAGTTGGTAAAAATATTCATAAAATTTAAAATATAGTTGATACTGTGCATCATATCAATCTACAAATTTTGCATTATAATATTCATAATGAAAATTATGCATTTTACATTTGTAATCTCTGTCTTTGACGTGTGCTGCTGGTGCAAACCTACCCAGTGGCGAACACTCCCATATACCCAGAGGTATAGAGCTATGCCTGTCAGTCAAACACCTATTGCACTCCACAAATGATAAATATTAAGACTACATAAAAATATTGCATGTGAAATTAGAGGGTGGGTGGGTGGGTATCGGTTTACACTACCCCTCTCAAACTACTGAATCTTATGATCAGTGTGCAAGCATATTAGTTTTTTTTTTTTTTAAAAAAAAAGGTAAAGTGCTCCCCTGTGCATAGCACCACGCCATGAAGGCGTATAGGGGGTGTGGGGGTAACGCCCCACACTTTCTTGATCCGGTCGTGAGTGGGGGTGATGTGATCAGCATCACGCCCCTGACCGCCTTTACCCCCCAGGGTTTCCCCCAGGTACCCATGTTATTCGACGCTGGGTGGGCGCCGGGGCCGCTTCCAACCTTAGGAAAGTTCCCGGATTTGAACCGGCCGGGGATCGAACCCGGGACCTTGAGCATGGTAGTCAGACGCGTTACCGACTGAGCCACCGTGGCCATATTAGTTTTTTAAGAAAACACTAAATGTGAAATAACACATTGTAATGTTAATATTTCATGTTTATGAAAGGTGTGTGGTGCATTTTCCTACCCTGTTTTGTCACAAAATGATGCGAAATGAACTGCAAAATGGTCTTGTAAACACGAAGTTTAGAGTTTATTTACCAACGCAACACTTTCTGAAAATGATTAATTAAGCTGTAAATATCACATGTTTGATACCCGGTGGAGGCACATACTGGTTCAGATCCCACTTTAAACTTTAAGTCCAGTCTCGATTAGACCTTCTGTGCATAAAGTGGGACTTGAAACAAAAATTCAAAATATGAACTTTCACATATTATGGTATGTGTTACTTAAAAGGCAAGCTAGAAACGTATTTTACTCTCAAAGTAGGCAGTATTTCAGCATAGATGAAGCATAACCACACCACACATGTAATGTTTGCATTTCGTATGCACGGGTGGGCCAAAAGTCACAAAGGGGTTATAACTGTGAATAACATTTTAATTGATCATTAGTTTCCAATGAGATTTCACAGACTTGAAGACCAAGGATGGGAGATTGTTTACACTTATGTGTGGAATAGCTCAGGTAGGTGTCCGCCATTATGGGCCTCACAGATACAGGCCCTCTGTAGCACATGATTTAAGTGTACAATTCGTGATAATTTGTTTGGTGATTAATTAAGATGGAGCCACAGCACACACGGCACGTGCCTCAATTGGGCTTCTGAGAATTATTTTCGGCCATCGCATCATCTCAAGAAACACTTACATCAACTGGCCCTCCCGTTTGCCTGACCTCACTCCGCTTGATTATTTTCTTTGGGGCTTTCCGAAGGACAAAGTGTATGTGAACAAACCACAAACATTACAACAGCTCAAGGACAATATCCATGCAGAAATACGGGCACTCTGACCAGAAGTGTTGACCCCTGTCATGCATCATGTGCTACACAGGGCCTGTATCTGTGAGGCCCATAATGGCGGACACCTACCAGAGATTATATTCCACACATAAGTGTAAACAATCTCCCATCCTTGGTCTTCAAGTCTGTGAAATCTCATTGGAAACTAATGATCAATAAAAATGTTATTCACAGTTATAACCCCTTCGTGACTTTTGGCCCACCCTGTACTTTTTCTTTCTTCAAGTGTCAATCTCATCGCTCCAGAGTCTGGACGAGATTTGGGATAAAACATGATAAAAAGGTAAAATGTCGGGATGGCAAATGAAAACATGGAAGAAACAACATAAACGGGGCAGCTGCTACCTTTTTTACTAAGTTTTAGATGAAATCTTGTCCAGACTCCTGAGTGGACACTTGGGGAGGGAGGGGTTGCGTGCCAGGAGTAGATATTATATGTGTAAACATGTGTCAGCACTTAGTACATTATTCATCAGGTTAGTTAGTAAATTTATTATTTATATTTAGTAAATTTACTACTTATATTTACTTTCTTTGATTTGAATTTTACCACCTTTGATAAATATACTGTTTGTTTTTATTATACTTGTGTATCTTACTATTTATAAGTCAACATGCAATTGAAAACATACATATATATGTATGAGATCATGCAAATTTATGTGAAAAGTGAACAGATATCCTCCAAATGAACAAGACCTGTTAGAAGCCATTAGTACTTACATAAAGTTCAGTCACGCTATGTATAGTTCAAATATTCGCATTAAAATTCACTAGTTACGAAGTAGGATGAACATGTAATGACTAGCTTTATGTCTTACTCACATGTTTTGCATGGATCCGTATTTATGTGTACCTGAAAGACAGTCCAATGATAATGTAATTGACATGATATTTTAAGCCACTGTACAGTTGGAAGAAATTTGTAATCGTCCTTTGCCTTAAACTGGTAAGCAGTTCATCTTTCATGTTGAAACTGTATATATTTTTTTCAATATGTAATTAAGCTTACAGGTCAGAATGGCCGGCCTCTATGCATGTTAGCCTAGAATGATAGGTAACTGTGTTCTTAACTGGTTATGCTGTCCCAAAAATAAGTTTAGAGTTTACTAAATAGGCCCAAATTTTTAGGCATTTAATTAAAGATACTGCTTACTTTTTAACAGAATAAGAATAGAGAGGTCCTTTGCTGTGGAAAAGGTCACGTGTTTAGGTTGAAGCATGAAACAAGATTTTATCAGCCTAAACAGTACATTATTACTATTTCTCCTTAAATGAATAATCCTTAAGAAAAATGCAATTGTGAAAATTACAATCATATGTTTTTAATAATTAAACTGTAATGTGTGCATGCAGATCTAAATTTTTATTCCTTGCGCATATGTGTCAAAGTAATTTTCTTTATTATTTATATTTATAGTAATTTATAGGGCTTCACAGAATATCAGTGCAGAAATATAATATAATTACATATTTGGATTGATTTAGTTTAAGATTATATAAAAAGGCGTAGGAATGTGACGACCTCATCGCCCAGTGACTTGTTCACTGCAGTTAGTCAACCAACAGAGTGAAATGGTCAACATTTTGCTCTGTTGGGATTTACAGAGCTGTCCTGTCATGGCTCTATGAGCGTCCCACAATCGGCAGAAGTGGGGTATGGTTGGTGGACTACAATGTGATCCTCCCAGCTAGATCCGAGGGATCTGCTGACCAATGACAGGTGTGGTCCTCCATTCATATTGGGGGTTAGGCATAGAGCTGACAACTCTGCACTGTAAAAAGACATGTCAAGAAACAGCAACATGAGGTCATGGATGTTCCCAAGCTAAAATATTCCGGAGGTAAAATAGTCCCCCATTTGAATCTCCGGGCGGGGACTACTTTGAGAGGTCCCTGGACTAAGGATAAGATCTACATTAGGCACCTGGAATGTTGAGCCTTTACCGGCCTGGGGCATTTCAGTGTATAGTTAATGAGATAGTTAAGTATAAATTAGATGTAGTAGCTGTCCAGGAAGTTAGGTGGCCAGAAGAAGGGAATTGTAAAACTAAAAATTATACTTTTTTTTTCTATGGTGGTACTGAAAATCATAATTTTGGAACAGGCTTTTTTCATAAATAATAGAATTATCTCAGCTCTTAAAACAATAGAATTTATTAATGATAGGATATCATATGCAGTTTTACAGGGTAGATGGTGTAAAATTATTTTAATAAACATACATTCACCAACGGAAGATAAAGATGATAATACTAAAGATGATTTTTATGCAGGGTTAGAACAGGTCTTTGATCAATTTTCCCAGTATGATATGAAAATTCTGTTAGGTTACTAATGCACAGATTGGCAAAGAAGATACATTTAAACCCACGATTGGTAAAGAAAGTCTTCATGAATTAAGTAATGATAATGGTATAAGATTGATTACTTTTGCAACCTCAAAGAATTTAATTGTGAATAGTACCACTTTTAAACATAAAGATATCCATAAATATACCTGGTCTTCTCCAGATGGTAAAACTCATAATCAGATAGATCATATTCTCATTGATAAGAGAAGTCACACTAGTATAATTGACGTTCGTACACATAGAGGTGCTGACTGTGCCAGTGACCATTATTTAGTAATTGCTAAATTAAGAGAAAGACTCACAGTGATATATCATAAGCAACAAAATCTAAAAGTTATAAAATTTAATACAGGAAAATTTGCTGATGAAAGAATTAAGAAAGATTACCAAATTAAACTGTCAAATAGATTTGATGTTTTGCAGGATTTAAATGATGATGAAAATATAAATGAAACAGACGTAAATAAGAACTGGGAGCACATACATAATGCAATAGAATCAGCAGCTAAAGAAAGTATAGGATACCATAAACCAAGAAAAAGTAAGCCATGATTTGATCATGAATGTCATAATCTAATAGAAATAAGAAATCAGGCTAGACTGAGGTGGTTAAATAACTCTGATGATAGAAATCTAAGCAATTATAATAGAATAAAGCGGGAAGTTAACCGCACGTTTAGAAGTAAAAAAAAGAGATTACTTGAAAAGCAAAATTAACGAAATTGAAACAAACAAAAACAAAAATATCAGATTTATATAAAGGTGTAAATGAATTTCGAAAGAGGTGGCAACCTAAAGTATACTTGATAAAAGATAAAGACAGTGATTTTCTAGCTGACCCAAGCTATCTGTTACGTTTAAATCCACATTGATAATCACCTATAATTACATTAGCATATGGGGTTAGCCTTGTTAAAAGAATGTTAGATAATATTTTATATGTTGTTGAGAGTAGAGAAATTCCACGGTAATTATTGCAGTTCAACTACAGATCAAATTTTTCACATCAGACAGACACTTGAAAAAAAGTGGGAATACAATCAAAATGTCCATCAGCTATTCATTGATTTCAAAAATGCATATGATTTGGCCAAAAGAGAGAAATTATATAATATATTAGTAGAATTTGGAATACCTAAGAAGCTTGTTAGTATAATAAAAGTATGCACCAGTGGAACAGAAAGTAAAATTCGTGTGGGTATTAATGTGTGACATATTTACAATATGATGGGTTAAAACAAGGAGATGCATTATCTCCATTGCTCTTTAATTTTGCCTTAGAATATGCTGTTAGGAAGGTAAAAGAAACTAAAGAAGGACTAAAATTAAATGGTGTGACTCAGTTGTTAGCATATGCAGATGATGTAGACTTATTAGAGGATGATATAAATACAATTAAGAATAATGCTAAAATATTTTTCAAAACTGCTAAAGAGATAAGTTTGGAAGTTAACAAAGAGAAAACTAAATATATGCTTAGAGGCCGAAACCAAGTGTTAGATAGTAATCAAAATCTAATTATTGATAACAACTCGTTTGAACCAGTTTCCAAATTCAAATACTTAGGAGTAAAATTAACAAGTGAAAATTATATTAAAGAGGAACTAAAATGCAGGCTTAATTCAGGAAATGCATGTTACTTCTCTTCATAAACTTTTGTCTTCTCGTTTAATATCTAAGAAACTAAAAGTTAAAGGGATGAGGAGACAGGTGAGTGGAGAAGGTTACATAATTTAGAACTACATAATTTGTATTCTGTCCAGATATCATTAGAATGATTAAATCAAGAGACCTAGGTGGGCTGGCTATGTGGCACGAATGGGAGAAGAAAGAAGAGTTTACAGGATTCTTGTTGGGAAACCTGATGGTAAGAGACCTGTAGGAAGGCCAAGACGAAGATGGAGGGATAACATTGAGATGGACCTAAAGGTAATCTGTAGGGATGGAAAAGAGTATATAGATCTTGCTCAAGATAGGGACAGATGGAAGGCTATGAACCTTCGGGTTTAAGAAGGCTAGAGAGTTAGTTAGCTGTAAATATTTGAGAAGCAAAAATGGGCCTCTACACAGGAATAAACTTAATACTCTGGTAACAACAGAAATGTACAGTGTGTCTGGCTTAATAGTATAATAAAAGAAAAATTAATAACTTGAGAAGTAATTGAGATATTTATTGGCGGTTTGCTTCTACAAGTATGTTAACTCAATGTTTTTTTACGTATGCTTGTGGCAGTTGGTACCGCATGCACATGCATGTAACTGCTTTGTTTACGTAAACCCGAGCGTCAGTAGCCATGTGGACTCCACAGCAGAAGGTGTTCTGTGTGCTCTCTCTCGCGGAACTAAAGTCTGTTACACTGGTACAACGTCGTTTTCGGCTTGAATATGGACTGCGACCAACCGATGATGTTCCCAGTTACATTTCAATCAAGAAGTGGGACAAGCAGCTTCGGGGAAACTGGAAGTTTGCTTTCGATGTTGGGCCGCCATGCCAAGCATGCAGTTCCAGAGGCTACTGTTGAATTAATCCGAGTGTCCTTCCAGCAGAGCCCACTTAAGTCAATCCGACAAGCAAGTAGGCAGTTACAGTTACCTCGTTCAACAGTACACGATGTCGTCCATAAAAGGTTGCGCCTACGGGCGTACAAAATGCAGCTTCGTCATAAAATCAAGCCCGAGGACAGGCCACGATGGGAGAACTTCGCGGAGACAATTCTAGGAAAAATTGATGAAAACTAGGCATTCCTTGATTTCATCTGTTTCTCGGACGAGGCTACATTTCACACTTCTGGCAAGGTAAACATGCACAATTGCCACATATGGGGAAGTGAATCCCCCCCCCCTCCCTTAGTGATGGAGTGGGAACGTGACTCTCCGAAAGTGACTGTGTGGTGTGGATTGTTGAAGGACAGGGTTATAGGCCCATTCTTCTTCGCGGAGCCTACAGTTAATGCAAGAACGCACATCGACATGTTGGAGCTGTATGTTGTGCCACAACTTCCTCGTGAAGTGATCTTTCAACAAGATGGCGCACCATGCCATTTTGCGAACATTGTGAGAGATTTCTTGGATCGTGAGTTCCCAGATCGCTGGATTGGGAGAGGTAGTCCATGGATTGCTTGGTCCCCTAGAAGCACAGACATTATGCCACTTGATTTTTTCCTGTGGGGGTGTATCAAGAATCAAGTGTACCAGACACCAGTTCGTGATCTACCAGATCTACACCATCGCATTCATGCAGCTATCGCTAATGTTACACCTGCAATGCTGCAAAACACTTGGAGAGAAGTGGAATACAGATTAGATGTCTATCGCGCCACTAATGGTGCACATATCGGGGTGTATTAGGTATGTAAAAAAACATTTTGAGTTAACATACTTGTAGAAGCAAACCACCAATAAATATCTTACTTCTCAAGTTATTAATTTTTCTTTTATTATACTTTTAAGCTGGACACCCTGTATTATTAGAAGGGATTTGTTTATTTTGAGTAGTAACTGCATTTTGAAATCAAATTTGGAATTATATTCACAATTTTAAAACCAATATGTCATTTTATATATGGCTTTTTCACTGCTATAGCAGTGAAATTTTATTTTATTTACCGCTTTTGAACCTGAAATTGACTGCTTTTGTACAGAAATTTTGTTTTATTTACCAAAAATATGTTTCTATATTTTAGTCATTTAATGAGTTGCAAGTAACTTAAAAAACATCTCCCCTTTAACTAACAGAATCAGTGAATGTGCTCCACCAATAAAATACTTGGGTCTGGTCTGAACAGAATCAAATATTCAGCGCATTAAATTTGGATGCCACCATTTCATGAACTTGTACACAAAATTAATGTGTGTTAATCAGTCAAAGCAACTTTAATGAAGAAAGCAGTTTCACATGTTCTAAATTATAGAGGAACAAAATTTATCCACTATACAGAAGATTTTTACATTTTAATTGATTCTAAAGTACCAAAGTACAATGTGAAGCCTGACTAGTGGAATGGTAGTGCTCTCAACTTTCGTGCATATGGTCCTGGCTCAATTCCATACATGTCCTACCACCTAGCTAAATGCTATTTGGCAGGTTCTGGTCTAATTTTTCATCTACATCTTAAATTTTAATTCATTAGCTTTGGATTATCAAGGGTGGACATTATAGTACAATAATAATAACTAATATCCACATATACACATGAAAATGAAGTACCCGTCCCCATCTTGAATCAAAAGCACAAGACTTGTGCTTTCCCTTTTGGCTCTAAATTCACATCAAAGTCATCAAGAAATAAGATTATGAAATGGCTCTTAAAAATGCATATTTTGCATTAAGCAGCGCATTAAACCCATTCCTATAATGAAATCGAAGGTTACAAATAATATGTTGAATAAATTTGGACAATATTTAACGTCTGATTACAGTTCAGGTATTAATAAGGGAAAATCATCACACTGCAATCATTCATACCACAAGCATGGGGTCCTACATGAATGGTGTATGAAAAAGCACAATGCAGGATTATTTTCTAAATTACGAAAATAGTGAGGGATATTTAAGAACATGAATACACTATCTCAAATGCAAGAAACAATATCAATGCAAATCTCAAATATGGGATGTTCAACATATTTCTTCATCCATCCAAATTATACTACACTGTTGATCTTGCAGGACTCGGGAAAGAATGGATGTTTGTAATTGTACATCTGATAAATAAATGTATGTGAAAAATTGAATGCAAGATTAGCTTTTCAACACTGGCTTCAATCTATGACATTCAGACGTTCACTTCATCCTTAATGACTTCTGATTGATGACCTCAGTATGATATTAGAATACGAGAGCTTGCAACTTCATTAGTGAATAAAAATAGAATGAATACACTATAATTGACAAAATTCAATTAAAGTTAAATTCTCACGTCAGAAGAAGTTACCCATTAAAAAGAACATTTGTCTAACGAATAGCTCTAGCAAATTTAGAACATGGAAAACTGTCTAGCATTACTTATGCAGCAAGTAGTGACATGCGTTACTAACAGCAAGATGACCGATGTCAACAAAGCAGTCTTAATTTGGTTTTTATTCTTTCATCCTTCTAACCAGTTACCTGTTTTTTATTTCTCTCTCCTTTTTAATGTGATCTTATTGGACAACCCTGAAGAACCTGGCAATGAATATGGAATGTGTTTTAGAAAATAAGTTTTTAAACCATATGCAAATAAAACTTGTACCTTTAATGATTTGCAACTTGTGGTTATGCAAATTTTGAATAAGTAATGCCTTAATTTGGTATAAGTGTACTTATTTGAATGAAAATATTTCCTCCAATGAGTAACAAAGCAAAAAGATAATTTTCCACAGATGATTCTCTCCATAGAACAGTGTATTCAATAACATGACTGAATATAAGACGTAAGTGAGTTACTAAAGATATATCCACAAAACGTACTTGTAAATGTTCTATTAATTTCGTGGATATATCTTTAGTAAATCGCTTATGTCTTACATTATCAACCGCGTTGTTTATTCCCCTTAACATGAAATGATTGTGAAGTTACTGCATAACTGACTTGAGAGACTAAGGCTTCAGAAGTTGACCCCACAACATGCAACTGAAGGCGGGTATTGATTTATTTTCAATATTTAAGAAGTATAAAAATAATTGTCATATTTATCCTCATATGCAATGCAGCCTGTGGAGCATGTGATTACATTAATTTTAGCATCGGACTTTTGCAAAATAGTGCAGCCTTGATAATATTACAGAATTCATATTTGCATAGTTACAAAAGCTTGAAGCTTTCACTACTGATTCCATTCCTTTATTGTTATAATTATAATAAGTGCATCAGCTTAATAGTAAAAATCTGAAAATTGTTTTCCTTTTGTGACCATGTAAGGGGTAGAAAAGCACTCAACAGTGTACAGTGGCTGTTCATTGAACTAAACTACATAAATGTACATTTTAACTTGTCTCTGCCCTTCACAAACTGTAGACATAACAAGGAATGAAATCGAGATAGTGGGTTAGCAGTTTTCTGTGTCATCACTTTAATATCTTCAATGGGAGCAAGGGTTGAGAACAGTTTGTATGTTTTCATTCTCCCTTTAGCTCAGCCAAGTGTAAATTCCTAAATTGCATATTCTGACTGTCGTCTTTTTCTATTTAACTCTTTCGGGACGGGGCCTATAGATGTCAGAAGTAACTCAAGGACGGACAACAAATATTTTGTCAAACAAATGTTTTGGTAATAAAAGTTGAATAAACAGGAAACCGAATTAAAAAAACACAGAATCTTTTTGGGTTTAATCTCCAAGGTTCACTTCACAAGTGGTATTTTTTATTTTTTAATAACATTTACTATTTGTACTTTCATATTCGCCTTTATATAACTTGGGGCAATCAGTCACTAGTGGCGCTTTGCCCAGATTGATGGGCGCTAGCGGATGGGAGGTAGCCAAATTTTGGAAAAAATTTCAGAAAAACAAAAGCCGGAAATTCCTCTGTCCATTGCTTCCAAAAATAGGTACACATCAACATGTTTACCTTACAGAATGAAAGGCTTGGAAATTCTGAATAAAACTAGCGCAAACAAAACATTTTCCAACATGTTACATTTTGCTTCAAATGAGTCCCGTCCTTGGGGGATTTCCATGTGTGAGGAATATTTCGCCTACCGGCACAAAAGGGTTAATAAAAGTTGTAAAACTATGTCAAGGAGACATTACAAAATCTATGAAATTGATAGGAGGTTCAGATTTTCTACACAAAAAAATATGTGAAGCATGCAAAAAAAAAAAAAAAAAATCAATCTAAAAAGATAATTGCTCCTCTCCTAAGAGATTTCTGAGCCTCAGGTGAGGCAAATCTGATGCCCCTTGCATAGATTACTGGGCCTGTGCTTGTAAATGTGTTTGCCCCCATGTACTGACACTTCTGGGTTGTAACACTCGTTCAATTTCAATGTAATCATTACAAGCCAGACGCACCATGATTGTACAGTGTCGTTCCCACCGCAAACATCTACACAACAGCTATGACTGGTTGATTGATTTGGTTTATTTTACTCGCTTTTCTGCCACTTTTGGCTAATTGTGAAGATTGAGATGAGTGATGATATGATGACACTGATGAATGGACAGTCACAAACACCCATGCCAGGATTCGAACACGGAACCCCTAGCTATGACAGTAATGTTCAAAGTATGGCTCAGTCGGTAACGCGTCTGACTACCATGCTCAAGGTCCCGGGTTCCATCCCCGGCCGGTATAAATCTGGGAACTTTTCTAATGTTGGAAGCGGCCCCGGCACCCACTCAGCGTCGAATAACATGGGTACCTGGGGGAAACCCTGGCAGGTAAAGGCAGTCAGGGGCGTGATGCTGATCACATCACCCCCACTCATGACCGGATCAAGAAAGTGTGGGGCGTTACCCCCACTCCCCCTATACGCCTTCATGGCATGGTGCTAAGCACAGGGGAGCACTTTACCTTTTACCTTTTTTTTATAAGTAGTTTGAACAATTGAGTTGGGTGTATGTTTACACAGAACGCATGATCCAGCTTGAACAAAATAAAGAATCCCCACGAGCAAAGCAACATATTACAATTTTCACAAGGGCAATGGGGGGAAAAAAGAATGTTTATGAAAGAGAGTCAACTTCCCTAGAATAAACGTTAAATTCTATGCCGCTAAAATGTATACATGATTCTATTATTGATGAAAGATAAAAATAAGTTCAACATCTGTGGTTGACAATAAGCTATTACAGGATGGTCACACTAGGACTATGACGAAATTCAAGACTATAAACAAATTTTCATATGTACTACCGCCTCTTGCCACCCACAACCACACTAATATATTAACAATATAAAGGGTCTGTGTGATTCCAAGTCACAGATGTTATGGGATACACTAATCTACAAAAGCTGGTAATTGTTTAAGAATTTCAAACTAAAATTTACCTAATCAACTTCAACATTTCATATCTTGCAATAATACTCAGTCTGTCAGGTAGATAGATGTTCTGCAAATTACACCAACAAAGTAAACTGACAGAGAATTCAGTTTAATTTTCCATGAAGCTTTCTTTTCAATCCTTGATAAAAATAAAAGCTCAACTGCGAAAAACTTGCATCTGGGCACTTTTACATATGTATAAATTCAATGAGATTTGGAAAGTTGCAATTTTACATGTCTATGGTTAAGAATACAATCATAATTCCCAGAATTCAAAATGAGCCATCCTGTATTAGTATGTATTGTCAGTAGCATGTAGTCTACATACAGCAACTAAAAGAAATCTCAAAACCTCACGTCTTTCATGAATAGCAAACAGCATGGAATGCAATGTTCTTTGTAAAAAGCCACTCAGCTGAACACAAACCTGAACTTGCAACAGTGGACTAAATATTACTGAAATCACATGAAATTGAGCGAAGTTAATGGAGTATATAAACCAAAACAGGTATGAACTTGACTTAATTTCACCCTATGTAGTTAAAGGATGTTCCAAAGTTGTGCAGTTTCCACTTCAAACCATTTTGAATTTGTTCTTAGAACCAGATATTATCAAGGAGAAAAACTGCTGATAAGATATGTGCATACTGAACTATTGCAAAATTACCAGCTTCTGCTAAACTTCTGAGCACACAATATAAAAAACATTCTCATAGCCTATTCATTTGTATAAATGGCCTTAGCTGTAACCAATATTATATATATATATATATGGCATCAAGTATTGGTAAAAGGACAAGTAGACATTTTATATTCTCGAAAGCCTTTGACAAGTGTACACCATGATACTTTAATAGAGAAACTAGCAACAGTAGCATAGCCATAGCAGCACTTGCCCTCCAATCATAGCACTCTCTTACTTACGAAATCATCTACAAATGCAAGTCTTCTGACTTTATAGCTAAATCTGGAGACCTACAGGATACCAACCTTGGTCTTCATTGTATTAATCTTCATAAACAATCTGGGAGACTACCTTACTTGGAAAATTACTATTTGCTGACACTGTCAAAACATTTAAAAAATGAAATACATGGATGCAAAATTATATTGTTGTCTTATGGCAAGTGCCTTAGCTTGATTTCATATACCATTTCAGATGATAAACAAAAGGAAAACACCATTATCGACCTTGGGGTTACTTTGATCAAGCTTTGACCTTTCATCCTTGTGAAGCTTACAAGAATCAGATATATAATGAGGGTAGATATTAAATTCGAAGAAAGAAGAATAAAAAAAATGTATGCTTCTAGAAGGAATATGAGTTCAGCCAATACGCAGCCAGTGCTATTGTAGAATTTGCAGTGTCCATTATTCAACTTTTTTTCATAATGCATAAACTGTATATATGGGTACAGTGAAATAATAGTGAATATTTCTGCACAAGATTATAATATCATTATCACTGCAGCACATAAGAACTCAAACTGACTCAGACTCTCAATGTTGGAGAATGCCCACGACAATGAAGGGTCATTGTGTATATTGAGACATATCTAACACCCATTGTTTATTCAAGACAACAACAACTCAGCTGTGTCAACGAAAAACAGACTGAAGGAAAATGAAAGTGTCATTATGTGTGTGTTGAGACTAGTTGTTTAAGAAACTAACTCCAGTTGTAAGAGACTGAAATTAATGGGACTTTGACAGTAATTGTCTTGCTCCATCTTATTTAAAGTGGCAAGTTTCATGAAAATTCTTTGCACAAAAGAAATATACAGAATACTGTGTTTAAATTGCACACCAGTTTCCTAACTGTACAATGTTGCACTCCTGCCATAGGCTGGTCACCACAGACCGGCTCTGCGTGACCCTGCCTGATATGGCTTCTAAAACTGTACACCGAATAAAATCTTCCCCTTCAGACCGAATCCTCACTAACTACAAAAAGAGAAATCCTCTTCAACGTTCTCTACAATGTTCACATAAATTGTTCAATGCTATTTTCAAGAGTATAAACAAAAGTGCAAGATAATTCGACATGAGTAAAAGTAAAGCTCAGCAACAAAGAATATGTAACATCTCGCTGTTAATGTGGGATCCAAACCAGAATATGCCTCCACAAGGTAACAAAGCCAGACATCTTTATTACAAGGCAATGATGTTACCACTATGCCATCGGTGAGGTGGGTGTAAGTTAATACATTGCAATATTTTAAAGTTCACATGCATATAGGCTATTTCCACACAGTCTGAAATTTTATTCAATCTTTTCAATTTAACTTGCATTATCTTTTTCAATATCATTCATTGTTTCAATGTTTAAATATTTCCTACTGTGCACATTTACTTTAGCTTAGGTATGTTTTACTTTCCCATTGGTTACGACAAATAAGTATATGTAATTACATTCCTGTAATTTCAAGAATAATCATGTGAACTTGATTGATTGAATTGTTGTTTTAAGTCCACTTTATGCACAAAGGCTAATCAGGACTGGACCTACAGTTTAAATTGGGATTCAAACCACTGTGCCATGTGCCTCCACCCTGTATTGAACCCAGAACCCCTTGATTACCACTACACCATCAAAGAGTTAATCTTAAAAGCTCAAAGCAGAAAATTTAGATAACTAATTGGGCATTGACTGTTGTGTTTGAAATAAATAAAAGTAATTTTGATTTATCTGATTATGCAAATTACTATACTGGAATTATCAATTTTACACTGCAAATTGCCAACACGAAATGACACATTCAAAAAATTATTTTGTGTGCATTGCAAATCTGAGAAAGTCTAAATACTGTATGAAACTATGACCACACATTAGAATACACCATTTTAAAAGGATCCAAAGATTCTCACACCACAGTAGCAACAAATTATTACATAACATTTCCGAATATTTAATTTTTTCAAAGTTTTGCAGAATTGTTGCAGCAAATTTCAACAATGGTGAAAGTAATTACCACTGTTTGGAGTTCCGAAAAGTTCAATTTATTAGAAAGCAAAAAAAAAAACAACTTAAAACTACCTTATGCAAGCATCTGCTCTTCCCATTGACAAGTTATTTTTCGTTCACACATGAACTAAATGGCAGCAGCAGTCCATAAAACAGAAAATGAATGGCTGGTGGCAAGAAAGTATTATATAGGAGTATATGGAAGTGAAGAGGCATTCTCAAGCAAGCATGCAGTAAGTAAACACTCAGGGTGGCCACTCTACGACCAAGATAAAATTCAAATATAATTCACGGTTTTCAAGGATAAGTTTTCAAAAATTGAAGGGTCCAAGCAGATGTTTTCTCCATTTCAATCTTACATATTACCACCACCCACACGCATATACATTGACAATATAAAGGGTCTGTGATTCCGATGTATCCAAAAATTCCAATTTAATTGAAGGGTATATAGATTTAAAATATTTGATTTAAGGTGTGGAGTTTACATTTGCCATTTCGCATACTCAGGCTCAAAATACATCTAGGAACAAAAGTCAAAAATTTTAGGGAATAAACTAATTTACGAAAAACTCAATTCTACAAGAATTTCAAACTCAAAATTTACCTAATCAACTTCAAGATATCTTATCTTTCAATAACCTTCTGCTTGTCAGATAGATTGTTCTGCAAAAGACACTCAAGTAAAGGGATTGAGAGAATTGTTTTATTTTCCACGCAGCTTTCTTTTACCTTCCTCAGTAAAAATAAAAGCAAAACTGTCAACTTGCCTCTGGGCACTTGTCAATGTATGAATTAATTTGGATTAATAAAAGTTACAATTTTTCACATCTACAGAGAAAAATTCATGTAGGATTTATGCACAATTCTCAGCGAGTTGCCACCCTGTCAAGAAAACAGTTGTGGTAGCATGTCTGAAAGTGGGCACCGTGGCTGGCTTCCAGGGGACCGTGAAATGTTCCAATATTATCCCTGAAATAATATGATTCTTCCAAAGATATGCTTATTTAGTACTTTTCACATATAAAATGTTTCTGAATTTGAACTGTGTGTTTATTTTTAACTTAAGGCAAGCAACCTAACCACACAGCACTGCAAGTTTCAACCCCTTCCCTGCAGCGATGTTGAACTTGAAGTGCGACCAAAACAAAATCATCTATATATAGACTCTGCTACAAATAAACCTTCCATATTACATAAGGTCAAAGGTAAGGTTCCCCCTGCATGCAACACCATGCCTTGAATGCACGTTTAGGGTATGTGGGGGGTAGGATCCACACCCCCACTTCATATTCTCGATCTCTGCCATTTTGGAGGTGATGTCATCAGCACCATGCTCCGGTCGCATTTACCTTCCGGGGTTGCCCCAAGGTACACATTCATTTGAGGCTGTGTGAGCCCAAGAGCCACTTAATGCAGGGACTAGGCCGGTAAAATTCTGACCTCTGAACACCCACCCTAGGAATCGAACCCGGAACTCCCACATTGCAGTCAGACACCCTACCAATTACACCACCACGGCTCCAATTCCATATTGAAAAAAAATATTTTTCAGGAACTGACAAAGCACCAACACTGGATTTTGTGATTGCCAATAGCCCACATAGACTAACAATAGTACAAAAAAGTGGCATCCATAAAAATGACTTGCCGCAATACAAGAACTGTTAATTTTAATATACCATTTATATACAGAAGCTCAGCAAAAAAGGCCCAATATTAGCAAGTCTATATATAGCTCCGCTGCAGTTAATGGGTTAAATAGGTGTGGGCAGCACGGAAAAATCTTGAAACACGAAGGGCACTGTGAAACGAAAAAGTTTGGGAATCTCTGAGGTATGTGTTAACAGTCATAAATAGAAATCGAATAATGTAAATAATGCAAAGCATGATGGAATCACAATTAAACAAAGTGATAATGGTTAACACTTTCTTAAAATTTAAATGGGAATCATGTGAAATGCATGAAGTTCTCCCATATATTAAAAAAATAATCTAACTCTGTCACTAGAGGTACTGGAAAATTCACGTGCTAGTATAAAATCTCATAAAAGTAATATGTTAGATAGCCAAAGCTGCAGGAATAAACCTCAAAATGCAAATTTTGTGATTTGGCATGCAAAAAGTGTACAAGTCATTTTTGATCAGAGATAACACCGTATACTCTATAAAGCTGGCAAAAATACTAAAACTAAGATCAAATCTACTGAAGATATGGCTTTAAAAAGGTCACAGTAGGTCAACACATTCCATATGTACTAATTATTTCATATATACAAATTGCCTAAGCCAGTGGTTCACAAAGTGTGACTGTGGCACCCTGGGGTTGGCTTACAGGGGTGCCATGAAATGATCAAACATTACTGAAATAAAACTTATCCAAATATGTGCTTATCTAACACTTTTTACACATAAAATGTTTATGAATTTGACATGTGTTTATTTTTAAACTTAATGCGAGCAACCTAACCACATTAACGAAGCATTGAAAGCATTCTATAGGCCTGTATTCTGACTTGGGCACCGTGGAAAAATATTGAAACACTAATGGTGGCATAAAACAAAGTTTGGGAATCTCTGGTTTATGCCTTAAATGTTATTGAAACAGAAGCTCTAAATTCAAAATATAAAAATTTCAACATATTACCAAAATTTATGTCACAAAGTCTTAAGATTATCATACGTGGTATGCGATTACCATGCCGTAACACCATGCTGTTCCATCTTCACAACAGCAAAGGAACTTTAGTGAAGAATTCTTTACATCTTCATTGACCATAGGTATGAGAATATGGACTGCTGAAAAAGTAAATACACTTGTTACACAATATTTGGACTAAATAATTTAAAATTTACATGATAAAAAAAATCAATGATCTATGATTCTGAAGTGAACAATTCTTTAAAACTCAAAGGTAGACAGTACATTAATAACAATTTATTTTGAAACTGACAAAAAAAATATCTGACCATCAAGGTTCAAACAAATTAAGGTAATTACAGAAGGAGCTTTCAGATCACTAAGGGATATGTAGGACATGCTGTCCCAAAATGTAGGACACAACGAATTCTCAATAAATAATACATATTTATATAAAACACGTTAGAAAGTAGTTGAAAAATGACACTTTTCAGTTTTTAAAAAAATATTTCCCAACGAATGTTTAAATGCAAAATTTCAAAACTTGCGATCATACTAATCAATGCACCTCTTACTACATGATTTAAGTGGTACTTCTCAGAGGGGACAATTTTTTTCAAAATTTCAGGTTCAGTCAAACTATATATTGATCTTAGAGTGGACAGTCAAACTCTTTGAAATTATAGGGACCAATACCAAACATTTTACAGGCTTTATGAAAAAATAATTACTCTCGTGATTCTGTTGTGCTGATGGTAATGAAAGTACTCAACATTTGAATTATGACCTGTAATGACAAACAAATATTCAGCAATTACCATAATTTAAAATGGTTCCAGAAGTTTCATCTTGGGTAGTTTTTGGTTCAATAACATGGTGTCTACCAAAATAATACATCCAGAAATAAGATGAAAACTGAAGCTGAATTTAAGAAGAGAATTAGATCTGCTATTTCGTATGAATGCATTCTGAACTGCGTTTGGCAGACAAGCGAGGCTTTGGCATCTGGACACTCAGCCAGTATAATCTTATGTGGGGCTTGTGTTGACTGTCCCTATATGTTTGTGACTATCCATTCATCCATCTTATCTTACCACCATTCATCCTTATCTTCGCGATTAGACAAAGGGACAGAAAAAAGTAAAGTAAAATAAACTAAATCAACCAATCAATAGCAAAAATTCTTGACCACAAGAATAATTTATTGCCATTTTATTGAAGTCTTGACCTACTTGTTGATTTTTTTTACTTTTTCTTGACTTCCATGACTTTCTTGACTGGCAGACACCCTGAATAACTTTATTCTCTATACCCCTGCTTTACAATCAAATTATATTAAATACTAGCCGATTGCCCGGGTATTTATTTATCCCAATCTTCTATCGGACAGGAAAATAATGAATTCTACCTATAGTGTAAAATGAACTTTGAGTTGAACGGCATTGGGATTTTCACTATTCATCTTAGCGGTTCCGAAAACTATGGATTCCCCACTAATATCCGTCGTTTTACATGTCACCCCCTTCCCACCCCTACCCATATGGGTGCCAGGGTGTCTTGGAGTTGAACGGCATTGGGAGCGTCACGATTCATCTTAGCGACCACTAAAACTATTTATTCCACTCTAACACTCTAACATCGGTCTTTTTAGATTATTTTGACATGTCACCGCCCTCCTACCCCCACCCCTAGGGCTGCCAGGGGTGTCTTACCCCTACAGTATTTATTTCGAGATTGCAAGTGATACGTGTTCCAAGTTTGGTTGAAATCGCTCAAGACGTTCGAGAGTTATGCCGGAACAAACACACCGTACATCCATTTTTATATATTAGAAGATTGAATAAGAACGGGCAACACCTAGTTCCATCAGTATAAACCCTAAGGCAAGAAATTCTGCTCAGGCATTGAACAGTGACGTTATCAGAAAGTGGTCCCAAAACTTTGTTCATTAATTGCTTTAGTTTTTTTATTTGTTTAATAGCAGGACAAACTTTATTCTTTTTGTGCAATGACTGAATAAAAATAAATTTCACAATTGAATTTGGAAGCGCAGTCCATAGACTTGTAACTTGCATGATTTCTTTTCTATTACGTATTTTCCTAATTAATATTATATGACACTCAAAATGTACGACATTTATGATATTTTTCAAATTCCTCCCGACGCCGGACGTAAGGCTAAAATGTAGGACATGTCCGGAAAAAAAAACTGAACATCTGGTAACCGTAAGCTTTCCAGATTCCACCAGTGAACGGTCTGGTGCGTCGCTGATGCATGCTTTGGCATTTCATATTTTACAAGTATGCACCAAAGCTTTCACCAAGTTAAACCATGGCATCATCATTTTACACCCAACTCCAGAGCTGTTGCGCCTGGTGAATCAAAATGGTATCGTCTGCACTGAAACTGTTAGGATTCATTATACTCGTTCTGTACATAATAGTATTGGGTTGGTGCGAATGAAATGTCCGCTTTGACGTCTGGTGGGAAACTCACCTCAACAACACAACACAGGGTTTGACTGAGGTCACGGGTCTAACGTCATGAACTCTGTATACGTCCAGCAAACAGGCTTTAGCACCCAGATAGTCAGGAGGCAGTGTGTTGCTGAACAGGGTCGTCTGAAAGTGCACCATGGAGAAGACACAATTGAGAGTGATTTGTCTTTACGGATTCAAACTGGGACATTCTGCTCAGCAAGTCGTCAAAAACACTAACAGTGCATTTGGACCAGTAATGGTAAATGAACGCACCATTCGCCGCTGGTTTGTCAAATTTCGTTCCAGTGACACAGCATTGCAAAATGAACCCCGTGGCCATCGACCAACATCATGTTCGGATAAGCTCGTCAGGAACGCCGTGGAAGCAGACCCTCGGAAAAGTGTTCGTGCCATTGCAGACGAGTTAGGCATACATCATACCACTGTCATTCGGCGGCTCCATGCAATCGGTAAAGTGAAAAAAGTTGGACTCATGGGTACCACATGATTGGACACCAGCCAACAAGGCTCGCCGTCTGGAGGTGTGCAGTTCTCCGAGTGTAAGGAATAGCCGGGATGGTTTCCTGCATCAGATTGTCACTTCAAATAAAAAATGGATCTGTTATGACAATCGTAAACGATCAGGACAATGGTTGGATCGTGATCAACGCCCAGGGTTGTTTCCAAAACCACCTCTCCACCCACGGAAGGTGTTGTTGCTGGTATGGTGGTCTATGGTGGGTGTGATCCATCATGTCTTTCTCAGGCGAGGTGAAACCATCAATGCAGATCGTTACAGTGCTGAACTCCATGAAATGCACCGCAAACCTCTCCGCAAGCATCCAACAATGGTCCACAGACACGGTGTCCTCGTGTTGCACGACAATGCTCGCCCACATGTCGCGCAAAGGACCGTGTAGGCTCTCCATGAGTTGCAATATGAAACCCTTCCTCATCCAGCATATTCTCCCGCCCTCTCTTCCACTGACTACCATCTCTTCCGGCATCTCGATCACTTCCTGACAGGGAAGACCTTCGCTGATGATCGAGTGGTGCAACATGCCGTTGAGGAGTTCTATGTGTCACAGACTCCAGACTTCTTTCGCCATGGAATCCAATTGTTGGCTGAGCGATGACAAAAGTGTGTGGCTGCAGACGGTGACTATTTTTTTGGCCTTTGGCAATGACTCACCTGGGCCGGACATTTCATTCGCACCAACCCAATATATAATGTCACGGAGAGCAAATAAAGTATGCATGCATAAACTGTCAGCATTCTTAATACTGCTGCTCCTTCACTGGCATGCAAAGTGAAATAAAGTATGCTGATGCATCCACCTTCTGCTGCAATATGCAGGAAAGCACCCATTCGCAATATTTGATATATTTACAAAAGAATATCACAAATTCGTAGTGCACATGCAAAATAAGATGTCTATAAGTGAAAATATATAATATTCATAAAATATGTGATTTAGTCACCATCAGTGACTTTTTCCTAAAAAGGCAAATATGTGTGCGCATTCCAAATCTAGCTTTCATTTGTTTCAGTATGAAGCTTTCCGGATTTCAAAGAATTTGACATTTTTGGTGCACCAGTCTACACACTGGTGAATTCTGGAAAGCACCGAGAGCATGAACCTAAATATGTCAGGATAAAATTGTTAACCAAGAAACACAAAACAGAATGTTTGAATATTACACAACAGTGTAAATGCTTGGCTGTAAGTTCTTAAATTCAGTCTGATATACAAATTTGAAAAATCTTGTTATTTGCATGATCCAGAGAAAAAAAATCAATTCGTTTACATATAAATTAGTAGAATTTGTTGTGGATTACTTGAACTATTGAAATTGCACCCAAGAAAGCAATAGTGGAGACCACGTCTTCATATTAGAAGAAAATACTTGTGTAATTTAGCTAACTGAAAGCAATGCAATTTATCACTTCATAACCTGAATTTTTGTTATGGAACAAAATGGCAGTTTGAAACATTTATTTGTGGGTAAGATTTCCTTTAGCAGGATTGACAATTTTTTTTCTGACATAAAAATACTAATTACAATTAATGGGACCTGAAAGTCTCGACAGGTCCCTAACGTTTTGTGTATAAACAGAGAAATCATGTATATCATACAGTGCTTAGTTATGAAATATATACTCCCTTGAAGTTCTGTTCACTATAACCAGTAAAGCTGAGAAGCAAATCTAAATACACAAAGAACTTGTCGGGATAACAGATGGCAACTCAATAGTCAGAACACTTACACTGGAAGATATGTTGATGAGCACGAGAAGGTGTTCCGTTGTCAGGAGATACGATGGTCAACCAATGACATCCAGTGGGTGTGAAATTCTTGGGTAGTTACTATAACCACAGCTCCATTACCTACATGATAAGGCTACAATCAGTAATTGTAAGTTACTTCTGCATCATACTTTTTATAAATATAAGATTACATTTCCTACAAGAATAAATACAAAGTTCCCACCAATGTTTATATCAGGGAGTAACCATTGTTGCAAAACTTGCAAAATTCACTAGACATTCAGAACTTTTAATAAACATATTGATATACTTTTATAATCACAAAGCTAAGAAAACTTACGGTGGGAGAGATGTTGAACTCCAGGATCTCGCAAGATGCCAGTCAGGAAGAAATTTATCTTCAATCACTGCTATCAAGGGTCAATGCTCCATTATTCTACAAAGTTAAATTAAGATTAGTACAAGCATATATAACTTTTATTTTTATGCTACTCATCGCAACAATAAAGCGTAAATGAGAATTAGGACAAATGTTAATATCAATTACATGACCAAGAACTGAAACCAGGCTCACTGGTGGTGTCCTTCTGCAAGTTTCAACTTTAAATCTCTTCCAGTATCCTAAATAGTTTCTATATCTTTAATGGTAACCACATGGGTTATTAAATGATAAAGCAAGCAACTTCACCGAAAACTTACAAAATACTATGATCACTAACACATTAAAGTAATAGACAATTGCCATGACCACCATACCTAACATTTGGCATTTCTAGGCCCAAGCCACCAAAAGCCTTCCATGAGAAACTCCAGAAAAGTTGTAGATGTAATTTGAACTTCAATCCACTGACATTTTTAGCAACTGAAGATATCCGCACAAGTTCAATTTTGAACACAGAGATAATATTGTACACCCTATAAAACTAATGGAAAAAAAGGTTAGGCAGTCAAATAGTAAAGCTCTACTGAAGGTGCAGCATTTGAAAGGTCACAGTAGGTCAACAAATTACTTAACCCTTTGCGACCGGGGAAACACGATCGTGAGGGTAGGTATTTGAATTTTTTCCCGTTAACAGAGATCGCTTCTCAGACTCAAACCGGAATGCAACGCCCGTGCTTGTTGTGCGCTTCATTACTCTTTTGTTTGTATGACGTTACGGCTTTTGCTGGTGAATTTGGAGGGAAGAAAATAGCAGCAACAAGTGGATGCAATGAGTTCCAGAGGTAAGTTCCTTGTTTTTGTTGTTTGTTGTTTCCGTTTTCAAATTTAAATAGTGAATTCTTTGTCTCAAAAGTGTCAGATTTGAAATAAGATTATTAGTTTCGCTTGCTGTATTAATTTCTGGCTTGTATTGTGATGTAAAAAGTAAGTCGCACGATCGTGAGGGTGCGATCCGCGAGAGACAAAGACCAAAAACGACTGACTGACGATAGATTCAGGAGTTGAATGGTTTCGTCTACGCGGCTGGTCCAGGGATACGTGCCTCCAGGTTACGTTGCCGAGTGGTAGGAAGGATGAACCTAACCTACTCACCCACCTTGGGCTTCATTGAACCCACAAAACTACCTGGCTATGCAACCTGGACGCACCTATCCCCGTGCAGCTCTACGCTGTCCTCCAGTGACCATTAACATGGAGGATGTCCCCAATAGACCAGCATCCATTCCGAGGAGTGATTGCTGGTTTATCATAGGGACTTTCAGCCTATTTATTCCGGAGCGAGAAGTACGCTTCCCGGACTTACCCGCCCAAATATGAATTGATAAATCAAGATGTTGGAAAGACACATTTAATATTCTGATGTTAGCACATTTAACTATACACAAGCACTGCACAAACTTATAGGTTCGCTTTTACACTTAGAACCAACAAATGGGTAACAAAAAGCATGGTACTTACATATCCTGCATTCACCTCATCACACATGGGCCTGACAACACAACACTTATCACTCCAACTATAATTGGGGGAATTTCTGTGAGTTTGCACTAAAAATATAGCGGTATCTTAAAACATATGGGTATTGGCTTGCACATGGACTGTTTCAGGGAGCTATATCACAAAGGATGGGCCGAATAATCCTGGATGTCTTTGGATACAAAGCATCATGGTTTCCTGAAGACTCATTGTCCTCACCTTGTGGTATTGAAAATTTCCGAATTTTCATGGATATTGGTTCCATGCACTTTAAGGCACTTTAAGTGCTGTAATTCGTCCATATTATACACTACTGGACTATTTCCAAGCACTTAGTAGCTATTTCACATGTTTTAAACACAATGGCTACTCCATTGTCCTTTCTCCACTGGCCTACTCTGCCCCAAAACTTGGAGCGATGTGAACTGTACCAACTCTTTACACCAAGTGAAATCAAGATGGCTTCCTCACATGTTAAAAGCTATCACAGTCTCATTGTCTGGTAGCCACGCCCATGAAGCCATCTGATTGGTTCACAGCACCTTGGGATACTTGCCTTCATCAAGTACCTTGAGAAGCCCAATAAATGGCAGTCTAGTCAGGGCTAGTTCCACTGACTCTCACCAGATGGCTCTGGTGCTGTGAGACCGATTGTCTTTTGTCCAAAAACATCGATTTTTTTATGTTTTTGTGGTTTGTTTGCACATATAATTGTGGTTTGGAGTTATTTTCAGGGAAAGCAAGTTAATTTGTGCTTGCACAAATGTTATCCTGAAAATATCTGTATTAATAAAAAATTTGCATGAAAAGCAACATGTGCTCTCTGAATTCTGTTTATCCACAAAAGGATGTCTTTTTGATAACCAATGAATTTTGGTCTGGGGCTTATTATTTACTTAATATTTTGATGTTTTATCATACTTTTACTAATTAGGCCTAATTTCTGTTAATCTTAACATATCTGGGAATGTCTATTCCCATCAATTTTACCTGAATTGAATTGGCCTTGTACTTTGGTTGGAGTGGAGTGCTGCCTGTATGTATTGGGGATGTATACCCAACCTTTGGTTGGTTATACATATCCCGGGCCCTCGGGAAAAGAAAAAGGATACGTGAAGCGGATCATTTTTCTTTACCCTTTACTACACTATACCCAAATACATACACAAAATATTTATATACACACTGAATCGTTATGACCACGCTGGTCCGAAAAGAACATATACATGAAAGAAAAATAAATTTGCAATTATTCTTGCCCGTCACTTGGATATATGTTTGAGATATTGTTCTGTCCGATATATCGAACGATTTCCTAGACGGTATATACATGGTTAATATAACACTCACTTAGAAGTATTCAATAAATGTTCATGTTATAATGTCTGCTTTTTGACGCACTGAACACAGTTTTTGTACTCGACCTGAGCTGCATAGGAGTTTTTTAGATATGTATCTACTGTCTGCTCCTCACTCACTTGAGGGTGCGGTCCCTTCAAGAAATGTTCATCATACACCTTTGTATGATGTCCACGTTTGGTCAAATTGCCGTTGCCAGCAAATGCTTTTGTTCTCGCTTGGCGGAACAATGCTTCAACCTGGCTACCCATTGGGATTGTGAACAATCTGTGGAATGCACTCCTTGTGTGAAGTCTGTAGGATTGTCATGGTGGTTCGTTTCTGGATGTCAATGTTCGATTACGAACCCCTGACACACTCCCTGCTTCCCCATATTGCTGGAACGCTGAAAAGATTGTCTCTGGTTCCTGGTATAATATGCTTGGGGGTCTGCTGCTGCCTATGACACCATCCACTTTTGTGTGTTTGCTCCGGGGTTTTGTGGTGACACTGAGGGGGAGTTGGAGTGATGTACTCACTGGCCCCACTTCATGTGCACCCTTGTTGGTTTTGGGTTGTTTTTCATAAACAACCCTATATGTTTGGGGGTGCTCGCATATTTCCATTACTGTTAACCCTGGTTTGGTCGAACCTAACCCATCGGTAGTGCAAATACCCAATGATTGCTAAACAATATTTTGCTTGATTGGTAGTGAGTGATCTAGCATAGATTTGCACTTATAGGGAAATAAATCTCTATATGATGGTTGGACTCACTTTTGTGTCCCACAAAGAAATGGCCCTGGTATACAATAATGAAATTACCCTTTATACCACAATGAAATTGCCTTGGCATATAATACTGAAATAATACTTTTGTATACAACAATGAAATAATACTTTTGTATACAACAATGAAATTGACTTTTACATACAATGATAAAATAATCCCTCACATGATCTTGACAAAAAATTTTCTACCCTATGTACAAATGGGTGAATGTCACAGACCAGACAGAACCTCATCCACAAAACCTCTGACCTTTAACATATATTAATACTAGTGTTAAAAAAATGTGTAGCTTTTTCTCCTCATCTTGTACCTGTTGTACACTCCTATCCGTGTGTCTTACCCTGGATGCGCTAGAGGGATACCAATACCTCTTATGCGACTAATACTATAGCGCAGGAGCCGTACCATCGCGTACTTCTCTCCTAGGTCCTACTGATATCGGGTTTAGGAAGAAACGTAGAGCTGACGAGCAGACATCTACAGTTTCAATGGGGAAGTATCACAAGGGTACGAGGGTGGAGCCATTTGTGCGCAGTTACTCGTCTTACCAACAGACAAAGCAAGTCGTAGGGAAACGGCTGCACCCCGTCGGGATTGAGGTTGAGTCCTCGTTGAATTCAGAGGCCCCTTGGCTTGAATTAACTTCTTTGAGGTACTCTTGATGCTAACACCGGATGTAGTAGTCTGAGCTTCTCAATGTAATGACTATACACCTTATAGCTACACCTCCACAACTTCATGTTATTCACATGTTGGTTGGGTAGGCTCTTACCGCTAACACAATGAACAAGATTAAATATGTTATCTGTCACCTGATCACTACAAACTAATGGACCGAAGAAGGTGTGGAACAGTTTGTGGGTCTGTCCCTCTAGAGCTTTGCTTTGGAGATGGGATTTAAGAAAAACTAAGTCATACACTTTGATCACAGTCCTGTTTTGCTGTGATTCATTTACCTTATTGTTGGCTTTGTTTCGCCTTTCGGCCGTCCGGGATACAGCCATGAACAATTGCTGATCCCATTCGGTTTGTTCACCTGTAGGAATATGAAAGTGTTCCCTAACTGGGTTCCTGAGTGAATTGCTTGGCCCTAACTGGGGACCATTGTCTACTATGATTCTTTGGGGAAGTGAAAAATGTACAAAACATATATCAATGAGTTTCCTCACTATTAAATTCCATATTTACTAACCGAGTAGGAATTGTTACACCCTGGCCACCATCACCCCCAGCGAGAATAGCACAGGCTAGTTTCCCGAGGGTTGCTCATAGGGCAGAATGGCATTCATCTCGCTCTGTTGAGATTCCATTTGTTTACCCTTGGGTGTGTGACCTGGTTTGATGAACCATCTTACCTCATCGAGTGCGTTGAGTATGGCATTCATACCTCGTGGGCTGAAGTGAACCAGGTCGGGTCTCATGTTTTGACCGTAACCCATGGTTTCTTCGAACAGCGACATGTTCATTTCTTGGCCCTTGTGCACAAATTTCGATGAGGAATCCAGAACCCTTACATTGCTATTATCATCAAGGGATAATATCTTCGCAATTAATGAGTCATACATGGCCCAGAACCTGTGGCGGTTCTCATTGGCTAACCTGGGAACTGGCGGAGGAGTCAGAACAATGACCTTCTGAGCACCTTTCCTCTTTAGGGTGTAAATGATATCCTGGAGGTTCCGGAACACCTGGTTGGTGTCCTTCCCTCGGAGCATATCATTTGTGGATACCATTAATAACACATTTTTATGTACACACTTTTCCCTTCTCAAAGCACTGAGCAACTGCGCTGAGGTTTGTCCAGATATGCAAAGTCCGATGTGGTAATTACCATCACTGTCTCTTTGGACAGGATACCCGAATTTTCTTTGCGCAAGACGTGACAACATTGAATCACCCACTGCCTGATACTGGTTTATCAGTGGAGTGTGCTTGCATGAATCTGAACATTGTGGGACAGGTTTAGATTTGGCATCGCCCTTCCCCACGTCAGGACGTTGCCTACCTAGTTTCCCTGGTTGTGCATATTTGGATGCACCTCAGCGAGATGCTCGGAAGACCCGCGTGAGCTGGCGGAACTCTTACGCTGGGACGTTCCACCCTTTCTCCGGTCTACCTTGGTTCTGTTTGGGTACTCCTTAGGCCGGGAGCCCCTCGCAGACTTGCACATGTGAGCATCCTCCTTTTTGGACGAACCGCTCGCTTCACCCTGACCACGACTCACATAGGTCCGGTTAATGCGAGTCGTGGTTTTCCCGTAATTGGGTCATGCTGGCCTTGCAACTTCCCTCTCAGGATATTGTGGCACTTGCACACTCTCATACTGAAGTATGGAGTTGGCCACCTCCTGAAGAGAGACGAAGGGAGCTAGGATTAGCTGGTCCTTCAAGCCGCGCGGCAGCTGTTGCACAACGTGGGTGAAAACCTGGTTGTCGGCGATTTCTGGCAACGCAAGCCTAATCATTTTGACTTGTCGCCAGAAATATTTGTGCACTGATCTGTGCTGGGATGGGTTGTACCTTTTGTTGAGAGCCTTCGCAAGGGAAGAAGCTCTCCACCCATCCCCTTGGAAATATGAGAGGAACTGCCTTTTGAAATCCGAGTAGGACTTGAACTTTCGTTCGTTCCTCTCGTACCACTGCCCTGCCTCGTCCCGTAGACAGAACGAGATTATTTGGAGGGCATCCGCCAAATCTACCTCCAGGAGAGTGAGATCCCTCTCAAACTCCTGCACAAAATCGGAGGCCAGCCTGTTCCCCTGCCCGTTAAAGGTTGGGAGCTGTTTGAGATCAGCAAACCTAACCCTAAGTTTGCTCTTGTTCCTCCTCCGGTTCTTCCTCTTCCTCTGGCTGCGGACTTCGGCGTCCGAGCTTTCGGAGTTGGACTCCGGGGAGTTACCAAGTGGGTGGTACTTGTTAGGGGGAGACACATAGCCACTACTCTGGTCAGAGCTTTCGTAACCCTTAGGTCTTCGTTTGGCTTTGTGCAAGGCATGGTGAACAGACCCATTCCTTGCAGGTGAGATGGGCATGGTAACTGACGTCAGTGGAAGGGCGGACTGAGTGATTCGTCTCTCCATCCCTTCCAGGCAAGCAAGAATCCTTATCAGGCTTGCATCGTCAGACCTTTGTTCTGCTGGCAGCTGCTCCTCACCAACCCTTTGTTGTGAGGAGGTGCGCTGCTCAGTGACTTGGCCCTCGGAAATGCATACATGCGAGCTGCGGCTTTCCGCCTGGCAGTTCGGCATTTCCTTTCTCACTTGCTCGAGAACCCTGTTCTCGATCGTGACCATGTGGTCACTGCAAGTGAGCTCTCTGCATATGTTTTCTAGGGCATCTAACCTCCCTAGAATCTGAGCTGTGGTGGTCTGATTGTCACCGCCTTGCACTTCGCCAACGAGTTCCCTCAGTTGCGAAATCTGGCCTGACACTTGTGTAAAATCCCTACCTAATCTTAACTCTAGGTCATTACATTGGATCTCTATTTGGTTTATTCTATTGGTATTGGACGCTACTTGCTTAGTTAACAATTCAGAGGTCTTCGTGGTGGCATTGTGGATGGAGTCCAGTCTGGCCTGGAATTCCGTCCTTACGGCTTCAAGTTTCCTATTTACTTCCGCCGATGCTTTGGCAAATTCCCTACCCCGCGCTTCAAGTTTCTGACCCTGCGTATCAAGTTTCTGACCCTGCGCATCCAGTTTCTGACCCTGCGCATCAAGTTTCTGACCGTGCGCCTCAAGTTTCTTATTAACACTTTCAGAGACTTTCGATTGCTCTTGGAGCATTGCCACAATGAGGTCAAGTTGGGGGTTACTACTGGTACTTGCACTACCGTTGGGTGGGAACCCACGACCTGCTGGCCGTTCCAGCGACCTTGATCTGGTATTCATATTTGGGGAGTGCCGGTACTGAGTCTCATAATCTTGCGATCCGCGAGAGACAAAGACCAAAAACGACTGACTGACGATAGATTCAGGAGTTGAATGGTTTCGTCTACGCGGCTGGTCCAGGGATACGTGCCTCCAGGTTACGTTGCCGAGTGGTAGGAAGGATGAACCTAACCTACTCACCCACCTTGGGCTTCATTGAACCCACAAAACTACCTGGCTATGCAACCTGGACGCACCTATCCCCGTGCAGCTCTACGCTGTCCTCCAGTGACCATTAACATGGAGGATGTCCCCAATAGACCAGCATCCATTCCGAGGAGTGATTGCTGGTTTATCATAGGGACTTTCAGCCTATTTATTCCGGAGCGAGAAGTACGCTTCCCGGACTTACCCGCCCAAATATGAATTGATAAATCAAGATGTTGGAAAGACACATTTAATATTCTGATGTTAGCACATTTAACTATACACAAGCACTGCACAAACTTATAGGTTCGCTTTTACACTTAGAACCAACAAATGGGTAACAAAAAGCATGGTACTTACATATCCTGCATTCACCTCATCATACATGGGCCTGACAACACAACACTTATCACTCCAACTATAAATGGGGGAATTTCTGTGAGTTTGCACTAAAAATATAGCGGTATCTTAAAACATATGGGTATTGGCTTTCACATGGACTGTTTCAGGGAGCTATATCACAAAGGATGGGCCGAATAATCCTGGATGTCTTTGGATACAAAGCATCATGGTTTCCTGAAGACTCATTGTCCTCACCTTGTGGTATTGAAAATTTCCGAATTTTCATGGATATTGGTTCCATGCACTTTAAGGCACTTTAAGTGCTGTAATTCGTCCATATTATACACTACTGGACTATTTCCAAGCACTTAGTAGCTATTTCACATGTTTTAAACACAATGGCTACTCCATTGTCCTTTCTCCACTGGCCTACTCTGCCCCAAAACTTGGAGCGATGTGAACTGTACCAACTCTTTACACCAAGTGAAATCAAGATGGCTTCCTCACATGTTAAAAGCTATCACAGTCTCATTGTCTGGTAGCCACGCCCATGAAGCCATCTGATTGGTTCACAGCACCTTGGGTTACTTGCCTTCATCAAGTACCTTGAGAAGCCCAATAGATGGCAGTCTAGTCAGGGCTAGTTCCACTGACTCTCACCAGATGGCTCTGGTGCTGTGAGACCGATTGTCTTTTGTCCAAAAACATCGATTTTTTTATGTTTTTGTGGTTTGTTTGCACATATAATTGTGGTTTGGAGTTATTTTCAGGGAAAGCAAGTTAATTTGTGCTTGCACAAATGTTATCCTGAAAATATCTGTATTAATAAAAAATTTGCATGAAAAGCAACATGTGCTCTCTGAATTTTGTTTATCCACAAAAGGATGTCTTTTTGATAACCAATGAATTTTGGTCTGGGGCTTATTATTTACTTAATATTTTGATGTTTTATCATACTTTTACTAATTAGGCCTAATTTCTGTTAATCTTAACATATCTGGGAATGTCTATTCCCATCAATTTTACCTGAATTGAATTGGCCTTGTACTTTGGTTGGAGTGGAGTGCTGCCTGTATGTATTGGGGATGTATACCCAACCTTTGGTTGGTTATAAGGGTCAGGTCTAATTTAAGCTCGCGTGCAGAATAATCTTTTGTTGTGAAGTGTCAGTTGTACTTGCTGTAGATCCTTTGCTTGAGAAGGAATGAAAATATATTTCTTGGTGCAAACTTGTTTTCATTTGAAGTCACTTATTGTTGTATTTTGTGAATACATATTTTCCATAATAATATGTAATATTATGCATAATATATATATAAATATATTATATTATTCTTTCCAGCTCTGTCCAATGATGTTGTCTTGCAGCTGCTAGAGGACTCAGACATTGATGGCCTCTCAAGTGAAGGTGAAGAAGAAGCTGCAAATCGTGGTGCACAGATATTCGATATTTGTGGTAGAGAGAGAAGTGATGGTGAATCTTCTGACCCAGATGAAGGAGGACAGATTCCAAAGGAAGTCCCTGGTACAAGACGACTTTTTTTTAAACAAAAGACATTTCCAGAAAAGCAACATCCACCAGCAAAGGACTATGAAACCGTGGAGGTAAGAGCTATTTACAAACATTATGTATATTGTGTAAGATGCTGAATTACGGAATGAAATCACAGAAAAGTTGTATCTATTACTCATTAAACCATATTCAGCATTTTCCACTATCGAACAGTCTGGGTTCTGGTTTTCTAACACTAACTTTTTATTCCTTTCACTTATTATTTTTTATTGTGTTTTCCAGAATCCACCTCCAGTACGGACTCAGTTGGATTATCTGTCTGAATATTTTACTGATGACTTCTATGAAGTTGTAGCTCATTACACGAATTTATATAGTGTGCAAAAGTCTGGGAGGTCAATCAAAACCACATCTTGGGAAATTAAGCACTTTTTTGGAATTAACATGATAATGGGCTGCATTTCATACCCAAGACTAAGAATGTACTGGCAGAAGGGCATAAATGTTGAACGAATTTCATCATGTATGTCACGTGACAGATTCATTGCGTTGAGACAAAACCTGCATTTTGTTGATACAAATACAACAGAGGAACATGGGAACAAGCTTTGGAAGGTCCAGCCTTTGATAGATGCTGTGAGAAACAGATGCAAATCAATACCGCGAGATTTCTCAAGCTATTCCATTGATGAACAGATGATCCCATTCACAGGTCGCTGCAAACTGAAACAGTTCGTAAAAAACAAACCACGGCCTGTAGGTTTAAAAAAATTTGTTGTCACCAGTTCATCAGGAATTGTCCTAGATTTTGAAATATATCAAGGAAAATCTACTCCAGTCGAGCGTCCTGAGCTAGGACTTGGTCCATCTGTTGTGTTCCGACTTGTTTCTTCCCTTCCACAAGGTAGTTTCGTTTATTTTGACAGATATTTTGTAACACTTCCATTACTGGAAAATCTTGTGGAAATAGGAATAGAAGGGACTGGAACAATAATGGCAAACAGGATTAAAGGTGTCAGGTTACATGAAGGGAAAATGCAGAGAGGTGAATCTTACGAGTATGTGAGAGGTGATGACAAAATAGTAATTGTGGAATGGCAAGACAATAAGAAAGTACTCATGGCATCAACATGTTGTGGAATTGAGCCAGTTTCGCAAGTAAAGAGATGGAGCAAAAAAGAGAATAAATATATTGAAGTTACATGTCCCTCCGTTGTGAAAAGGTACAATCAAAGTATGGGGGGTGTTGATGTTTGTGATCAGCAAATAGAGTACTACAGAACATGGTTCAAAACAAAGAAGTGGACCTTGAAAGTGACATTACACTTCCTTGACTTATGCGTTGTAAATTGTTGGCAAATGTACAGGGAAGATTGTCGATTAAATAAGTTAGGAAGGAAAGACACAGATGATCTCCTTAAATTTAGGATGCAACTTTCTGAAGCTTTAATTGCAACACCGGCGAAGAGAAGAAGTCTTGAAGAATCATCAGACATGGAAGAATATGCTGTAGGTGAATGTAGCAAAAGACACAAAAAGAACAGCTACATTCCATCACCGAAGCCCGTTGCTAACAAGAGATACGATGGCTATGATCATTTCCCTACTTTTGACAGCATCCCTGCGCCACGCTGTTGTCGCCTTGACAATTGCAAAAGTCGTACTAAAGTAAGATGTGTAAAATGTGATTGTTATCTTTGCCTCTCACGAGATAAAAATTGTTTTGTTGCCTTTCATGTCAAGTAGATGTCTTACTTTGTAATAATGAAACAAAGTTTGAAGACTTGAAGTAAATTTTGATAGGTAAATACGTGATCTGTTGTATTGAAAAGATTATAATGTAAATAATTGACACTTGCTATATGTGGTATACCAAAAAATCTTACAAACTGTAATTAATGGAAATATATTATTTACCCTATAACTACAACCATTAATACAGTCACACCCACACCCACACACACACACACACACACACACACACACACACACACACCCACACACACACAAAAATAAGTAATTAAATTGTCTTTCTCTAATATAATCCCGGACTGTTCATTTTGAAAGTAATAATTATATGGTACATTATGGTAGTAAATAAGTCCTAACACTCACTATCGTGAGGGTACTTTTTCTAGAAAACTAAATGTGGCAAAAAAAATTTAATTACTAAATTTGTGTTTAGATGCACCCAAACATCAATAAAATTCAATTTGTGACAATTTATTCATCAGAAATCTCTCTTCGGTCGGAAAGGGTTAAGCCTTAACTGTCATTGCAAAGTATAAAAATGTCAACTTATTATCAAAATCAACGTCACAAATTCTGTCAAGATTATATTTAATATGCAGTACCTTGCCATAACACCATGCTGTTCAAATACCCAAGAAGTTCAAGTGAAGAATTCTGTGTATTCCAGTGAAGAATTCTTCGTATCTGCATTGCCCACAGGTACGAGAAGAATATGGATTGCTGAAAAAAGTAATTACTCTTGTTAAACAAGATTTGGAATAAACATTACAATGTATCCATGATCTAGTTTCATAAAAAACTGAAATTTGATAAAAAAAATCCAATTACCTAACATTCTGAAATGACAAATTCTTTAAAACACAAAGGTAGACAGAAAATTAATAACAATTTATTTGGAAACTTATAGAATACTCTAAATAGTTTTCGTAAATGCATAAATAATTGTATTTATAGTATAGAAGAAATTGAAGAGAATTTGTTATATAACATAACTCACTGTACAATTTACATTATTAAGCTATGGTGCAAATTAATTTTGTACTAACAATGTATCCTGTATTATAATATACGGTAACTGTTCCGATTGTTATGGTTTTTTTCAAATTTCCTAGCAGAAAGACTAATTATCGTAGAATTTTGGAAATCATTGTCACACGAAATTTGAACCTTCCTTAAAGTAATGAGCACTATTTGGATTCGAAAAAGTTATTTATCTTTAAAAAATAAAGTTAAAAATTACCTTTCACAAATGTACGCTTCCCATGAACAACAAGGTATTCTCTGTTGACAAGCGACAAAGTATCGTAGACTAGTGGGAACGAATGTAGAAGTAAATTGGAACCTTAGTAGAGTGTATTTAGGGGCTTTATTCTAATGCTAAGAGAACCAAACCTGATCCGCTAACCTACAAAAGCATATATTGAACAAAATCTTAAGTAATCGCTAAAACTCCGCAGTATGTGTTAACAGACGTAAATCTAAATCTATGTAAAAATTGCATTTGTAACATGATTAAATCGCAGTAAAACAAAAGGAACTTGGAGCCTAATATATTTGTATGACATTGTCCATTGCAACTTGAGGTTGCTTAATGACAATAAAGCATTCTATTCTAAATTCATGGCCAATAGGATCCAAACAAATCAGGATAAAATTAGTAACGAATGTACATAAGCAAGAATAAACTCAAAACAGGAAATGAATATCTCAAAATTACATGACAGTGTAACTACTTAGCATTCAATTCATTTAAATATAAGTTAGTAGTATTTGTCGTGGAACCTGTTAGCTATTTAAACTATAAACAAAGAAGAAATAATGGGCCCTGAATGATTTCAATTTTAGAGTATTACACAAAATGTTGCTAATTTGAAAGCAATGCAATTGAATTTAATTAATAACATGTACTGTAGTTACAACAATATAGCCACAAGTATCATTTACTAATACCAATAAAATGCAAGAAGCAAATTTACCTACACCAATAACCAGGCACGTATCCAGGAATCCCTTTCGGGGAAGGGGGGGGGGGGGTTGCCACTGTTTAAGGCTGCCATTTTTATCAGAATGTGAAACCGAAAATTTTTTTTAGCAGCAGACTCCTCTGTTTCCATGCATAAACATTGTGTGCCAGAACCATCTGAGTATGTTTGTTTGTCAATTTCTTCTCATCAGGTATCAAAACATTATGGTGTCCGAGTGTTTTTACGAAGCTGTTACACAGCTGGACGCAGACAGTTCTCTAATATTTCTCTGATTCAAGTTGAACATCTCTAATGTGTCTTGACCTTCCATGTTTGCAGCTCCTATAAAAGCCGAAACCCACCAAATTGTTCATATTCAGGCCTAAGCACTTGCAAGTGTTCAAAATTGTCTGTCACAGCTTCCGCAGTCATGTCATATATCAGCACGAAACATTGGAAGTCTCCTAGAATACAGCTGGATCGCAAAACAATTAATGCACAGTGAAAATCCTTCCTTTCCTAACACATCTGTTTCATCTCTTAATATGATCAAATGCTTATTCATTTATCTCCAGTAACGTGCCAAAGGGAGGGTTGGCGGGGTCATACCCAATTTGACCAAGTATTCCTTAAAAAAGAATGTCAAAGACAGGAAAAGATGGCAAAATGAGGACTGACCACCAAAAATAGTATGCACAACCCCTCTCCCATCCGAAATTCCTGGGCACACCAGTGTTTATCTCTGACACAATTTTTAAAATCAACTCACCAGAAGTTTTTATCATTTCGTATTGGAGACTTAAGATGCATTCTTCCTGCAGGTTTGGATATTATCCTTTAGGGTGCTGTCGCCTGCCTTCGCACCTAACCTTAACCAAGCCCTAATTTTCCAACCTTGCGACTTGGATCTTCAAGACTTAGGAAGATTTCAGACCAAACGGACACGCGATACATGTCGTTTGGAACGAGCTAATCAACAGCAACATTTCACACCGTAGCGACACAAAAGGCTGCACAAACCTACGTTCGACTTGTGAAATCTTCAGGCGACACTGTGTGAAATCTCCCTTAGTAAGCCACTGTCATCGTCACCTCGAAGCAGCAGCTCGTGTTGAATACAGAAGTAAAATGTCTCAACCGGTGGGAATACACCTCAATTTTCTTCTTTCTCCTTTATTTTCTGTGCTTGGTCGTTAAGGCTTATTTACATTGGTCGAGTGAGCAGGAGAGTTACTGGGACAAGTTACTGGCCTGTCTGCTCGACTCGACCCTTCTATGGCGAGTAGCTGTTTACACACTTTCTACTCGACTGCAGAAAAGTGGGATAGTAGCTGCAGCTGTTTGGTGCTCTTTTGACAAAATGAACCCATCTACGTCGTTCTAGATTTTTTTAAAAAAAGTTCTGAAACAGTTTAAACACTTTTTTCACGAGAAATTAATACAATAATGCACGAGGACATGTCTGGAGAGAAAACCAATTTCTTTGATTTTTTCTATTTTCGATCGTTCTTTTTTGAACGTAAATCCCTTATTTTTAATTTTACTTCTACACCAAATACATCAAGTCTCATCTCTTCAAAAATATCCAAGGCACTTTAAGAAAATTTCTCCAGATGGGGCAATTACTTAAAACTCTACCTAGCAGTGGTGTAGCAGCCGCCCCTGCAATGTTCTCTCTCTCTGCTCTTGAAATTTTATACTCTCCCAGAAATTCAACAGAGAGTATATCTTATTTTTTAAAAAAATCGGTATACGAAATATAAATCTGGTTCCCAGTAACGTATTAATGATATGCATATATACAATAATAAGCAGCGCATTGTCCCAGCCAGAGGGGCCCAGGTAATTTGACATTAGGGCCCCCTCCGAAATGCAGAATGAACTTATTTGCTCATAGATGACCATCGATAGGAAAATACGCTATGCAGTTTGTTGTAAACGTAGTGTAGTGTGTCAATTATCTACAATTATGAATCCAGTATGAGCAGTGTTCAGTTGCTTAACCAGTCGATGCCTTATTGCTATAGAATAAACAATGAAACTTGGTAGTTCATGATCTATTACCACTAACATTAGTTACACGTGATATTTAAAATTTAACTTCCCACGAAATATTTTAAAGGAGGCCCCGAGTCTTTTCATATTGAAATAAGAGATTAGATAAAATTCCCACATTGTCCACACTTATGTTTTACTTCAAAGGGGCCCCAAAATTCAGTAGAAGGTGGAGTGCAGGGGCAATAATTATCCCTTTTCCCTAAGTGTCAGTACCCCCTTTTCTGTCATGCAGGGTGTATGTGTTTAATGTTACCATTACGTATTTTTGAAGTTCTTTTTTCTGATATATTGAAATTTCTTGCACATTTCTGTCGAACCAGTTCTACTTTTCCAATTTGTTACGATTCTGTGATCTGCAGTGTTCGAAGTGAAAATTCCTATGTGTGAATTTCCTTGTTCGAATTTTGGATCAACTTGAATACAATGCATAGGTGGAGGAGGATGCTTATGCAAATTATCCTAGCTGTGGGGGGGATGCATTATGTAATTTTTATTGGCTGGGTGATAGCATCCCCCCCTTCGTCCCTCCCTCCTACACATACTACGGCTATTGATGATCTAGTAATAAAACGGTTCTTGTTAAATGAATATTTAAGAAATATATGTTCCGTGGTCTACCGAAAAGAAATGTCATCATTGAAATTTTGAATAATGATATTGAGGTCCACTAACAGCAAAATTAAACATCGTGCCTGTGTGGAAACACCTTTCTGGGGGCCCAGTACTTCCAATCTGCATTTCATTGAGTGACAGATTTTCAGTGAATAATGCCTCATCGCCACTTTATTATCTATCTCAAAATTGGATTTCTTCGTAGCTTATTGCAATTGACCTTATGATGTTAGGCCACCACTGACACACTAGAGGTCCAGTTCAACCCCAAAACTCAAATAATAAGTTTGCTTGAGTATATAACTCACTATTAGTATTAGGAGGCTAATGTGAGCGACTCCTAACCTTGGCCTGGCGCAGCCCGGGGATGGTTTTGGAGTTGAAGGTGCATCCACTTCTAAATCCCAAGGAGGAGTGTTTACTATCCTTTAAACAATTCCCACAAACAGTATTTTTTAAATTGAATTGTTTGAATTGTTGTTTTAAGTTTTTAAGTCCACTTTATGCACAGCTAGGCTAATCGGGACTGGACCTACAATTTAAAGTGGAATCCGAACCACTATGTGCCTCCACCGGCTTTCGACCCTGGGACCCCTTGGTTACAAGAGACGAACTTTAGCACTACATCATCGCAGAGTCCTAGTATTTTTTTTTTAATATCTGTGCAATTATATCTAATCTGATATTTTTTTAAAATGTTTCAAGCAAGAAAAATACAAAGGATCACAAACAAATTATTTGGCTGCATGAAGCTTCTCCCCTCCTCCAAAAGAGAATCCTGGCATTGAAGTAAGAGAAAATATTTCCAATTTCTTCTTCCAGTTATTATCAGAGATTCAGGCCATCCTGATTTAGTTTCGAGAAGCTACTAATCTGATATATTTGTATAAGTCGATAACACAAAATTGGAAGGAAGAATATTTGGGTAAAAGTTAATTTCTTGTACAGCTTAGGGGGCTAGGGGTGATTTAACTATGGTACGTGCGTCCCACTCTGGTATCATCTCGATATATGTATATATTTGCTAAGGGGCCCCCCAATATTTTACTTGCAAGGGGCCCCAGAGAACTGCGCTACGCCACTGCTACCTAGTTATCAATTAATCCATAATGATAAGTTACGAACTCAAAATTATATCAAATTCAGGTTCTTTATACCTACAGTTCAAATTGTAACCCTGAAACTATACTAAAATTCAGTGGGGCAGGAACGTTTTTCATTTGGGGGGGTACAAAATTCAGAATCTCATATATATATACGTATATATAAACATACATACTACTGCACCTAGAAATACATTTCGGTGGTCCAACCAAGTGTTGCAATACTAATAACAATAATAATATTAATAAATAATTATATTTAATTAAATTAAAATATTAATTAAATATGCATGTTATCTAGCTTACGTGCAGTTAAGATAGCCAAGATTTGCATAAAAACAACTGCCATGGCAAGGAATTTAATGTCAAATAGAAAAATAATTGAATATTTATTGAATAACAAACAAGGAGTTAGATACAATTAACGAAAAGTAAAGTTTCTGATTAATATTTTATGGATATTATCATTAGTTGTGTGCATAAATCTTTTGGAACCCTTCAAAGCCGTATGAGCCAAATTCCTTGCCTTCCAATAAGTTCAGCGGAAATAACCATCGATTATATAACAAATGCTAAATAATTATATTTTGATTATTTACTTTTACTTCTTGGTAAGTATTTCGGGGGAGTGTCCGGACCCCCTCCTAAATACGTCCTTGATACTTAGGTATAATGTGAAGGCATGGGATATATTCTATTTTAGAACAGAACACACGAATGTCCTGTTATTTAATGCAAAATTTTCATAACTATTTCTTTCTTTGTTTTTCTTAGAATTTATGTTTTTTAAACAGATTTTAAAACCAGATAACAATTCTGAAACATATAACGCTCTGGACTTCGTTCTGGGCTTATTTGAATTTAACGGAACGGAAAATCAGGAGTTCGAAATGTGAACAAAGATACATCTATTCATTTTAATGCAGGTTGAGATTAAAGGGGGTGAGGAGGATCTTGAGCCACCCCAACCAGGAATAATCACCTCCCACCCACTGGATATAGAAACCACATTATTGAATATACCATACTTATAGAGTTCCACTTCAGTTCAGTTCATTCTAATTTTAAATTCCCATAGCAATGCATAAAAATATATTTAAACAATGTATGGCAGATGTGTTAAGAAAAAAAACTCATGTGAGATGATTCCCGATCAACTCGTAAGAAGTCTAACTTTGAAATGTTTGTGAAACATTTGACAAAGCATTTATTTGTTATATAATTAGCTGTACCTAATGACACTCTTCAAGCACTGAAAGTACTATCATTACATATACAAAACCGAAATCATTCAGATGTCAGAGGAAGCAAGGAAAGATACGCTCAAAAGTTGTTGTTTTTTCTCAATCTTTGGTGGACAATATGAAGAAGCGCCCAAGGTTTCTTTTCGTATGTAGTAGTATTAAATACAGATACATGCGTGGTGTGTTTTAGCGTGACATGTCAATTTCTCGTTTATGTGAAAAGGTAAACTTTAATGTTAGCAAAAGCATGTGCGCGTCACAGTTAAAGACATTCCCACCTCGCCGGCCTCCGTGGCGGAGTGGTTAGCATAGCGCTTTGACCAGTGCCGGATCTACAAGCCGCAAAACGCCGCAGTGCGGGGGGGGGGGGGGGCGGAGACAAGTAAGCTTTTAGGGGGCCCTAAGCCATTGACATAGTATGGGTTTCGTATATGCGTATGTAAAAAGTATGTAAAAAATAAACTCAGTTACTCAGGGGTACAGAAATGAATACAATATATTCAGGTAAAGGCAGAGGCATGGCGTGCATGTAGCCGGTGTTACCGCAGGTAACAGCAAAATGTAAAGAATTAAAAAGTTGTTTAAATAAAATGACAACATTGTTAAATACGTTAATGAACACCGTTGCCGTCGAATAGATATTGCCTAGGACATTTTTCCTGCAGCCGACAGAAGCGAAGAGGGAGACCGTTCCGCTACCCTGCAGAGGCAACAAGGGAGAAGAGGGCGCCAATGCAAGGAAAGAGCGGGGAAGGAAGGACTTTGGTGTATTATTCATAGGCCTGTTAAGGGGCCCTGTTGCCGTTCAGACCCACCGGAGCAGCCAGTGTTCTCACATCGGATTGACAGAAAAGAGCTAAATCCCGCCTAAAATAGGAATACAATTTATGTGAAGCAACCAGAGTAGACTGCAAAGCAAAGGCTGGATTGAACTACAACTGAGACCAGTTAGGTAATAGACGAAAATATAGTTCCTTGGTGTGATACGTAATTTGGACAAACCTTGCTCCAAAATACTAAGTTGGCAACAGTAGTACGTACAGCTGGGCGCTTCCCTTCCACGAAGGAGCGGAGTTCTGTCGTCTGCTCAGTGCTCACCACACAAACGTCAAACTGGCCCGGGAAAAGTGTGGTTCTTCTTCTTCCCCTTCGCAGCTCATTGCAAAGAAACGGACACAGATGAAGAATTGACAAGGGTCTATCACCATTCATTGGATTTCCGTGGTAACTGTCTCATGAGTGGTAGTTCTTTCTAGAAATGTTTGTGGCTAAAATCATTGTGCTGATTGCAAAACAAGAACGAAATGAACAAATATCTAGCTCGAAGACATGTTTTCTTTACCGAAAGGGGGGTGGGGGTTGTAATAACGTCTAGCAGGCATAATTGTCGTACTGATAGCCGGTAACACTTTTTAAAATGTCTCGCCACGCCACTGGGTAAAGGTAAAGTTCCCAGTGCTGTGCATCTCTGTAACACCGTGACATGAAGGCACGGGGTAGGGCTCCACATATTTTCGTTGTCGGCCATCTTGGAGGTGATGTGATCAGCACCACGCTGCGGTCGCGTTTATCGCCAGGGTACCATTTGATTTAAGGCTGGGTGGGCCCTAGAGCCGCTTTATGCTGGGACAAAGCCGGAAAAATTCCCACCCGGGTTTCCCGTGTGACAGTCAGACGGAATCAAATGAGGTTAGAATTTCACTAGCAATGCAGAGGTGAAGGTTTCTTCAAACTATCTTGAATCAGGAACAACTTACGACTGCATGATTGTAACAAATGTATCATTTTCCAGGTGTGAGAAAACAGTGTAAAATACTCGTATATACCACATCACCTCCCTTTCCATTTTTTTAAAAAAATGAGTTGAATGCAATATGGTGGGCGTCTACTTGGAACACACCAATGTGGTTCCCCCCCAAACCAGTGGTTCTTTTTTCTGTCTGGGACCCACCTTGAATTATATTACACTTCATGGGGCCCATAAGCATGACCGCTGGCAGAATTACTTGTAGGGTACCGAGTATATAATCATATTGTTTCCTAAGATCGAGTACTTTAAGAAGCCCTCTTTTACGCTTGCTTACACAAATTACATATACTACATTCTGGAAAAGTAAATATGTAATTTAAAAGACTAACCGTGAAAAAATTCCAGTGAATTCTTAAAACCGCAGCAATCCATTTGTTCAAAGGCGGTTAGCTTTGTAATCTAAGCAATCTCGATAGCACGATAGCGATGTGAAATGACTACAGGTGACACCTCTCGGCAATCGCATATATATATATATATATATATATATATATATATATATATATACACACACACACACACATATATATCGTATATGTGTGTGTGTAGAGGTTGGTAGGTAGAAGGGGCCTCTTTGGCAATATTTTGCGGGGGCGCCTAAGATTTGTAGATCCGGTACTGGCTGTGACGCCAGAGGTCCCAGGTTGGGCATGTGATTGTTCATCAATTTCATGATATCATCACCCATCCTCATCTTTGCGATTAGCCAAAAGTGGCAGAAATGCGAAGTAAAATAAACCTAAAAAATCAATTAAACATTCCCATCTCACTCAAAGACCTTGTGAATCCAATCCAAAATCTACCAACAGAACCTGCAGTGAGTTTCATTTATCTCGTGCATTCATCTGACTAATGTAATTTTCTTACAGATTGACTTTAGGGTTTAACTTAAAATGGGGTTGTTTGTGTTGCATTCGATACGAAAATTAGATTTTAAGCAATTAATGTCCAATTATAAGTATACCTAATACATAGGTAAAAATAATTCACCCCTCCTCTGATAATATTGCAAATTGCACCCTGTTTAAATGTCTATAGTGCGCGTCAAATCTCCTGCATATGGCGATAGCCAATAGCAGCGCACTGCAGCGGTGCCATGTCGAAATCTCACACGGAAAAGAGACAGCGTGGTTGAGCGAAACGCCTTGTCACGGAGAGCACGGAACATTAGATAATATAACATATAATAAACTTAATGGAAGAAAAGAACATACCTGATTATGCCAGAGGGACTGCATAATTGTTTCAATATTCTCAAGGTGGAAGTTGTACAGCCTTTGTAAGATATTTTGTCCCGTAAAGAGTACGTTATCCTTTTGGCAGTAGAAAATTCGCCACAATCGTAAATTTCAAAGACTGTTCTACGAACTACGTCTTTTTCAAAGTTATCTAAGTTTGTCGTTCTTTTTTGGTACGTTAATGTGCTTTCTAGGTGATTGAAACATTGGAGCATTCCCCGATCCACATTGTTTTGCCCCCGAACATATTCGAGAAACGGTAGCTTGATTCACACCACACGCTTGAGCTGTTAGAGCCTGGCACTTCTTAAAGTTAATCTTACTGCTCTCTTCTTCACTCGAACATTTTTTTAAAAAAAAATTGTACACCTGAAAAATCACCCGTCGTGCCTGGCTTCGTACACTTCGCAACATCTTATTTGACCGCCCCGAAAGAATTCTAAGTCCCGAAATCGTAAACTTAGCAACATTGAACTTCAGCTCCAAGTGAGAGTAGCCAACTTTGAGTAGGTCCTTCCACTAGACGCAAAACGCTGCGGTGATAGGTTTTCAATTTAACACTTTCCATGAACTTAGAAATTATAAACCGCTATTATAATACGCAATCAAACAGAAATAATAAATTGGAAAAAGAACCTTGAAGGATATTTACGATTCTGCTTGCTCGACCTGAAATTTGGGGGGTTTGAAACACTGAATAGAGTTTTTCTCCACCTGGAGGAAATTGCCGTCAAATTTGTGCAGAAGGAAGCAAATTTTTGAGGAGTTTATGCGACATTCTATTTACAATACCTTGCATAATATCGAACAGTTCGCAAAAACATATATTTTACACGACTTGTCGAGAAAATGTGGTTGAAACAATGGAAGGCGGGAGTCTTCATAAACGTCAACATGTTTCTAAGGGTATAACGTCATTAAGTTGACGTAGAGTAGTTGGTTAGGCCCTGCTATCCTTATTTTTAGTCAAGCGTGAAAGGTCGCGGGTTCAAATCCCACCCTCTCCTCTTTCTTTTTTTTTGTTTGCTGAACAGATACCGTTGATATTAGAATATTTAAAAAATGAATCCGATGCACATTTGAGGGACGTCCCTTCTGCGCATATTTCCCCTTAGAAGTTGGAGATTTCCAGGATTTAAAGTTAAAACTTTTCTTTTTAGTTATTGTTCATATGTTGTGTTAACACACACATCATGATTAATTCACAAATCACATATATGTATTCAGGATGCAAAATGTAATGTTATTTAAGTTATGTATTGTTTGTTCTTCACTGACACCTAAAATATTGATTATTTGATTTCGATATACTAAAAAAAGATATATGTCCTCCTCCGTAGTCGAGCGGGTTAAGGCGTTCACTCGTCTTGAGATCGTTCGCTGTGGGACGGCGTAGGTTCGAATCCGGCTCTGGTCGGAATTTATTCGGCCTACGTATAGGGCCGGTGGCAACCCACCATCGTGAGGAAATTGGGAAGCTCCGAGTGAGTGAGCGTAACCCGGTCAAGAAGACCTACAACAACGGCTGGGGGTCGTCGGGCTGATCCCCCGACACTCCAATACTGGTCTAAGATCTCCACGCTATAACAGGTGACGGAGGAACAGTGTGGGAGGGAGACCAGCAGTCGGTAGGTAAGCCCTGGCCCTTCAAGGGCTGTAGCGCTGTGGGTTATTATTATTATTATTATTATTATTAAGAAAAAGATATACAGTTATGTTAAGTAGTGATGTAGTGCAGTACTGTAACGAAGGAGAGCGTTTAATTAGTTCAAATTGCTGAGATTGGTAATTTTATGTCCGTTCCTTAGCAATCCCCTCACCACCACCTTACCATGCGTCTAAAACTAATAGTAAATCGCTAATTAACATAAATAAATTGTTATTGCAACGAAGGCCGATTCGATAAGAAACTACTAATAAGTATTTATATAGTGAGTGACAAACAAAAATTCAAAACCTCATAATGATCGTTAATTCCTCACTGCTTTGTATCTAAAATGTTTGTCTTCTTTGAACAGAAAGGTCGAGTATCAGATATAACAAACCTTCCGCACTAACTTTGCAATATTCGAAACCACCATTACACACTTAGCTCTATGTAACTTGATTCTGCGCATTCCACGTGGCATGTGACTTCCTCCTATCATTGAAATAACTTTCTCTTACTATTTCCTTTCACCTCGTGAGACAAATGTTAACTTCTTAGTACGGTGGATAAACTTTACACCCAACGATATACTCATGAAAAAAATCCTGCCTAGGTGGAGAATCGGACCTACGACTTCCCTCGTAAGAATCAAGCACGTTACCTCTTCTCCAGGTATCTCACGTTAAAATTTGCTACCAGTTTGAAGAAACCAATTCACACATAATGTCATATCTACAATTTCCTCATGGCAAATTTCATGAGGAAATTAATTCAGATAAAATCGAGAAACGCTGAAAGGGAAAAATGATGAACATGTCTATTGGCGTTTTGTCATATTTTGTAAATTGTTTAAAAATTCCGTGTTTTGAACAAGCAATCGTTTACTTACGAAGTATTTTGTTGTTTGTTTAAAGTAGGAACAGGAGAGCAAAGAGGAGTCCTTTGAACCAGACCCCGTTTGACAAGAAACTTCAGCTTTTTTCCAAAGACTCTATGAAAAGCGATAGGAACGTATTAAATATAAAATATGTGTGAAATTAAAACAATGGAAACTTTGAAAGATAATACTAACGAACTTCAAACTATGAAAAACATATTTTCGTGGTGGAAAACTCCAAGTTATTTTCAAAATATGAACTTGATGTTTTTCTTTATTATGAAGTGGAGATATGGGACGATACGATCCCTCAGCAAGAAAATTTTAAGTAAGCTACCTTTAACTTTTTCAATGGTCATAATTACTAATTAGGTCCGGAAGTTGACTTTTTTTCTGACCCTTAAAAACAATGCTAAACCTGATATCATGTCCGTTTGCTTTCAGTTAGAGCCGGAAAACACTTTCTATTTTACAATTTTTGTTGTTTTTTTCGGCTTTTTTTGGCTTTTAGTTTATTTGTCAGTATTTTTAACAGTTTTTTTTCATTTTTACTTATTTTTGAAGTTTATTTTTCTCCTCCCCTGTTGTTTCGTGCATTTTAAATGTATTTACTAGTAAAACTTACATTTTTCGATTTCTTGACATGGTCCTTTTAGCAAATTCACCATGAATCGAAAATACAATCAATGGAAAAGCATAATATTATTGTTAACTGAAATGTTTGGCAATGGATTAAAATACATTGTGTGAAGATCTACTTTGAGGTTCTTTTTCTGGACACTATTATTGCTTTAATGTGTAGTTTTAAAGTAAAATTAGTCACAATATTAAATGCAATTACACTCTGGTATGCGCGAAGCAGAACTGTATTTTCGGATGCTGGCCGACTACAGTATCATAGAGGGCCCACTCTGAAAGGAGATGAATTGGTTGATTTGGTGTTTTAAGTCAACTTTATGCATAGTAAGGCTAATCGGGAATGGACCTACAGTTTAAAGTGGGATCCGAACCGAGTGCATAAAATAACGTGAACCGTGTGGTGTAGGGGGATCGTTTGTTTATGGAATGGAAGGTCATGGGTTCAAACCTACTTCCTTGCAAAATCTTTTTCGGGAAGTAAACGGCTTTGAACGAGAATGCCTATCTACGTTTCTTGGATATTTCCGTTGATATTTATGCGATTTATGTCCAGCATTTCCGGATGCAGAAAGTTGACATGTAAGTTCTTAATATGTGTTAACTTATAACAGCTTAATGAAAGGAAAAGTATTTCCTAAAATCCTGCCAATCACTGAAAGATTAAAAACATTAGTAGAAGCATTACATGAGGCATGCACAGTGGCGACGATTATGGAGTGGGGAGGGGCAGATGACCCCGCACTATGCTAAACATTATCTACCAAGGGAAAGAAACTGTCCTTGCCCCATCAGTTTTGAAACCCAATCGCCGCCACTGAACATGTATCGCATAAATATTTACAGTAATATCATATAATATTATATTACGTTATTAGAACACTTCGTGCTCGGTAAACAAAAAGGAAAAAATAATAAGGAAAGTGTGGGATTTGAACCTACGATGTTTCGATCTTGACGAAAACAGTAAATAAATGAAAGTGCTGTCATCTAACCAACTACTCCAGGAGATTGCCAACAGAAAGATCAGCAAAACACGTTAATCTCAGTTGAAGCAACGTTGTGCCGGAGCAGGGACGGCGCCAGAAATTTTCGACCGGGTGGGCAGAAGCTGTATATTGATATATTAGGGTGGGCAGATATAAATGTAAGGCCATATAAGACATATATGTATGACATACATGCATATGTATCCCCTTCTCTCTTACACTACCGATTTCCCTTCACTTCTTTTCCCTTTCATTTTCACCTTTTCTGTTTTACTCCCTAATGCCTTCTTATATATTTCTTTCTCAGCTTGTTACCTCTTTCTCCCTTTCACTTTCTCTCGTTCCATTCTTCAAATGTTTCTCTTAACTGCCATGCACACTCACATCACATGTATGTGTGTGTGTGTGTGTGTGTGTGTGTGTTAGATGTCTTTCCTCATTCTCTTCTAATCTATTCTCGCATCTTGTTCCACTTCTTTGTCTCCGATGGACACAATTATTTCAAGGTAAGTGTTTGTGTGTGCGCAGCCATACATTCTAATCACATTATTTCCTTCATGTAAATGTAGTGAAATAAATGTGAATTGGTTGCATCACATTTTGTCCAAGTGCAAAAATACAAGGCACATACCTACTCCATTTTATATATTAGGCGACAGTGATAGAAATTGTGATGGTAGACAATGGGGAAGGATTAAATTACTTTCTTGTAATTTAAATGCATGTTCCTGATCATAATATTTTCCTCAAATGCGTTTTTGACTGAAACTTGAGGGTTAATGATTACATTTCGTGTCATTCTATAGAATGAAGGGATCTGAACCAGTTAACTGATGGGGTGATGTAAACTACTCATCATTCATCCTCTTGATGAGACCACTCGTCATTGACATGACGAGTTATTGCTTGGCATGCGAAAGGTACAAATTACACAAAGGAATTAAACTACTGAAAAGACAATGGCAACTCGTTGGATTTTGTGAACCGTTGAACCTGTATCATGGCTGGGTGTAGGATAATTACCTGTCTAACTGAAGTCTCTGAGCTGAATGAAAATAGCGAAGTTCTCTGTAAGCTTCTCTCTAATGCTGACCAAAGCGTGCTTCCACTATCGACCTCCTGCCTTGCTGACCACCTCTCTCTACCAACTCAATTCCCAAAGTCCAGTCACTTCCCAGCTTGTCTCACCTCTATATTCCCTGGCCATCGAGCTCTTCCTCGATGCCGAATCGCCGAATCGTGTTTATTATAATTGCTACCATGCAAACCGCTGACACCATAACCCAGAAGTATTACCTGTTTCCTGAATGCTCAGGAGGTTTGCATGGCACAACACAATGCATTGTAAACATGCCTAAGAGGCTTGAGACAGCTGAGAAAAACAAGTGAATGCCCTGGTCAACATGAAGCGTTCAGAGAGACTTAATAAAATAAACATACAATCTTAGGGATTGTTACGATTTCTTGACTTACAAGGTTATTACAGCTGGCAAATGTATCTGAATGTTTGCAGTAACGGATATCGGGTGCCAAAACTTGGGGGCAAGGACAGTTTACTTTTTTGGTAGGAAAGTCTTAGCATTAAAAGGCCATAGTGCGGGTGCCACAAGTGGCAAAATGTGGCAGCCCCCCCCCCTTCGCTCCTCCTCCGCCACTGGATATTTGGATTAAAATTAATGTCTTATTGGGAATGTGCACACACTCACACACACACACACGGAAAAAACAATTATTTGTTCATTCTGCATAAAGTATCCCCAGGTTTATGAAAGAAAGGCTATTTTGACAAAATATTGCCCAAAAGTAACAATCAAGTAACATTGAAAAATCTGTGAGCTAAGTTGTTATTCGTTTTCTGAAGTAAGTTTTCGTTACTCATGCGGTAGAAGTGATACACGTATGGTTAGATGAACACATGCACTGAGGTAACAAATAGTTTACATTTTGTAGAATGTGATTTTGGACACACGGAATTAATCGAAATTGATCACCATACCCGGAAATTCATCTCTTTTTCACAGACGACTTGGGTTGAATAGCGTGACCATGTCAACATCTATCCTGCGCAGTATACCGAAACTTTAATCTTGCAGGCGAATGAATCTCTGGCGCCTGAAACCACAGTCAAAATAAAAATTTATGAGGGGTTGTATTTTCAATGTCCGCGTGTATTTGTTTTCCCCCCTTCGTCACTTTCATCTAATCACCATTGAACCTCATTGTCGCCATTAGCCAAAATTAGCAGAAAAGTGACTTCACATAGAACAAATCAGTCGAATCAGCAACAACTTACTCGTCCAAAAGTGGAGTTTCATTAGTTCATACCCCTTCGAAAGTTGAGGTGGTAGTTTCAATTTCACATTGTTTCAATCTTGGATCAAGGCAGCTAACTGCGTGAACAATAACGTTGTTTTCCGAAAGTCTCAAATATTTGTCTCTGCCAATACACTCTCTTAAATGAACGCATCTTCTGTGGTGATGAAATGACACATTTCCTGTGAGTTTTTCCTGTATATTTTTTTCTCCAATGACATAACGTTCTCGCCTTATAATGAAGAGGTTCTGGCTTCTACTGCCCCCTCCCCTGGTGGAAGCACAATGCACACTGGTTCGGACTCCACTTTAAACTGTAGGTTTAGTCTCGATTAACCTATCTGAGCATAAAATTCGACTTAAAAACAAAATTTTCTTATGGATACTTCGTGACATACCTTTTCTTCTTTACTTCATCTGCATCTACAGATTCTGTTAACCTTTCTGGCTAAACCTCTGATGCTACTAAAGTTTAAACCATTTTCATCGTGATTGATAAGTTCTCTGACGCCCTCAAAACAAAGCTTTCCTTTCTACCGCTTCTCCTTTTAATTCTACGTAAGTAAATTACAAGAAAAATCGCATGATTACGTAACTGATAGGCAAAATTTATGTCTGGAACTAGTATTTCTAAATAGAATTAGCCACCTACTATCAATTCAATAATTCTCTTGCTTTATCCAAATCCACATAACTGTTACACCAAAATTAATATACCTCGGTTTTGTAGTGGTTATTGTGATTGCTTCTTATTAGTATTTATTAGTAGAACGAATACAAAGTTGTTATTGTGTATTCCATGTAGATATTTGAAAATGACAGGTATGTAAAATATGTATAAATATAAAAATTGTAATGAAATGAAGAAAGAGACACTTCTGGAATTTCAATGTAGACCTAAATAAAAAGTCGAAATAATTTATTGTGTTGCTGGAGGAAGCAACGCCGAGGCTTTTATTTGCTTATTTAGAGATTATTTTAATCATACGCAGGCCGGGATTTATATATGTGAAGACCCGGAGCTTACAACACCAAGACCCCACCCCAATCCCCTCCACAGTTTCAGTTATAACTTTTCATCAAGCTACATGAGATGGTTAGTTATACGTATTTCTACATTTTTCATCACATCCGAAGTACCTATTTTTTTCTTTATGTGGTACTTTCGAAAGCAGTTTTCTTCCCAGTGAAGGCCCGGAGCTGCAGCCCTCAAGCTTATTCTAAATACTGACCTTATTTTGATCATACCCTGCACAATTTTGCGCCTCCTAAGCCCACTAGCTAATTCTAATCATACAAGTATTCAATTGGTCACAGTTTTCTTGTTTCAAGATCTCTAGTAATTTCTTTTGCTTTCTAATGACAAAGTTAAATCAGTTTTTATGGGATGATGATATGTGAACAGTTCTAGTATAGATAATATTCATTAGTAAAATATACATTTAATGAACACCAGAATACACTTATTTATTGCAACATTCACATCTCTAAGTATGTGTATTTAGTGAATTTGATTGGGTGGGCAATCGGGTGGGCATAGGAATTTTTAGGTGGGCGCTTGCCCACCCTTGCCCACCCCTGACGAACCATTTTTCGCCAAGAACCAAGGAAAAGACACACTTTGCAGAATCGTTTCGTGTTGTGCAAGGTATCTTTACTAAACATTTCGCATAAAATCATCATAAATTTGCCTTCTTGCATTCAAATGTGACCGCAATTCTTTCCAGGTGGATGAGAACCTGTTCAGTGTTTCACAATGCACATACATTTTCCTATTTTCAAATTCAGAACGAAGAAACTCGAAATATTTTCAACATTCGTATTTCTACTTAAGATATTTTTGTCTACTCATATATTTTATTACTGCTTTAGGGTATCTTTACTTTAAGGAATGTGAAAGAATGGAAAAAAAAAATCACGAGCGTTTTCATTCAGGAAGAAGAAATGTTGCAAAGTTGGCTACTCTTAGTTGGCTCTGAAGCGCTATGCTGCCAAATTTACGAATTCCGGACTTTGAAATTATTCATGGCGGTCAAATAAGATGTTGCGAAGTGTACAACACTGTATTGTTCTCTCTTCTCTCGCTATCACTACCACTTGGTTTACTCAACGACATGCTGCACACACACACACACACACACACACACACACACACTAAAAACGTGGGAAAAACGAACAGTGACGGTATCCTCTTCGTCAATTTCTCCTTCTACCATCACTGGGAACGAACCTGCCCCGTTCCCTTCGCTAATCGGAAAGTTTCGGAATGCAACAGGAACGAAGGGAGAACAAAAACGATACAATGCAAATACCTTTATAATGACATTGCTTCTACAGAGGGAACGGTATAAGCTACAATCACGCTTGTTTTTCGTACATACTCGCAAATTCATTATCTTTCCATCTGTTGAACTACTGACACTTGAAATAATCTATTTATATCCGAGCGCCAGGTACACGATTTAGTAGCGAGGTGAAACAGGTTCTGAACTAGGCAACGCCGCACGTCTATGATTCGCTGGTGCTGTTCAGCAGTTCAAGGCCATATGCAGGAGATTTGACGCGCACTCTAGGAAAAATTTCATTTCACCTAGGAATGATATCGCGATGCGATGAGTCGAGAATTGTCACAGCCTCATCTCGTCTCCGGTGTGGCGAGGTCCGTCTCGTTCTTGTTTGTGTTTATTTTTGTTTCGGTTTCCACTCAGAAGTCATTAAAACTTATTCTAGATTCACTTCATGCTCAGATAGGCTAATCGGGACTCTATTTTCAAAATATCTTAATATATAGGTTTAAGTATAGTTTTCCGAACACCACCTTACAAAGTTATAAAAAATGTGGGTAAGGTGAGGTGAGGTACAACAGTACATTGTACCCCCAAGTTGGTCTGTAGTGTCTCGTCTCGTTCGTGTAAAATTCCATTTTAAATATTCAAAAGGAAATGGGATCAGTCATATACTCTTCTGATGAAGATTTGTATCTTATCTTCGAACCGACGCGACCATTTCTTTAGAAAAGTGTACCCCCGCCCCCTTACGCAAAGGAGCATTCGTCTGCAGCGTAATTTTCTGAGAGCAAATGAGCAGCCTACGGCTGAACCTCGCCCGCTAAATAAAGGAATTATTATTATTATTATTATTATTATTATTATTCCATCGTTCCACACACATTTTAAACAATTTTCATCTCCTTAAAGAGTAATGTAATTAAGCCTTGTTTCCATATTAAAACCAATAAGTTGCTGACCAAGGCAGTTTATTAAGATAAAAACACTTAACACGTAACGTTTCGACCCTGTATCAGGGTCTTCCTCAGACGAAGAACTAAACTAAAATGATGGAATATACTACACACAGAAAGATTACATACACATAGCAGGGTCACAAGCCACACAACAACAAATCAAGTTGACAGTCCTTATCTAGGAAGATTTCTCTAAAGGAATTAAACATATCACTTCCTGACAGTTGTTGACTAATGGGTCTACTACACTGACAGGTGATTGGCAGGTCAAGATTAGCACCTGCTTACCACTCCCCCACCCCTCCTGCCTTTTTGGTTATGGATGCATGCCTCCTCCTCTGGTCTCCTTCTTTTCTCTTCTTTCTTCCTTGTTCATACTTCTTTTTTCTTCATTCCTTTTCTTCATCCTTTCAACTTTCTCTAACACACTCTTCCATTCCTTGTTTATCTTGAGTCCTCCATTCCAATTCATGATGTCTTCTCCTTTCTTTTCTATTTCTTTGGCCTCCTTCCATTTTCTCACTAGTTCTCTCTTCTCTTTTCCTATTCGCCTAGCCGAATCCCATTCAACTTCATGTCCTGTTTCTCTAGTGTGTTTGAATATGGCATTCCTGTCTCTCTTCAATCTCACATCATCCATGTGTTGCTTTAACCTGTCTTTAAGTCTCTTCCTCGTTTCCCCTATATATACACTTTCACATCCTCTGCACTTCACCTCGTAGATAACCCCTTCCTCTTCTTCCTCTCTCTTTTCTTCCTTCTTCTTGCTGGCTATACTTAAAATAGTGCGTCCTCCCTTCCTGTAAGTTCGTATACCCACTTTCCTCAGCACTTTGCATATCTTCTCTGTGGCATCACCCATGCTTCTTATACCAAACCATCTCTCTTTTTCTTTTTCTTCCTTCTCTTCCAGTCCTCTCTCTTTTATCTCTTTCCTTCTTCTGTTGATGTTGTGTCTGTCTTTCTTTTCATAGCCATTCTCTTCTAGTTGTTCCCACAGGCTATTAATCTTGGTTTCTTCTTCCCCTTTCTCTGTGCATATCTTCTTTATTCGGTCTTCCATATTCCTTATAAAATTACGTTTAGTTCCATCACCCACATCACTTCTTTTGTGGCAGAACACTCCTGCCGAACACTTCTTTTGATACCATGTAGCCACAATCCCCATTCCTCTCTTCTTTTTCATCTCAATATCCAAGAAATTTAATGTTCCTTCCTGTTCCGTTTCGAGCTCAAGCTTGTTAAAGATGTAGAAGATGAGAAAGCAGGGATATTCCTTGAGCTCGAAACGGAACAGGAAGGAACATTAAATTTCTTGGATATTGAGATGAAAAAGAAGAGAGGAATGGGGATTGTGGCTACATGGTATCAAAAGAAGTGTTCGGCAGGAGTGTTCTGCCACAAAAGAAGTGATGTGGGTGATGGAACTAAACGTAATTTTATAAGGAATATGGAAGACCGAATAAAGAAGATATGCACAGAGAAAGGGGAAGAAGAAACCAAGATTAATAGCCTGTGGGAACAACTAGAAGAGAATGGCTATGAAAAGAAAGACAGACACAACATCAACAGAAGAAGGAAAGAGATAAAAGAGAGAGGACTGGAAGAGAAGGAAGAAAAAGAAAAAGAGAGATGGTTTGGTATAAGAAGCATGGGTGATGCCACAGAGAAGATATGCAAAGTGCTGAGGAAAGTGGGTATACGAACTTACAGGAAGGGAGGACGCACTATTTTAAGTATAGCCAGCAAGAAGAAGGAAGAAAAGAGAGAGGAAGAAGAGGAAGGGGTTATCTACGAGGTGAAGTGCAGAGGATGTGAAAGTGTATATATAGGGGAAACGAGGAAGAGACTTAAAGACAGGTTAAAGCAACACATGGATGATGTGAGATTGAAGAGAGACAGGAATGCCATATTCAAACACACTAGAGAAACAGGACATGAAGTTGAATGGGATTCGGCTAGGCGAATAGGAAAAGAGAAGAGAGAACTAGTGAGAAAATGGAAGGAGGCCAAAGAAATAGAAAAGAAAGGAGAAGACATCATGAATTGGAATGGAGGACTCAAGATAAACAAGGAATGGAAGAGTGTGTTAGAGAAAGTTGAAAGGATGAAGAAAAGGAATGAAGAAAAAAGAAGTATGAACAAGGAAGAAAGAAGAGAAAAGAAGGAGACCAGAGGAGGAGGCATGCATCCATAACCAAAAAGGCAGGAGGGGTGGGGGAGTGGTAAGCAGGTGCTAATCTTGACCTGCCAATCACCTGTCAGTGTAGTAGACCCATTAGTCAACAACTGTCAGGAAGTGATATGTTTAATTCCTTTAGAGAAATCTTCCTAGATAAGGACTGTCAACTTGATTTGTTGTTGTGTGGCTTGTGACCCTGCTATGTGTATGTAATCTTTCTGTGTGTAGTATATTCCATCATTTTAGTTTAGTTCTTCGTCTGAGGAAGACCCTGATACAGGGTCGAAACGTTACGTGTTAAGTGTTTTTATCTTAATAAACTGCCTTGGTCAGCAACTTATTGGTTTTCCTTAAAGAGGTTTCCAAGAACTTAGGTCAATGATAGTATCAACCACAATGTAGTAGAATAACTTTAGAATGGTTTGAATTTCTGTGGTAAGGAAGATAATGTTGATAAGTTATAAAAAATATACACTTTTTTATTGGGCGAACTGAAAATAGGTTCTTTTAACAGTAGCACCTTGCGTCTGCTGTCAAATTATCAACGGGGGGGGTACAGGGGGTACAACTCGATTTACGGATTTAGGGGGGTACAGTACCCCCCTTCAAAAATTTAGGGGGGTACAATGTACCCATGTAGCCCCCCGTTCCTGCGCCACTGCTAAAATTTAAAAAGCAAATGAAACAACACTATGGTACAGAAGTGAAAGAACACTAAATTTCAATACTGCTCGAGAATTACTACCATGTATTACATAAAATCAAGAACAGAAAACAAATGTTCATACATATAACTCACAATTGAAGTCACATGGCCATCCTCAATGCTCCTTAATTCCTTGTCATCCATGGTAGCGAGGTGATGCTGCACCAGTGAGTAGGACAAATCCAAAGTGTTTCCTCAGTGTTACCTACAATGACAAATTATACAATCACTAGAATTGAGTAAAATTTCCGGGAATAAGACTTCAAAAAAGAATTTACCATGCTGGCTCTCGAAGATTGAGGAACACCACCACGTGACTGAAAAGCCCCATGGCTTGCTGTGACAAGGTTTTGCAAAAATCTGAAGAAAAAAAATAATTACAAAAAAAAGAATCAGAAAAAAAAAACTTGGTTCTCACCCCAAAAACTGACTTTTCTCCAGAATAGTGGCGACTGGGTTCCAAAACTAGGGGAGCAAGGACAGTTTACTTTCCCTTGTGTTTAAAGTTTAGCATATATACTTACTTAGGCACAAAATTAAGCACTTATTTGCAGTTAAGTTGCTATCTGGATCAGTTACGTTCATCCAAATTGCAGCCCATGTGGCAACATGCCATTTACAGGTTTGCTAGAAGAAATACGCGTTTGAATTTACAGCTACAGAAACCTACCAAACATGTTCGACATTTTAGTGTAATTATATTTACAAATTGAATAATTACCATGTGTAGTTTCCACTTTACGTGCTTGTTGAAGTGTTCCGACTGCTTAGTTTGGCAAAGTAATCCATTAAACTTTGGTGCTTTGTCGTTCTTGCTAGCCATAATCCTGCCCAGCTGACAGTGACAGCTAAATTTCAAACATGAACGTGATTACGTGGTGCGCAGCACCAGTCCAGGTGTGTGCAAAGGAGATATATTTCTACTCACCGATTGGTCGACCGATCCTGCAGAAGTTACGTCACCACCAAGATAAGAAAAGGCTGCGTAGCGAATGCAAAGAGCAGCTGGTGCCGTGGCTGGAGTACAGTTGGAAGATTTCAGTTTTCGTTTTCCAGGCTCCAGGGAAATAATCCTCTGCTGTAAACTATAATTACATTCATTCAGACGAGATTTTAATTAGAAACTAAAACTGACTCTTGTGCAGGGTCAGTGGCGTAGCAAGGGGAGGGCGACAGCCCGGAGACTCGCGCTTGAAGGGACCTCACTGGGTTGATGCAAAATAGAAGTGAAGAGAATATGGTAAAGAATAATTTTTAGGGCATTAAAATTAAAACATTCTGTTTTTTACCTGGCTTTAAATTCTAGTTATACGTTATAATTTGAATGAATACGTTAAATCAGGGGCGTAACATACAGGCGAGCGGGCCCAATGCCTAAGGGGCAAAACAAAATTAAAACTATTTGTCGTATTTCTCATGTGAAACATTTACGCAAAAATTTTAATGTGTTAACAATAAAGCACCTCCAACTGTCACGAAGCAAGTTTGAGAGATTTAAATGCTTGCGTTGTTTTTTACTCAAAAAGGGCATGGATTATTAGCAGTTCTTCCTTTCTTCCTACAGCTTCAGATTTCAGTTCTCTGAAAACAGGAAGAGAGAGATGTTTAGGGTGAGTGAAATTATTAAATATAATTTTCGTCAGTAAATTATCGTTATTATTATTTAAATATGATAATTTGCTGACGTATCACTGAAGATTTTGTATCGATTTACATTGAGATTTCAAATTTAAAGAACGTTTGGGGGCCTCGCATTCTAATCTCGCCCAGGGCCTCGCGATATGTTGCTACGCCACTGTAGGGTGAAATTTGTAGGGGATCGCGAAGGAAATGCAAAACATGAAGATTGAAACAAACATGTTAATTAATTTCCTGGCGAAACTTTTGGATTTCAACACCATCTTAAGAAATATAAATGTACTCATAATTATAATAATGAGGTGTCTTTCTGCAGAGTTGTTTATGTTATTAAATTAAACTACAATTTAAGCTCGAAGTCCAAGAGGATAATGGGATCCGAACCAATGCGTCCAGTGGTGGAGCCAGAAGTTACAGTTGGGAGGGACGAATTCAATTGGGTACAAATTTAAAAAAATGTACAGGAATGCAAGTTCGACACAACACTCAGTCAGCCTTTTGTGTCTGTGTGAGTTTATTGGTTGTAAACCTTTGTTATTACATACCATGCACGTATCCAGAGGGGTCTCGAGGAGGCTGACCCCCCCGAAATTTTTTGAGTTTGCACTAGATAAAATTAGGTTCTTGTCCTCTTATCTGCATAATATCCAAGGAGGAGGGGTCAGGGGGCTCGAGCTCCTGAATTTTTTTGGTTTGCACTAAATAAAATTAGGTTTTCGTGTGTGTGAAATAAAATATTGTGATGATAATTTAAGAGAAGAAATAATTATCTAGGCAGGACGATGAATGCTCTATAACCTTGTTATTCATAATGTTGTACGTAAACTTTTCTTGTGTTTTCGGTGCTGTTGCGAGTGTGAGCATTGTTTAAAGATTTGTCAGCATCAGCATATGGAAGCCGCACAACAAAGCATTGTCGAAGATAGCGCCACGAGTAGGACGATTCGTTGCATTCATTAATTATTCTCTAGTAAGCGATAAAGGGAAAGTTTTTGAATAGGAAGTGGAATCGAATTACTGGCAATATTAACGAAACGTTTTATCTGCGGAACATTCTAGATGTATGAGGATATAAATACGCGCTTTGAATTTATGTGGGGGGAACTTGAAATTAGCCCCCTAACAGTTTCTTTGTAATTACTCTTGTTTTAATCAAGCAATAACGAAACTATTAACACTAGTTTGGAGCACTAACGAAGCAACTAAGCACCGTTAGATTCATTGGTGTTCTGTGTGTGGGGGGGGGGGGGGGGAAGAGGGGCAAAGTGAATGTGTAGGAGGCGCTAGATACGGGAGGACAAGACAGACGCCAACCAAATAGCATGTGATTTCTTCTTTTAATTTTTTTTTCTAAATGCAGTGTTATGTATGAAATCTTCTAACTTCTATATACTCGTATATACAGGGTGTCGCAAAACTCTTTCAACAACGCTTGGGTGCTGGTAGATATCATTAAAACAAGTAACTTTTCCCTATAAAGTTTACCTCGAAAGCGCTTAGTTTCTGCGCTATAAGCGCTTAAAATCTATCCTGTACGTATGCAACCCAACAAAGCAAACGCCTGCTTTGACATAACTACCAGGGGCGCGTGGCAGGGTTGCCACTAGCGTTTTCCTCGTTAAGAGAGAAGACTTGAAAACAACAACTTGGGAGTCTTGCCTGAGCAAAATCCAAAACATTAATGATACTTACGATGTTGTAAGAAGAATTGACAGTATTTTTAAACTGACCAAGACAAATAATGGGCAGACTGAAATTCAAGATTACTTACTCATTCTAAAATATCTCCATAATTGATCGATTGATTTGGATTATTTTAATTTGCTTTTCTGCTACCTTTGGCTAATCGCGAAGATGAGGATGATATGATGAAATAACAAATGACACCATTGTCTAGGCCAGGATTTAAACCCGAGACACCTGGCGTCTTAGCGATCTTTGCTAACAACATCACCACGGAGTTTTTCGTGATATAATCTGGAAAGAAATACTGTGGGGGTAAGACACCCCTGGCACCCCTAGGGGTGGGGGGTGGGAAGGGGGTGACGTAAAAATACTCGAAAACGACCGATATTAGTGTGGAATCCATTGTTTTCGGGGTCGCTAAGATGAATAGGGACACCCCCAATGCCGTTCAAATCCAAGGCACCCCTAGGGGTGGGGGTGAAAAGGGGGTGACATGTAAAATGACCGAAAACGACCGATATTGGTGTGGAATTCATAGTTTTCGGGGTCGCTAAGACGAATAGTGACGCTCCCAATGCCATTCAACTCCAAGACACCTATGGCACCTCTGGGGGTGGGGTGGGATGGGGGTGACATATAAAACGACCGATATTAGTGTGGAATCCATTGTTTTCGGGGCTGCTGAGATGAACAGTGACACTCCCAATGTCGATCAACTCCAAGTTCATTTTACACTATAGTTAGAATTCATTATATTCCGGTATAATAGAAGATTATGATAAATAAATACCCGGGCAACGCCGGGTAATCAGCTAGTGTCCAATAAACGTCGCTTCTACACAGTGAAAGTTAATAATTGGCTCTGAAGGTGGCGCTACAGTAAGTTTAAAGGTGTGATTATCGCGCCTAGGGTTATGCTGGTGGAACGGTGCTCTACTATCGGATTAAAAATTGTAGATACTCCAGTTTGGACTCCAATTAAAAATTAACCAGTAATAAAAACGAGTCACATCAAAGTTTAACTTATTCAACTCTGCGTTAATCTATGCTAACCACTTTCTATTTAGTACGTCATCTATTTTTTATCGACGTGAGAACAAGAAAGTGACTTTTTTTTTAGTTTTACAAACGATCGCTCTCTTTGAAATTCTATAAATAAAAAACGGCTGGTCCGATAGTGATCAAAGTTTCGTATGGTTCAGGCAGAAAGGTACTAAACACAATTCTTGATATTCAGATTTTTAAAATTTGTTAAAAAACAGTGCGATACTTGTTGGAGGCACATAGTAGTTCAGATACCACTTTAAACTGTAGGTCCAATCCCGATTGGCCTATCTATGCGTAAAGTGGATTTAAGGCAACATCTCAAAACTCATATGAATATATACTCAACACACACACACACACATGCCAATCAACCCTCCTACAAATAAAGTTGGAGCCTTTAGGACATGCTTAACCTTCTGAGCTGCAAGAATAAGTTGTTCTAAACGAATATATTTCTAGTACTTTAACTACAACCGAGTTATTTTTGAAAATCAATTTGTGTCCTCTAGACTAGAAGGCCTTATACGTTACAAACACGATGGTTGGGGACATTTCTAGACGAAACTATTTGCCTGCGAATTTTCCTCATTCTTATGAGTTCAGATACACACTCGAAGAGGACCATGGCCAAAGATAAAAACCCTATCTCGCATTGCGAACATGCATTGCACAGCCTGTGTTTATCGTCTTCCTCTGCAATTTATCAAGCTTGTACAAGGTCACCGGAATAAGGAGAATGGCGATAGAGAGGCCCAAGGAAGAATCATAATACGTAAAACTTTCAGTGTCTAACTCTATGCATACGGTTGCTATGCAGTGGAAGAATCACGTTACATAAAACCCTTGGTTTGAAACTAACGTTTAACCCTGAGTCTGCAGTCCGTGAGTAGTAGAAGAATTGCGTTACGTAAAACTGTTATCCAGTGTTTAATATCCTGGGCTTTAAGTCCGTGAGCAGTAGAAGAATTACGTTACGCAACTGCTTATTAATTGCTGTTTAATTTTGAATTTGAACTCCTTGTGTAGTGGAAGGAAGACATTATGTAATCAGTGATTCAATTTCTGATTTTGAAGTCTGTGTGCAAAAGAAGCAGCAAGTTACGTAGTCTAACATTCTGCTTATTTATCAGTGCTTAATCCTTAATCCCTGAGTTCGTCAGCAGTAGAAGAATCACATTAGGTACAAAGTCTTGGTTCGCAGTCAGTGAGCAGTAGAAGGCTTACGTTACGTAAAATTGCAATGGTCAATGTTTAATTGTGAGATTGCAGTTCCTCTTCACTAGAAGAATCACGTGACTGACCTTGAACGCTGAGTTTACTCACCATTGTTTAAGCCTAGTTTGCAGGTGCGAAGAATCACATTCATTGAGCAATGAGTATACTCGCCATTGCTGAATCCTGAGTTTACAGTCCGTGTGCAGTAGAAGAATCACGTTACGTAAAGGCTGAACAGTATTCAATCCTGGACCTGAAGTCTGTATTGTCGAACATGAAGGTTTGCAGCGGGTTTCACGTAGTTCTCGTTTTGCTGGTTGTTCTAGTGGAAACCAACTCTTTCTTGTTCCAAGATCATAATATTGCAAAGCGATCAACGCGATCAAGTTGCCCTAACTTTGGCATATACGACTCACCTGATTTTAACCAGGTAAGTTTGTTTGTAACATTAAACAGAGTTTGTTGATTTTCTGCAGTTATTCATAATATACTTAAACAATATGTCAAATGTCCAAGGGAATATTTGATGGCAAATTGTAGGAATTACTTACTTAAAGAAGTTACTTTGAGGGGAAATGCTCAGGAATGTATCTGCGTGAGGAAACGAACTTTCTGTGTATATAGCTACAGATCTCGAAATGTATCAAATGAAATGCATTATTTGTGCACAAACTATCCCAGCGTGAATTTTTTGTTTCTTTGAAGTGATCGTGTCCCATCTTTTCAATTGATGCATTTTTAGTGCACGGTAAGACTCTACGTCCTATTCCTAAAGAATACGTGTCATATATCGATGGAAAGGTTATTGTATAAGGAATGCAACAACGTAAATCCCAAAGCGAGGAAAAGTTACCTGAAGGAGCAAATCGATATAAACCGATGTTGTCCGTATATGCGTAATTGAACGTACTGAGGAAATTTTTCGATGATGAAGCACATATTTAGGGGTGAAATGAGTGCTAATGGAACCTAACCTAACCTCGTAGGCATACCTCCCCGTGATTGGTTCGTGGGGCTACCCGTGCATAGTTTTTGGAGCTAACGTGAATGGTTTGTGGGGCTACCCGTGCATGGTTTTTGGGGCTAACGTGAATGGTTTGTGGGGGCTATCGTGAATGGTTCGTGGGGTTACCCGTGAAGAAAAAGTTACTTATCCGAAGAGATGCTGGCTGTCTGCAAGCACGGTTTTGAACGATGCACTAAATTATTACTGGGGATAAACATATTTTACACTATCTACAAGTTTTTGGAACCTGTTCTTCTTCACGCACCATACACACGCACAACGCACCGCGAACGCAAAGAAGCAATCACCACACAGAATGAAAACGAGCAAAACACACGTATTCACAACGCGGACACAAAGACGAGCCTGCAGTGTTGTTAACTCTCATCGGTTACCACCAAAAGGCAATAAGGACGTAAAGTAGAGTCTAGCCTAGTGCACTACGATGAACATCAGCTAATACAAGTATCCTTTTTATGCATTTTTGCGTGCACATTATTGCACCAGAAGTGCATCATTAGTAGTAATGCACTTGAATCAACATATTTGTGCCAATTAATATATTTTGTGTTCTGTGTGTAGTTTCTATTTTTTTTTCACACAGCCATGTTGAGGGATGACAGTGTTTTAGAAAATGATTTTAGTTGGTTGAGAATTGCGGACCTTTTACATTGTTTCTGAGGAAGTTTTTACACAACCTTTTTTAGTGTTGTGTTGGTCCTGCAGAGGTCCTTTTACAACTTGTATTTTTAACCTTTCTCAAGGGGCACTTTACAACCCCCTTTCTGAACGTATTCGTCATATTTTGTTATAAAATTGGGAAGGAAAAAAGTGCAAGGTAAGTAGACGGAACGTTTAAGCTAGAGTCTTGAAAATTTTACAGATATAATAATAGTATCTCCTGTTTATTTCTTAATTATTATAAAGTTAACATTTGAGGTTCTTCATGAGACGAGAAACAAAGAACATAATATGGCGCCTATCGGGTAATGACGCTCACGCTGTTTGTGATGGGAACATGAAGGGTGCAAAGACGTTTCTCATAATAAGCGTCCCATGTGTGCATTTTTGTGCAAAATTGTGCTCAATTTAATTTGTATCTGCATATTAATAAATATAAGTACTTAAAGATATAGTTTCTGTATAGTACAAAAATGGTTTTGATTTAACGTTAGGATGATTACTGAGTGCCATTACCCTACTAATAGGGCAATTGCGCTCACACGCACATTGTTACTTTTTGACGTTTACAGAGATAACTATTAACGACAGGGAGCAAAGTAATACGCAGAGATGTACTACAAACATTGCTTTTTCAGGCCCACATTTTCTTTTTGTTTCACTGCGTACAGTTTTTGAGATTTTTAAAATCTCCCTTAGGTGGTCGCAATTCCCCCACTTTCCCCTAATACGCAGTAAGAGTTGCTGTCTTGTGTTGAATATCGGTGTTGTAAAAAGGGTGCTGAAGAGGGTCGGGAAGAAAATTAAAGGGTGCTTCATGAAGATATTTACATTTAAAAATATCATTCCTGACTGGGTGAAAAATTGGGGGAATCCCGAACAGTTGCACCCCAAATGTTTATGGGTTTATTTCTGAGATAAGTATTTTTCTCGGCAGCTCTCTGGCTACTGGATAACACTGAATGCAACGATTAATTTTCTGGAGTGCTACAAGCTGAGGATACAACTATTGAACGAGACTACTGTGATACTGGGCACAGCCGTAGACATAGGAGATGGGCGAATATTTCGTGCAGTTGCCGTCTGCCAGATTAAAGCCCGTGACAAATGCATGTTCCCGAAAGAAGATGAAGATGATGATGAACCAGCGTACGGTAAGTTGCGCAGAATCCGTTTCTGATACGGTTTCGCTGATTTATAACGATTATTCTGTTAATATTATTTTATTGGAGCCAAGGTTGATTTAAATCACTTTAACTAAATGATTCATAGAATAATGTACATAAGGATTTTGTAGATATCAGAATCACTATTGGTGAAAGTACATTAATGTCGTAAACATTTAATGGCATTTATTAGGCTCTACGAAAGGAAACAAAATATATGTACTGATTGGGTGAAGTTCATACAAAAGGAAATATAGAATGTAAACTATAAACACACACACATTTATCTTGATTTAAAATTCAATAATTTGTATAGGCAAAAATAGCAAACATTTTGTGTAGAAAAATATAACCGTAAATTTTGTAATTATCATTAAACTGCAAATAAACATGTCAGCTGATATTTTGCGAACTATCATTAAAATAATCGACAAAATTCAGCTACAGAGACCATAAAAATATTTTAAGTTACAATTGTATAGTGCATCCAGAATGTTTTATTTTCACTATAAGAGAAGTTACTGAAATTATAGTTTCATTAACAAACTCGACAAAAATTTCCATAGTAGGTTCATACAGTATCAGAAACAGAAAAATGTATATTTACATATTTTTTTTATTTACTTTAATCAAACTGTTCAAATATTTTACGGGACTGTTTACCATAAAAATCCTTTTGTAAAAAAACATCTACATATATGTGTGGTGCCAAAAACATACAAGCAATTTTAAGCGTGTTTTTTAAATATAAAAAAAATCTACTTAAATCAAGAATGATTTTTATCTATCCTGATTGTAGCCGCGGTGATCTAACGTCTGGGTCTAGATATGACGTCTGACTGTCACGCTGGAGACCCGGGTTCGATTTCCGGGCCGGCTGACCTAAGGTGCCAGCCTCAAATCAATGGGTACCGGGAGGCAATCCTGGGGGGGGGAGTAAAGATGGCCGATGCGTGGTGCTAATCACATCACCTCCAAAATGGCTGTGATCGAGAATATGTGAGGTCCTACCCCCACATTCCCTAAATGTGCCTTCATGACACGGTGCTATATGCACGGGGCACCTTACCTTTTATTATGCTAATATTTGAAATCAGTTTCAGGTGTGTTCATTTTATCCAGAATCAATGACGTATTTATGGGGGGTCTAGGGGGTCCGCCCCCCCGAAAGACATATCAAGCACTAAAATCAAATAATGAAAAAATATATTCGTTTAGCATTTGTTGTATAATTTCCTCTGAACGTATTGGAAAACAAGGATTATATTGGGATCATAAGGCTTTAAAGGACAGGAATGACGTATGTAGGGGGGTTCAGGGGCCCGGACGCCCGACAGACTTACCAAGTACTAAAATTAAGTAATGAAAATATTAGCATTTGTTGCATAATTGATGGTTATTAATTTCCTCTGAACTTTTTAGAAGGCAAGGATTATATTGGTATCATACGGATTTGAATGACATTACAAAGAAGATTTATGTACACTACTCAAAATAATATGCATAAAATATTAATCCTAAACTTACTTTTCTCCAACTACATGTAACATCATTTTTGTTATTCCATAAATATTCAATCATTCATCTATTTGACACTAATTTCATTGCCATGTCACTTGCTTTTATCTAAATATTTCCGATCTTAACTACAGGTAAGCTACGTAATGAATATGCGCTGTTAGATATATCTCTATTCTTATACAGTCTTTTTACCTAGTCGTCTAATAATAATATAATATTAATTTATGTATTGTAATTAGCATTCATGTAAGTTAATATTTTTTAAAATTAAACATTATTATTATTATTATTATTATTATTATTATTATTATTATTATTATTACTATTATTATTATTAATCCTGAGACACTCGATTCGGATCCCCAAAAACATATTTCTAGATACGTGCCTGTCCAGAATAGATGAATATACTATATTTGTTAGTTTAGCGTCGCTTTTTTGGCTCATCCATGTTAATCACGACCACGATAAAATAGCAAACATAAGGAACATTCAAACTCAGGCCATCATTCGAACCCAGATTCGCGCTTCCTCACCGAGACGGTATATCTACCTTGCAAACGATACACAGTCACAGAAATGGGGTGGTGCATCATCTTGCTGGAAAACAACAGTGTCTATTATCCCATCCTGAAAACCATTCATTAGCGATATGAGGAAAATGTCAAGAGACTTTTGAATCACCCTGTATTGTAATTGTAATTCTATTTTTATCTAAAATCAATTGCTATGAGCTAAAAGGGCGTAGCGTGTAAAACAAATAGTAAAAAGAGAGAACGTTTTTACTTCTGAAAAGGGGAAATAAAGCTAGGCCAATATTTTGTTTTCATTTCAGAAAATGTAGTGAAGATAATCAAGGCCGATCCTCGCAAGTACATGATCCTGAATGTGTGCATGAGATTCTCGACTGGACGTAGGGAGAACAGATGGACAGAGATCTACGTTAGACCAGACGTTGAACTAGGTCAGGAGGAAGTTGATGCCGTAAACACAGTTCTTCGCAGAGGCAGAGTCGATCCGGAGGGAATGTACCAGATTCACCACGATCAGTGCAATTATGATTTCAAGTAATTCTGTACACCAATGTATAGACTGAATGGAGAAACAGGTGTGATATGCATCGACCTATTTCTGTTAATTAAATGATTAGTTCCAGTAATTGTAATCGACTATAGTCATAGGCAAAAACTATAAACATGATCTAAAACTTGAAGTTTAAATTTTGGAAATTTTAAAGGAATAAAGATGTTGGGTCAGCATGCCGACATCCACGGTGGCTATCGCGTTGTTTATTCTGACTTGCAGTTCATTAATGTTCATCACTTTTGTAAGGTTCGTCATCATTGTTCATCGGGTTTTGAACGAACGCTTTCTGGAAGGGTTGTTAAACGTCCAGAAACCCATAAATTCAAATAGGTTCCGCTACAGGACCGGAACCTTTTATCTCGCACAATTTAAATTCGGTCCAAGTTGCGTATTGTTTAAGTGAAAAAAGGCTCCTGGACTATTTAAATTCATCCAAGGAAAAAGGTTCCTGCACCGTATTTACATTCATCTAGAAAAAAAGGTTCCTGTACCGTATTTACATTCATCTAGAAAAAAAGGTTCCTGGACCGTATTTACATTCATCTAGAAAAAAGGTTCCTGGACCGTATTTACATTCATCTAGAAAAAAGGTTCCTGGACCGTATTTACATTCATCTAGAAAAAAAATTCCTGGACCGAATTTACATTCATCTAGAAAAAATGTTCCTGGACCGTATTTACATTAATCTAGAAAAAAAGATTCCTGGACCGTATTTACATTCATCTAGAAAAAAGGTTCCTGGACCGTATTTACATTCATCTAGAAAAAAGGTTCCTGGACCGTATTTACATTCATCTAGAAAAAAGATTTCTGGACCGTATTTACATTCATCTAGAAAAAAGATTCCTGGACCGTATTTACATTAATCTAGAAAAAACATTTCCTGGACCCAATTTACATTCATCTAGAAAAAAGGTTCCTGGACCGTATTTACATTCATCTAGAAAAAAAGGTTCCTGGACCGAATTTACATTCATCTAGAAAAAAGGTTCCTGGACCGTATTTACATTCATCTAGAAAAAAAGGTTCCTGGACCGAATTTACATTAATCTAGAAAAAAATATTCCTGGACCGTATTTACATTAATCTAGAAAAAAAGATTCCCGGACCGTATTTACATTAATCTAGAAAAAAAGATTCCCGGACCGTATTTACATTCATCTAGAAAAAAGATTCCTGGACCGTATTTACATTAATCTAGAAAAAAAGGTTCCTGGACCGTATTTACATTAATCTAGAAAAAAATATTCCTGGACCGTATTTACATTAATCTAGAAAAAAATATTCCTGAACCGTATTTACATTAATCTAGAAAAAAATATTCCTGGACCGTATTTACATTCATCTAGAAAAAAGGTTCCTGGACCGTATTTACATTCATCTAGAAAAAATGTTCCTGGACCGAATTTACATTCATCTAGAAAAATGTTCCTGGACCGTATTTACATTCATCTAGAAAAAAGGTTCCTGGACCGTATTTACATTCATCTAGAAAAAAAGGTTCCTGGACCGTATTTACATTCATCTAGAAAAAAGGTTCCTGGACCGTATTTACATTCATCTAGAAAAAAAGGTTCCTGGACCGTATTTACATTCATCTATAAAAAAGGTTCCTGGACCGTATTTACATTCATCTAGAAAAAAAGGTTCCTGGACCGAATTTACATTCATCTAGAAAAAAAGATTCCTGGACCGTATTTACATTCATCTAGAAAAAAAGGTTCCTGGACCGTATTTACATTCATCTAGAAAAAAAGTTCCTGGACCGTATTTACATTCATCTAGAAAAAAGGTTCCTGGACCGTATTTACATTCATCTAGAAAAAAGATTCCTGGACCGTATTTACATTCATCTAGAAAAAAGATTCCTGGGCCGTATTTACATTAATCTAGAAAAAAAGGTTCCTGGACCGTATTTACATTCATCTAGAAAAAAAGGTTCCTGGATCGTATTTAAATTGATCCGGAAGAAAAAGGTTCCTGAACCGAATTGAAATATTTTACAGATAAAAAGGTTCTTTACGGTCCAGAACCCATTTACGCTTGCTGATTTTCTCTCCTGGACCGGAATTTGATTTATTTAAAATTCCCGGACCGTTTACAACCCTGCTTTCCGGGGAAAATGGATTTGACTTGGTCACCCGGCACAACCCATTGTATTGTTTGGATTGCTTTTCTGAGGGTATGTTGCAGACATTGTTTTTAGGCAAAAGTTTCACTAAAGGGACACACAGCTATAGAATTGTACTGATACAGGACATAAAACTTTCCGAGCTTATCTATTTATCATTTGCATTAGTTTCTTTGTATTTTCATTAGTTTTTAAGTTATTAATTATCGAAATGTGTCAGTAACTTTGTGTACACCGTACCGTATGCGAATTTTCTTTTTCCAGTCAACTTGTGAATGCCGTTTCATTTCCTGCTCTCTGATTGGCTGTTGGAAAGTTACGGTGCTGTGATTGTGAGAATGTCTTATTTCCTATTTTTAGCGCAAATTTGCTGCTTTCTAATCTAATCTAACCTTACCTAACCTAACCTAGCCTAACCTAACGTACAGGGCAAACAAGATATTCTCACAATCACAGCTCCGTAACTTTCCAACAGTCAATCAGAGAGCAAGAAATGAAACTGCATTCAGAAGCTGACTGGAAAAAGAAAATGCGCGTACCGCGTACCGTATATATTATGTATGCACAATATATAGCCAATAAAAATAATAGAATTAAGGCTATTGAAATTAGCGCTAAAATGTAACTGGCTTAAAAAATAAGATCTCTGAACCAATAAATTCATCTATTGCACATTTCCATGGAAAAAATCATCATCTATCTGTTGTATTATTTTCTAATCCACCTCTTATAACCCTGATCAGTAATCAGATCAGTAAGTGTGAAAATATTCGTTTGAAGCATAGCGGATGGGAAAGAACGAAACAATCAGCCTTAACAGGATAAGGAAGGAATTAAGTTATTTTACGTCGCTTTTCTGCTTATTTGGCTAATCGCGAATATGATGATGAGCGATGATATGATGAATGGACACTCTCAAAGAAGACCCATGCCCTAGCTGCCATTCGCCCGCTTTTTATACCAAGATGGCGGCCATGTTCGAAAGACTATAATTTCGAGAAACAAGATGGTGTGTTTCATTTCAACGTAGAGGTAAACCTTATGCTGATGGATCCATAATGTTTTTATGGTCGGTACGTGTGGAGACAATAATTTACAAAAGTGGTTATCAAAGTGTGTTGCGCGTACCCCAGGGGTACATGAACGACTTGAAGGGGGTACGCGATCAGCTCGGAAGAGAAATGTCGAGAATACCCACACGACAACATTCTTGCTGCAGCTGTATAGAGAAGACTTCATTGTTTCAGACTTCACAGCTTTAGCACTCAACAGGAAAATAAGGCTGATATGTCACTGACACTCTTATCTTTATTCATATGTTTTGAAATAAAATACTCGTTCGAAATCTATAATAAACTAAATTGGGACCCGAATCTTCGCTTGAAAGTTTAAAGTCCACAACCAAATGCAGGCACATCCTTTTTACTAGAAACTCTGAGAATTTATAATAAAAACTCCAAAATTGTGCTCGACACAAACCTGTTTCTGTTCTTTACTTTTTTTTCAACAACTCTGAAAAATATATCAAAACTAAAGTTTTTAATATGCTTCTTAGCATTCATGTGTTTCAAGGGCTGTAGCGCTGTGGGTTATGTTAATATGTGGACATGAATACAAATTATGTAGTTCTAAATTATGTAATCTTCTCCACTCACCTGTTTCCTCATTCCTTTTAGGTCAAAATATTTGTCTAATGATTTTATTTTCAAATACTTTTAATTTATGTTCCTCGCAGTATTTCCACACTGGTTCGATAACAATTCCGTAACACAATTTAAAGTCGGTCCAAGTTGCGTATTGTTTCATTTCAATAAGGAACTTGGACCCTATTTAAACTGTTCCGAAAAAATTGTTCCTGGACCGTATTTAAATTGGTCTGGAAAAAAGGTTCCTGGACCGAATTGAAATTAATCCCGAAAAAAGTCCCTGGACTGTATTGAAATTGATCTGGAAAAAATTGTTCCTGGACCGTATTTAAATTGGTCTGGAAAAAAGGTTCCTGGACCGAATTGAAATTAATCCCGAAAAAAGTCCCTGGACTGTATTTAAATTGATCTGGAAAAAATTGTTCCTGGACCGTATTTAAATTGGTCTGGAAAAAAGGTTCCTGGACCGAATTGAAATTAATCCCGAAAAAAGTCCCTGGACTGTATTTAAATTGATCTGGAAAAAATTGTTCCTGGACCGTATTTAAATTGGTCTGGAAAAAAGGTTCCTGGACCGAATTGAAATACTTTATAAGTAAAAAAGGTTCTTTACGGTCCAGAACCCATTTACGTGTCCTAGTTTTCTCTCCTGGACCGGAATTTAATTTATCTAAAATTCCTGGACCTTTAAAAACCCTGGTATAAAGTGCACCTGAAACAAAAATTCAAATTAAATTCCTACAATTGTCTCATTCCTTGTCATTGACTCCTGTCGGAAAAAAACACTAGCCCCCCAGAAATGTAAGCATAAGTACGCCACAGCCCCACTCTATTGTCACCACTCCGCTGCTACAACACGCCCAACATCCTGTTTGAGCCACAGTTTTTTTCATCTTTAAATTAGGCAATGCCGCTGGGAGAGAGATAAGAGACTCTTAGGATTCATTAAGAACCCGGGAGATGAATCTCTCGTCGTGATATCAACGAGAAAGCACCACTCGGAGTTCGTCTCGTGTGTGAGAACGTCCTTGGACGCAGAGGCTTGGAGAATAACAATGGAGGCTCTGTTTCGGATCGTTGCCCTGTGTGCGTGTGTGGCTGCCGCATCCGCATTTGGGATATCGTCGTTCAGGACCCACAGGACCCGGAGATCTGCGGGAAACGATTCCCTATGTCCGACAAGCTACCAAGAAGATTTCACTGTCGATCAGGTAAATGCACGATTCGAGAGGTTACAGGTTCGATTCCCGCGGGCAAAATTCTGAGTCCGCACCAAACCTTTCGATTCATTGATTTAAAAGTTTTGTGTGCGTCGACACGCGTGGCCATTTTGTACCCCTCAGTGTATGCGGGGAAGGTCCCCTTATCTTGCCTTACCTCAAAATTAAGAAAGGGGTGTAAAATGCCCCTTGGGAAAAGTTACAAATGCATAGTACAAAAATAACATATTAAAAAAGGTAAAGATAGTTTTAAAACTACCTCAGATATCTACATAAAATTGGTTAAAACACTGACATCGTCTTCCAACATAGATAACAAACCGTTGGAAAAAGTAAAACTCTGTCTGAGGTAATAAAAATCGATACATTCGAGAACACTTAGAACAGCGTTGCAAGTACGACACAACGGGGTGTCCAGTCCTTAGCGCAAAAGACGGCTGTGTCCGATTCGAAGCCACGTTAAGATGAGGAACGCCAAGCACCAGTGATGGGCTTGATAGCTCTAAGCTTGTTCCCCTTTATCTCATCCCACTCTGCCTGCCACGTTTCAAGAACAGAGCAACTGCGACAATCCAAATAATGAGAAATTGGCTCTTTTTATAATTCCTTTTAGAGCTTGGAGTGTCGGGGACGTTACCCCTCCCCCAATCTAGGAAAAATTAAGCAATGAATTCCTCCACCTGTAAAAATTTTCCTATGTTAACTACTATAATATCCCCCTTGGGTTCAATACCCTGCGTTCGGATCCCACTTTAAACAGTCCCGATTAGCTTTTCTGTGCATAAAGCAGGCTTAAACAGATTCAAACTCGCTCTTAATGAGTCATTCCCTTGCTATTCTTCTTTTCCTTAGTTCTTTATCACAAAATGTTTCTTCACTTCACATGCATCCTTTCTTTCTTTATATTTTCTTACTCTCTCCCTCTCTCTCTCCCCCTGTGTGTTGATTAATTTGGTGTTTGAAGTCCACTTTATGCACAGTAAGGCTAATCGGGACTGGACCTACAGTTTAAAGTGGGATCCGAACCACTATGTGCCTCCACCGAGTATCGAACCCGGACCCCTTGATTACAAGGCGACGACGCTACCACTGTGCCATCGGGGAGCCCCTTCCCCCCTGTGTGTGTGTGTGTGTGTGTGTGTGTGTGTGTGTGTGTGTGTGTGTGTCACGCACATACTTTTGCTTTCTACTTTTTTACCCTATCCTACTTTATATTTCTCTTTCTACATCTCTCACTCCACATCTACAGTTCAAATTTCATGTAGTGCAAACATTATGAAAGAAGATATTTTTAACAATTTTCAAAATTACAGAGACAGAACTACAGTTGTAAATACGGCAAAAATTACATCTTTGAGGACTTTCAATTTCAATATGTATCAATGACGTAACAACATTATTTTATGAAAACATAATTAAGAATTACAAGTGGCGAAATTGAAGAAGTTAATAAAAAGCATAAAATAATTATCAACCTGCATAAGTTTTTACGTTCCCATGTCTGCAAGAGTGGTTGTTGAGAGCTTTGCTCTATATTTTGTTTCAACGAGTTTAACGGTTGTGTATTATCATAGACAGAAGAAGTTCATAGGTTACATGTGCCGGAAAGAAGCTGAATATAACTGTTAAGTATCTAAGAAGGTATCAACCAGAGGTCACGCATGTGCTACATAAAAACAGCGACACTAACGGCAGAACAGGAAAGCTCACTCACTGTAGTGGTTGCATTCCCGATACTCTTGTAGAACTTTGATGCACCAAAACTACATTATTTCCAGCTAATGCAATTTAGTATGTTACTGGGTTAAAGATAAATATATACAGAGTGAACCAAAAGTAGATGGACAGTCAATGATAACGTTTATATGAGATTGTATATGTTTGTGTCAATTGAAAGGTTTTGGGATCAGTATGTACCGACTAGATACTCTTGCAAATCAGAAGCCTCTATTGATCATATATTCTATTGATAAGATAACTTTCTCGATGAATATTGTTACCAGAAAATAATGGGTGAAGAGAAAATAGCAACATGTATTCTAACATCACTAAATACAGGATTCATTCTATTTAAAAACACTGTATTTTCCAAAGTATTGCACATACAGATATGAATGATACATGAAAAATAACTGTAAACTCACCAAGTTCGCATCGTGACACACCAGGTGGCAGCACGAGTGCAGTGCCTGTACAAAATGGCGACAAACCGAGAAGAGAGATTTGTGTGTTGGATTATGCGAGATGTTCATCTGTCATTGCAGTGCAGCGTGCATTCAGAAGAGAGTACAGAAAAGAACCACCATGTAAACAGAGCATTTTGCGGTGGTATCGGCAGTTTAAGGACAATGTGATTGCTACAAAATGTATGGGTGTAACTCGACTATCGCTTGGGTGTGTGTCGTGTGCCCAGAGGGGAACACAGAGAACATTTGTAGAATGTGAGGTAAACTTGGTGAGTTTACAGTTGTTTTCATGTATCATTCATATCTGTATGTGCAATACTTTGGAAAATACAGATTTTTGAAATCGAATGAATCATTTATAGTAGCCCTGTACAACAATCCATATTTGGTAAAAAACATCGTTTATTTAACAAGTTGTTATCTATAGGCTGAGCAAGGCAATGGGCCCTGTATACGTTCCGACAAACAATATCGTAGCTATCGTAATTTCCACACTGCTGGGACATTTCTCACATTAAACAATTGCAATCACGAACATGTGTATTGAGTTCAGCTCGCTTAAAACAGGAAACAAGAGTAGTATTTTCCGATAATCGATTCACAAGTTCGATTTAATTTACAAAATAACTTTCCATGAAGCTCATTAAATCATGACTCCAAAGCTCAGCCAGCGTGAAGCAAGACACGTGACTGTAGGCGCGTCAGGTTGCTGCACATTTTCTAAATTTCCATTCCTGTACTTTCTTCGTAACGTGGGCGTTTTTTAAGTATGAGCAGAAAGCGTGAATGTCCGAACCAATAATCAGTAAAGATACATAACTTTTTATTTCATTAACAGAATGGATAAATAAAATATCGTTTTCATATTTATGCGGCAATACATGAGTATTTATTGCCCACATGAGCATCGATAAAAATATAATGATTGCAGCCGCAATCTTCAAGCAATGGTTATTTACAATTTATTACTAATTTGTACGACTATGTAATTGTCGTGTAGGGCCTCCCCCATGGAGCAGTGGTAGCGTCTTTGCCTTGTAATCAAGGGGTCCCGGGTTCGACACCCGGTGGAGGCACAAGTGGTTCGGATCCCACTTTAAACTGTAGGTCCAGTCCCGATTAGCCATACTGTGCATAAAGTGGGCTTAAAACACCAACTAATTGTCGTGTAAGTAAATTGTTCTGTTATTTGTAAGCTGTTTCGTATATCATTTTCTACTTTTCTATCTCTCCATTATTGTTGTGTGTTGAGAGGGCGCGTGTTGATGTGGCCTACTTCTGTGTAGGCACTAGAGCCTAGTACAGGGTGACTCCAGAGTTACGTCATTTCTACTGTACTTTCCTAAGCACGATTACAGTACACTGTAAAAACATGGTGTTAAAGCGACGCAGAGAGTGGTCCCAGGAAGTCCACACCACGTTTGGGGTACACTTTAATTTTTACACAATGACTTCTTGAGGCTATTTTCTCTGTATCTCCCGTATACACATGTCATTTTCACTACAACTTCCCTATCAGATAAAGACGTTTTCAAAATTTGGAAATATATTCCTGGTGTGTGTGTGTGTGTGTGTGTGTGTGTGTGTGTGTGTGTGTGTGTGTGTGTGTGTGTGTGTGTGTGTGTGTGTGTGTGTGAGAGAGAGAGAGAGAGAGAGAGAGAGAGAGAGAGAGAGAGAGAGAGAGAGGTAACTACATACAAACGCATACACACATTATACACACACGCACACGCACACATACGGCATGCAATGAATTCTCAATGCCATTTCAAGATCAAGTTGGGCATCCCCGAAGATAAACTACGAATGAAGCCTATATATTTTCGCATTATATTACTTTAGAAAAGCACGATTCGTCAAGAGATAAAGGAGGAAGACATTGCGCGATATGAGATTGCGCTAAAGCTAAATTGGGAAGAAAGAATTTAAGACATTACCTTCCAAACAAAGCACAATTTTAGTGAATATATTTATAGCACGGACTTTCAACAATTACCACAGCGATTTGGCTTTCTGTGCTACGGGGATTCAGCCGTTGACAGGGATTTCGCTTCCTGTCCTACGGGGTCTTCAGCTGTTAACACAGGGATTTCGCATCATGTCCTACGGGGCTTTAGCTGTTAACACAGGAATTTTGCTTGCAGTTGCAACTTTCTGGCCCATAACGTATATTTAATCTGTGTTGCTGGCTTTCTACTTCCGTGATTTTAAACAAATGAACAACGAGTACGAGAATCATGTGAACTAGTCAGCAAGCATCTGTACTGCGAGCTGTGCACTTGCGTGATTCTGTTCTTGGCGCTTTCGAACTGTACTAGGTGACGTTATAACGGTCAAATATTGAGTGACAAGTAATTAATCTAATTGCCCGTTAGTAGGAATTAATTGCAATTGGTATTATTAATATCCGTCGCGAATACAGGTGTCTAGCGAACTGCCTTAGCCAACACTAGCTTGCTCAACCACCGTTTTTCGCCCGAATTCGGATTTACATGCATTCTTATGGGAATAACAAGAAAAATGCAACTTCTAAACCAATGGACCGAATTTGATGAGATTTTAACCAGCGGAAGAACACATCATGAAAGTACTGATTCCAAGATTTGAGCCTAATCAGAACAGAACTACGGGAGTTATGAATTATTAAAGATTCATCGCTGAATTGAAAGGGAGAAGCTACCCTACTGAGATGTCCTTGCTTTTCGTGACTGACTACAATGGAGAAAGAGTTAGCCTAATCTCTGCGCGAGGGGCTGCTACCAAAGGTTAAGGACCGGAGTGAGCATTGACCAGGATAGGAGGACAACGGTCAAAGCACCAGAAACAATAAACAAGCACCTGATCATAGAGGGTAGCGCGTCACTACGTTCAAATCTGGAATAAAAGGGATGATTTGAAACAGTTTTACACAGTTTGCCTACAATCGCCACCGGAGCGTGAGCTACGCGCGACCGAGCTGCGAGTTGCAAGCAGACTCGAGGTCTGGATTTGTTTTTCCTCGAGTGAGTGTTTCAGAGCCATGGAGTAGAGCAGAATAGAACCAGGGGGTCGTTACACCCCCTTGCCGTCAACGCATCCGTGCACATACGTGTGGTTATGTGAGAATAACGCCAGACACGTCCACCCGTGTCAATCGTCCGAAACAACGTCCTAAGTAGTGAAAGTTAATAACATTTGATATTCATGTGAAACCGCGAATGGCTCATCGCGTACGTTCGTCTCATCGCCCAAGTCACGTATCTGTACTTACGAGTGACCGCGAAGAACTGACCTATTATTGCGCAAGTTGTCGTATGGAGTCGACAGTGAACGAGTGAAGCCAGGATCCGATGAGGCCAGATGGAGCTGCCGACTGATCCACTTTCGCCAACCAGGATAACCGCGAGGTGCAACGATGGAGTGTGGGGATGTCTTCCAGAACTATAGGACCACTTTCACCCAACCCAGGTCAGAGGGAATGCAGCTAAGGTAAGATCCAACCATGTGCGTGTGTGAGAAAGATGACGACTATCTATCGCGAATCTGCGTGAATCAAATCATTGCTTAACTTAAATCAGTGCTATGGCATCCCTAGACATCTGTTTTCCGGCGGAGTAATCAATGTTAAAGATGAGAGTTTATGTTAACAGCAAACAATAGTTTATTGAATATAAGAAAAGATAGAAGGAGTTCGCACAAGGAACAATTATTCACTTTATACTTAAAATCCTAAACGATAAATTGTAAAAGGCAAGGTAGCCAAGACATAGCAAGAGTATGGTCAAAGTAGTAAATAATCTAACCTTTGTAATTGTCATATTGTCGCCATATGCCATGGAATGAGAGTATGAATGTGAGATCGAGTGAAAGAGGGCAAGATGTACTGTGTTTTTATCTGTGCTTTAATATATGTGTATATTCAGAAACACCGTAGTATTATGTAACGTCATTTTTTAGGTATTTAAAATCAAATCCTCCTAGGTTTATTCTCGGTAACTCCGACTGTTAGGCACTTATCCTGACCGTATTATATTTCATGTAATGTTTAATTCGCCCAGCAGGTGAGGCGAGAGATTCTTCGTTGTTGCGTTGCTAAGCTCAGCTCAGTTGAGTTAGTTGAGTTAATTAGTTTATTTATTAAATTAGCAGCCCGTGACAACGTAACTTCCGTCAAGACCATACTTCAAGTCTGTAATTTGTACCCTTCGGACAGAGGTTCTACGGTGCTTCAACTGTTAACACAAGGGTTTCGCTTCCTGTGCTACGGTGCTTCAACCGTTAACACAGGGATTTCGCTGCCTGTGCTATGGGGATTCAACCGTTAACACAGGGATTTCGCTTTACGTTTTAATCCACGTGTTCAACTCCAAATACTTTCATACAGGGTGATTCAAAAAGCACTTTCCAACTTTGAAATCATATAGAAATTTATTCAGTTAACTTACAGAGTCGGTTGAGGTCCCCTTGCAAAGCAAACCACATCAAGTGTGTCAAACAACATTCTTGTTGTGTCCATGTGGCTACAATTTGTAATGCGGCATACATCCTACCTGAAGTCGATTTCATTCCAGACTTTCACCAGTAAGTCAGGCTTCACTTCTGCAGCGGCGGCGTTAATTCGAAGTCTCAGCTCAGCAAGATCAGCAGGTAAAGGTGGTACAGAAACCCGATCTTTAATGAAACCCCACAAGAAAAAAAATCTAACGGGGACAAATCTGGGGAGCGAGGTGGCCATGCAATTGGACCTGCACGACCAATCCACCGAGCTGGGTATCGGGCATCATACGATACTCCGTACGACACTTACGTTGCACTGCAGTTGCTGATTGCGCCTCGTGAAACCAAAACATACAGCGAGCACGTTCCGCACCAGTAAAATTAGCCATTCTCAAGAATGACAGTGCTACTGGTGGGTGAGTTCGGTACTAATGGACTACGTGAGTCAAAACTTGATGTGCTTTGCTTTACAATGGCACCTCAACCGACTCTGTAAGTTATCTGAATAAATTTCTATATGATTTCAAAGTTGTAAAGTCCTTTTTTAATCACCCTGTATATTACTTTCAAGTCACATACCTTCTTCTTTAATTGCAGATCCTTGGGAGGTGGTTTATGCAGAAAGTGAACATGCCAGAGGAAGAAATTAGCTTCCCGTGCTGCACCATGGACTTAGAGCGTGTGAACCATACGGCATTGAACATGGTAATGACCATACGATCAGGCCTACATGCATTCCCTTTCCACTATAATCTCAACATATCCAGTCCTGGATTTTGGAAATCCACAACGCAGAGTAAGTTATGTTTGAAAAATTAACAATATATAAAGTTCGCTATTTTTCAGGTTGAAGAATTAAGTGTATCAAGATGCATCCCAGTAGAGAAGCAGTAGAGAAGTGGCTTCTTCTGCCATAATTACAATACAACACAGTGCGGTTACGAATCAGCGCTAATGAGAGGTTTCCCACTGCACGGACGCGACCGACGAAGCCTCCTAGCAGCCATCTCACAACGCTATAGTACCGATGCTCGCCCTGCAGTTCACACGAGTATACGAGAGCGTGCTTCCAGGCCTGCAGTATAGGATTGACAATTTTCTCTCGTAAATTTATGAATGAATACCTTATTTTAAGCTTTGATTGATTTGGTTTAGTTACTTTTATGTGCATACATTCACACACACACACACACACATATGTAGAGGGAGATTATTTCCGTAACATCTTTGGCAGCTATGCATTTGAAGCTTCGGAACGAGTCACAACTTTCGAAGAAGCCAATTAACCAAGCAAGCCGCTGACGTCATCTCAACCCAGAACCTATCGCTAAGCCTCTTACTCAGGTTCTACACGCCCACTAGGCTCGCTAGACAGACTCGCGCTGTCTGCTGGAGATGTTCCGAAAGTAATTCGACTCTACCTAAACGTAACTTTTTAATAAAATTTTCACTGCACCCATGTCAGTAAACGTTCAGAAAGGTTCCCTCTTTTGAATGCAATTACTTTTATCATTATAAATAATCGCAAACCTTAAGTTGGCCGTATTTGGTTGAGGTACCGTACAATTTAGTGGTCCCCTCTTACCTTAAGGCGGGTTTACAAATGAGAAATTATACGATACTGGCCAGCAATTCTATAAAATATCACAATTTCAAAACATTTAATAATTTTTATAAATTGATGAATAGGTCCATATCTAGTAATGACAAGGAAATTGTAACACATATGTAGAAAATAAATAAAATATCTAGTTACAGGGATATTATTTGTTAATGCAACAAATACTTATGATTGTGGAATGAATAAAGTAAAAGTTGTAGTACCGCTAGAAATTTATAGTTGAGACGAGGAATGATAGTTAAGTGGAATTCGAATCCAGTCAAAACTAGGCGAATCAATCACATTTAAATACAGTAGATCACAAGCGTGTTTGTAAATAGCTTAATCAAAATACTTTAATGTCATATATTATGCAGTGTATTCTTAGAAAGACATTTAGTACTCTATAAAAAGCATCTAGGCAAATAACAGTGTCATCTATTCAAATTTTTTGAAGTCTAATTTGGTAACATCTGTATACTGTATCAGATTCCATCAAGGTTTGTTGCAGTTTTTCATTACTAGATGGCACTAGCGTTTGGCACTAGTACGATCAAACGTTTACTGTCCCTATACATTATTTCAGGGAAAATTTCCCCTCTTTGAAAAAGGAAAAATAAATAATGTTGAAACCTATCGTTTCCTAAGTTCTTGCATATTGAATTATAGTTTATTAAAACTTGAAGTAACGCTGCAATACAATACAGTACACTATCAGGCCCGTAGCTAGAATTGATCTCCAGGGGGGGCTCACGGGTTATCAGGAGGGCTTTGTAAACTTAGTCCATTTTTCAAAAGTTTAACAGTGTTAAATGAAGGTAAATTATTTGTGTGTGTGTGTGTGTGTGGGGGGGGGGGGTCATTAAGTTAATATAAAATTTAGAAATATCACACAAATAGTACATTTTTCTATAGGTATCTTCTAAAACATCTCTTGAAGTGTTAATTGTTATTGGCATTATCCCTTATTACATACTACACACTACTTTTGATGATCCAGATAGCACAATATTCAATCATAGTGCCTACTGTACACTCCACCCCCAGCTGAAGGAATAAAACTTCCCTTCGTTCCCAAAACTTAGGAACTGTTGACCTTTGATACAGATATGGAAGGAATGTGGATGATGACGTCAAAGTCACAGATTTCTGTCTAAACGGGAGACCGCACCAGGGGCATCAAAGGTGCGGATAAAGAAGCTCCTCTGCGAAAGAACAATCTATGGTCTATAGAATCTTCTAAATACTTGCCGCTACTTCGAGCTCATAAACAAGATAAAGTTTATGTTCTGTTAATTTATCCTTCACCAAGTTGTGAGCAAAATAATATCTGCTGTCTACATTTTCACTCTTCACTGCAAACAAATTATACAATAGTTTTACCTAATGACGGAGTGCTAACGACAATGCAAGAGGGGGCTGACGATGATGCCAGGGGGGCTGAGCCCCCTCGCCCCTGCCTGGCTACGGGCCTGTACACTACATGTCTCCATTCTTACAATCTCTAGAAATAAATGGTTTTATGGAGGATATATTAAGCAAAAATTCATCCGGAAGGCGTTAAGTACAAATTTTAAAATAAAATTATCAAAATGATAATATCGTGTAAACTCTTCAGCTTACTACGGATCGTTCTTCAAACTATGTAAGCCTGAAGCACTCGCTGGCATGTTATTGGGAGAGGCAGTGGCGTACGCAAGTTGGTTAAGGGTGTTTAACCCCCCCCCCCCCTTTAGCTTGTAAAATATTATGAAAAATGATGTGGAATAAATATTAAATGGCCAATTTAACACAGTCAAAGATCTGGGACAATACTATTACTACTTCTACTACTACTACTGCTACTAATAATAATAATAATAATTTGATTTATTATTTCCATGCAGCATGGAGAAAAGCACAGCATTCCAAACACACGATCTTTCAGAGTGATGCCTTGAAAATAAACACAAGTTCTTCAAAATAAAATATGAGGGTAACTATGATTTAAAAGAGAAAAAAATGTTTTGTATCTCAGTTGCAACAATGTTCAATACACTGGCGTACGCAGGAGGGGCTGGAATAGTAAATGTGGATAGCACATGGCTTCGTTTTGGAGGGCAGGATTAGTGTTGCTCACGGGACGGGACGGCTTTTGAAAAGTCTCGTCTCGTCTCGAATGTCTCGAAAAAATAAAAGCAAAATTTTTTTTATCAGTTGCAAATACTTGTTTGCTTGGAATAAAGTATTTCAATTAGAAACGTTGATAAGCGTGTATTAAGTCAAAATAAGAAGACTATTCTAGAGAGAGGCATGAAAGAATACCTAAACTTATTTCCTATACTCTTTCGAAACACAGCGTTACTCCCCATTTTTTTAAAAAAATTATTCCAGGTTAATAACTTTATGTTACGATAGTACTCCAGATACTAATACAATTCTGAATAACATCAAGTAAAAGGGCAGGTAGAGAAGGTGGAAGGAGGGGCCAAAAGATCGTGGAGTGTCTGCGTCCGAGGTTTATCTTGTAAAAATAGTCTCAGCTCTATATGTTGGAAAGATAAACGGACCGACGGATATGGTTTATTTTTATTATTTAATTTTTACATCAAAGGGTGTACAGAAGTGATTGTTATTAGGAAGTAGGAAAAGCATTGTAGGAAACATGGCAGTACAAATTGATAAGGAGTTGTTGGGAAAGTTATTATGGAGTCCAAGATATAAGCAAGACTAAGAGAAGGAGATAATTAGGGACAAATAATCTTGCATTATCCAACTCCGAACAGCTGAGAGCTAAAGAGGAGGAGAAAATACGGGAAATATGGAAATAAGTAATTTGGTGATTTTAGTGTTTACAGGGAACCACGACAAGATTTTACCACATGATTATTTGCACGGGTTGCGAAATTATTAGAATGTTATGGAAATTTCGGATGTCTTTGTTGAGAAAATTCTTGTTGTTTCCCTCAGGCATTCTGCAGGTGGTTGGATTCGATTTTTTACGTCCGTTTGAAGATTATTTCCAATGTTTTTTTTTTTTTATTTCTTTATTTCTTATTTAAGGAGAATACTATTCCTTGGATTGTAACAACGAAATACTGAGGCTGATATAGAATAGATTTAAAATGATTGATTGATTGATTGATTGATTTAGTTTATTTTACTTCGCGTTTTGTGCCTCTTGGCTAATTTGCGAAGATGGGGATGAGTGATGAAATGATGAAATTGATGAATGGACATTCACAAACAACCAAGCCCGACCGGGATTCGAACCCGGGACCCTAGGCGTCGCAGCGCGATGTGCTAACCACTCGGCCACAGGGTCGGGCAGATTTCAAATGAAGGAAGTGCAGTAAGTTCTGTATAATCGTCGCAGAATGAAACTTTGTTCTATGCGGGGACTCCCCGATGGTACAGTGGTAGCATCGTCGCCTTGTAATCAAGGGGTGCCGGGTTCGATACCCGGTGAAGGCACATTGTGATTTGAACCCCACTTTAAAGTGTGGGTCCAGTCCCGATTAGCCTTTCTGTAAATCAGATGAAGGAATGTTGTAGCTGTTCTTTTTATTCTGTGAATTTAGCCTTCAAGTTTATGAGCAAAATACATGTAGTATCTACTGTCTACATTTTCACTCGTTATTAAACACATTTCACAAAGTAGTTTTATCGAACTTCAGAGGGAAGCTGACAGCAATGTCAGGGTGGCGGGAGCTTGTTTACGACCAGGGTGTATTCCGAGACTATATTTCGCCGTTCCCCACTGACAAAGGTTTCGCTTTGAACAATGGACACCGTTGCTTCAGGGGGCAAACACAAAACATAGGGCGAGGTTTACCTGCAGTAGCGGGTACGTGCCATAAATCCAGGCCTAAAGTAGGAATGAAAGTTGATGCAAGGGAGGGGCAATAAAAATTCTGTAATTTGGTTTGCTTGCTGACAGGAAGTTTTGCAGGAAAAGCTGTAAAGGAAAACGGCAGACTTTGAATGAAAGAGGGACAGTGAACACAAGTTCTTTGTATTATTCGCCGACACACAAGCTTCCATTTCGAAGGTGAGGCTATCAGCAGCGAAGTTATTAGAAGGTTGGAAGCAGTGACGACGCCAGAGGGGGCAGTGGGACGCCCCATGTCAGACACTTCGCCCCCCACCACCCGGGCCCCCCAACTGAAGTTAATTAAATATCGAATAATAAGAGAGTTCATTTATAAGAGTATGACTATTTTCACCTTTTCAAAGTGGTGTATTCTGCATGATATCACTTTCCTGCTTATAATACCAACTTGATTAAGAAAAATATTAATTTGTTTCGTCCAAGATTCGAGCGCCGACCTGGGCATAGGTGATTTCTCATTCATTTATGTCCTGTAATAGCCGAGATTAACCTAAGTTTTAGCCAGTCTTAAGAACTGGGAAAAGTGTTGAATGTGGATGGTTTTAAAACATCACGAATATTTTGAGGACCACAAGACATCATCTGTAGTACGGGCAAATTATTCTAATCGTGCTCGTTAGTGACAACGCTAATTATTAAAAGACATTCAAAGTTGATTCAAGAATTGGTTGGTTGGTTGATTTGGTGTTTGAAGTCCACTTTATGCACAGTAAGGCTAATCGGGACTGGACTTATAGTTTAAAGTGCCTCCACTGGGTATCGAACCCAGGACCAAAGGTGATCGAAGAAAACCCGTCACTACATGTCAGTTTTTGTGGATTCATCGCGGTTTCTTACTATTCAGGGACTTGAATTTCGAGATGATGAGTGTGAGGAAACCTTAACAAAGGGAATTTCTTCGATACTCTTGAAGCTAATGAGGGGATATTATTTGGAAATGTATTGAACGTGAACCTTAAAATGCAAATTACACTTAAAATTCGATTCAAAACATATCGCGGGCAGGTAAAAGAACGCTTATTAGGATTTGCCACTCTTCAATCATTAGATTCGCTCTTTCTCGCACATATCAAAATCGAAGAACTTGTTACCACGAACTCCATAGGTGCCTGTAATTGGGTAGCACAGACATACGTTGGAGTGGTACAGTAAGAGTAAGTAATGCCAGGGTCAGAATATTTCTTGAATTATCAGATAACTGTAACCTTTGTCTGATTTTTTATCCTGTGATAACATTTCCCTGAAAGGTGAAACACAAATTTTGCCCAAAACTCTTCAGCGTTACGAAGATGGTTGTCCTTAAAATCTTTGAAAAGGCTTGCTCGAAACAGGATGCTGGATGCAAACTGCCTCATTTGGCTGTTCTTGCCATTGAGAAGAAATGTCAAGTCCTGGACGTACCAAAGGTGCGCAATGAGTTCTCCAAAGCACATAGAGCAGAATTCTCCTACAGGAGAATTGCACTTCACTAAGTGCCTCACATTGTTTCTAATACTTAAGAAGATTTATTTCTTCCAACGTCACGTTTATTTTGAAAGAAAATTAAACTCTTAGAAGCATTATTTTCATCATTTATATTATTATCTTATAACTTAAATATTTATATCAGTAGTTTCATCTCAAGAAAGACGATGAATTATAAAATTATGAATATCTTTCAATACTGAAATAGGCCACCAGAGACAACGCAACTTACCAATAAAAAAGAATTAATGTCTTTATTAAAACGAATCATGTGGAGATAAACTCGTAATCAAGAAGTAAATTTAGGCAGTAAACGTCCACTCTAAATAAAAGACACACACAAAACACCATACATGAATATAATAATAATTATAATAATAATAATAATTATTATAATTATTATTATATAAGTATATATATGTGTAGTGTTTTCGGGCGTTTTAATGTAACTGCCCCCTTACAATATTTTGTTGCCAGCCTGCCCCCCCCCCCCCCAGTCACATTTCCCTGGCGCCGTCACTGGTTGGAAGTAAATTTATTAGGACGAGGAAAGTAACATTAGCTGTTGACAATGTTGCACCAAAGGACGTGATATGTGCTACTGTTTGTATAAATGATAGGAAATTTAAGCAAAAATTTATAATTTTTGAGACTTGAGAGTTGTTTCCTTCATTTGATCGTAGGAAGAGGTTTTCTGAGACAGAGTGGGATTATTTTACACATACATGGGAAAGGGTGGTTGTTTAAAGATAGAGACGTATTTTGCACATTTTTTAAAAGTTCAGATAAAACGAGAATTTAGCCTTACTGTTATGAAAAGAAATAACGCAGTACGGGGAAATAATAAGTTCACATTTTTCGTACCTGGTGGGATGCAACACAAGAGTATTGCAGGAAGTCTATGAACGAGGATGAAGAAGGATATGTGAAATATGACTTACCTGCGGGTGAATTAGTTTATTCTAATATTCTTAAGGTTGATATTGTTGTTTTTTTTTGTTGTTTTTTTAAGTCCACTTGATTCGCAAATAGGGTAAATCGCGAACCGACCTACAGTTTAAAGTGCGATCCGATCCAATTTGTGCCTCCATTGAGTATCGACGCGAGGACCCTTCATTACAAGACCTCGACGTTATTACTACGCCATCGGGGAGGCACTAAATTTACACAAATATGTTGATTCCAATAACACGTTATATGCATAATCTGATAATGATGCACTTTGGGTGCATCTAAACATATTTTTTTCAACTATGGCATATCTAAAAGAATCATTGAAGTTGGGATTTTTATAACTTCAGGAGGCACGGCTCTGTAAACGTGTGGTATAAAATTAATGCAGGTTTGCCTTCCATACGTGGTGGTTTTGTCACGTTTCTTCGCTTCGTAAAACATACACTTTTGCAGGAAAGGCTTCTTGCATCCTCCTGGGGCCTTGCTGTAGCTAAACAAAAAATATATTTGTTTAGCATAATCGAGGGTTACATATTCCTGCCGAACTTACTAGAAAACAAGGATTCTATTGGGATCATACTGCTTTGAATGACAGTATCAATGAAGTTTTATGTACGCTACTACTTATAATAATGAGCATAAAATATTAATCAGGAACTTTATTTTTCGTCAACTGGATGTAACATCTTTTTTTGTTATTCAGCAAATATTCAATTCATCACCTTTTTTGACATTAATTTTCTTGCCAGGACAGCTGTTTTTATGCAGATTTTGACGATCTTAACTACACGTAAGCTAGATATTAGCTAATATTCGTGCTGTTATATTACTATTCTTCTACCATCTTTGTAACATGTCATGCAATAACAATAATAGAATTGATTAATTTACATATTCAAGTGAATAGACCTATGAATTATATTAATGCATTAATTTAAACATTTGCTTAATTGTTGTCGTTAATGTTATTATTATCATTTTTCCTGAAACACTTGGCTCAGACACCCTCCCCCGACATATATTTCTAGATGCGTGCCTGCCGAAGGATAAATTAGATCAAGCGGTGGTGGTACCGGACTTAGAGGCTAAAGGGAAAACAAAGAAGTATGTGCGTCATAAACTGAGCATAAGAAACAGCACAATATCACAAAGAAACACTTTTTGAAACTTATGTCATAGAAGATGTTTAACAATATTAAGAACAATAAATGCTTTCTATTTGTAATATACTAAATATTGAAATTTTAAATAGTCTTTTGTGTTCGTACTACACATTTAAAAAACTTTTTTGTTGCTCCCCAGCGTCAAGCTTAGAATTTAAAGAAAAAATGTACATTTTCATAGTGCACGGAAGTTCGACATTCAGAAAGAAAGAAGGTCTATTGGAAAACATTTCAAGACTTCCAAAAGGTATAGCAGTAATGAAAAAGAGCACTCACTTATACCGTGTTTGTTACAACCTGTCCGGCTTCCCGCGGTAGCTGATCGCTGGCTTTTCTAGCATAAACCAAGCGGTGTTGCTGCTGAACACCGCGTGAACTCCGTGCTGGGGAAAGCCAAAGCCAGGCAGCAAATTAAAATACGCAACTTGGCAACAACGTCTACGTAAACTCCTCTCTTCTGGCTTCCATTCGCTCCTCGCTGGCCAGCAGACGACTTTTTTCTCGTTTCTCATTAGCACCAAAACTGTCGAGCGATCGCTAGCGCGGGAAACGGGACAGGTTCTAACAAACTTGGTATAAATGTACGATGGATAGACAGTTGTATCAAGCGAGAAAAACCACAAGGTAGATTTCATAAGATACCTAGCAATCAGTAACCAACAAACTGCATTTTTAATATTAATGTCCTCATGATTAACGAACCTTATTTATTCTCACCACGCAATGGGTAAAATATTTGGAACTTTATCCCACTTTCCGGAAAGATATTTCGTGTTTCTGCTACTTTTGACTTTTGTTGGCATGATATCCCGGATCACTTTTACGAGACGAGACGGGACAAAACGAGACGGGGCGAGACGAGACGAGACAGAACCCTTCGAGACGGGACACGAGACGGGACAAACGAATATTTTCGAGACGAGACACGAGACGAGACAGCATTTTCACGAGACGGGACGGGACAGACCAATGTCTCGTCTCGTTTCGTCTCGTCGGCAACACTAGGCAGGATGCATAATAAAATATTTCGTATTTTTGGAGCTTTTCAGTCTATTAAAATTGTATTCAAAGACAAAAATGGTAATCGGGACTCACTTGAAAAGAGGTTTTGCATTTACACATTTTGATGATTTTTTTTTAAAGTTCTTAACGGATTTTTATTTGAAAATTCTGATTTTCTCAAAATTTCGGTAGGGGCTGTAACACCATCGGCCACCCCTCTACGTACACCAGTGTTCAACGATCATGCATTTTTTGTGTGTGTGAAGTGTAAAGTTATTGGTACGTTGTAAGAGGCTAATGTATAGACAAAGTCTAGGCGGACAAGAATATAGTCATAAGTCTGCCTTCCCATTGTATTGTTTACCGCAGCACATTTGAATGTCTTTCTTTAAAATGTCTGACCTTCTTGAGTACACAATTATTCAAACGACAATAAGCTTAACTGTTGTAAAATGTTTTGTTGGTAAGAACAGGGAGACAATCCAGATGTGAATTATCGGGGACATTTATGCAGGGAAGAAGCCGGAAAAATTCCAACCAATTTCGGGAATCGAATCCGGATCTCCCGCGTGATTGTCAGACGATCTACCGATCAGACCACCGCAGCTTGTTGGATGAGTTCCATACTTTGATTATTTCAATGTATTTTAATATATTTTATTGTATTTATGGATCTTCTTCACCCTTGAAATGTCTCATCTCGTTGACCAGACAATTATTTCGTAACGAAGAAACAAAAAAAAATGGTCCCAGGATTTGATAAAAATCGAAGGACTAAAAACTAATTTCATTCTATTGTTTTCATAAATACTATATTTATGTAGATCTCTACTACTTAACAGTAGTAGTGGTATTAGTAGTATTATTAGTAGTAATCAGATAATTAATTAATTATAAGTATTATTAATTAATTTTGATTATTATTGTTTAATTAAAGTATAATAAAACGATGGTAATGTGAATTTGGAGAAAGTTTTAGAAATAACTCCCATCCTTGATGAAATCCTGCGTACGCTACTGGGGAGAGGTATCCTTATAACTACAACTGGAGCTCACTCCTGATAAATAACTTCAACGAACACGAATGTAGGGTTACACAAGCTTCTATCGACTGTTCCAGCGGGGTCATGGTTATATAGAATAGTGAAAGGACGTTACCTGCTGGTTCGTGGAGAGATGGCTTCCTCTCTCTCTCTATCTCTCTTGTAGCTTCGTAGTTTAAACCGGTTATCTCCTTCTAACACTTATTCGCTCGAATTCATATACTCCCTGTACAATGCTTGGCTTCCAATACTCGATAACACGTTGCGCTTCTAATAGTAGGATAACTGGCCATGAGCTCCCTCTCCCGGTCTATTTAAACGGGATTCGAATCTTCGAACGTTGACCGGCTGAGCCGGTAGCATTATCCTCCTAACCGTCATTTCTGGTATCGCTGACTTTACATTAATTCTCTTATTTTTCGTTTACTCCCGTACATGCTGAGTCCGGATTCTTTGAAGGTGTATATACGTATATATATATATATATATATATACACAGCGTGTCCCGCTTATACGTATAATAAAATAAAAAATCACAACTTTTTTATTTACCAATATGTTTTGTCCAAACTTTGTACAAACATGTAACAACTCAGAGATTTTATTTACAAATCAAGAAAACTAGCGCACTTCCACATGTGAACCGTTAGTGGCACGGCAAGTGTCAAACCGGTTGTCAGCCTCAAGCCACACGTTTTGAAGCATGTGCGGGGTAATGTTGCTTACTGCAACCACGATTCTATCACGCAAGGCTTGCAAATCTCTAACCGATGTACAGTAAACTTTGTCCTTAACACACCCCCACAACAAAAAATCACACACAGTGAGGTCTGGCGAACGTGGGGGCCATTCAATAAAATTCGAACCTCTTCCTATCCATTTTCCATTGAAATGCTCGTCCAGGAAGTCTCTAACGAGATTTGAGAAATGAACCGGTTTCGCGTAACTGTTTTTCCCATTTCTTTATTGAAATGTACGATGGAACTACTTCTTTAGCACCCAAACCATAACGTGCACGAAATCGTCTCTGCACAAGTGTCACAGACTTCACTTCAGACAACGTTAAAACACAAAACACCTTTTCTTGTGTTGACCACATCACGAATGGCTACTGAGAAACTGATAATATCAGTTTTCAAGACATTCTGGCTACTGCGCATGCGCAACTACCACTGAATGTGTTGCTAAAAAAAATGTCTGAGTCATTCTTTAAAATGAAACAACAATCGCATCATTCTGACAGTTTGTTTAGAAGTTATGAATTTTTATTTTATTATACGTATAAGCGGGACACGCTGTATATTTAAAATTAAATCATAGCAATCGTCTTCAATTTTATGAATTCGAATGTTTCATCCTGTCAAAACAACAGACGAAATTAGATGGTCAAATTCATACGAGTATGATCGCGATTTAATAGAGTAATGTAAGAATATTCGGAATATACACAACTTAAGTAGGATGATCAATCATTATGTAGAAAGATGCAATACAAATTATCGCTGTAAGTTAACTACTATTATATCCAAAGTAAATAATTTTGAGAGCTTTTGAAATAATATTTTTGTTCAGTAACTACTGAATCTTAACACAAGTTGATAATTCATCGATGTATCCTACGAAAATGTTCGTTTTATTCTCCAAGTCGCAAACGCTCGATGAAAGACTGTTAATATGTCTGCTAACAATCTAGAGTGCGCGTCAAATCTCCTGCATATGGCCTTGAACAGCTGAACAGCACCAACCAATCACAGACGTGCGGCGTTGCCTAGTTCCGTGTTCTCCATGACAAGGCGTTTCGCTCAAACACGCTGCCTCTTTTCCGTGTAAGATATGGCACCGCTGCAGTGCGCTGCTATTGGCTATCGCCATATGCAGGAGATTTGACGCGCACTCTAGTTCCAGTATCGTGAACATGAACAGAATAGGGTAAAAGGAAGAACATATTTTTTTAGAGATTATATTGCTACCACACCTACCGGAAAGCGACTTTTTTATTTATAACTCCCGAATTGAAAACATCGAAAAATATTGTTGATTATGGGGAAAACAACGTACAGGAAGAGAAGGACACGCAGAGAAGATAAAGAGACAAAGGTAGGCCAAAAAAAGGCAGGAACATACAGAGAAGAGGAAGAGAGAATGTAGGCCAAAGAGAGAGAAAGATCAAACGGAATGGAACAGCCAGACAGCCAGAGAGAAAGGAAAATACAGAAATAGAGAAAGACGGAGTTGAGGAATAGAGGGATCCAACGGGGGGACGATAGGAGAGAGAGGGAAAGGAAAGAAAAATACAGATACAGATCCTTACAGCACACATCTCCAAGGAATGTCCACAGGATATCCATGACATCCATTGAATTTCTATGGGATCTCAAATCATGAATATCCATGGGACCTCCAATAATGGATATCCATGGTATCTCCATTACTTGGTATCCATTGTCTTTCATGAGATATCAAGTCCTGGATATCCATAGGATCTTTAATCTTGGATATCTTGAAAGGAGAGAGATGAAGAGAATACCACAAACATACCAAAATATTTCCACGGCCAATAGAAACAAAAACAAGTGGTAAATCTTCCAACAACGAAACATGAAACCACAGTTCGATTCTTAAAATTTTATCATTTTCTGTGCAGTAAACAGGAAGTGCTCTGTCCGCACGTCCACGGGAACACTTAATCTTACAGGTACAGTACACCATAGCGTGTGCAGGATTTCGTCAAGGGGAGTGTTATTTCTAAAGCTTTCTCCAAACTCACATTACCATTGTTTTATTATACTTTAATAAATAATAATTAATAATACTTATAATTTATGAATTAGTTGAATTACTACTAATAATACTACTAATACCACTACTACTATTAAGAATTGGTTCTTACCAACAAAACATTTTACAATAGTTAATTTTATTGTCGTTTGAAACCAGAAATTTAAACGTGCCAGTGTAAATAATGGGAAAGCGGAATTGTGGCTGTGTATTGTTGTCCGTCTAGCTTTTGTCTATACATTACCCGCCTACAACGAAGAACTTTCTTTAGTTAATGTTCATTGTTCACACACACACACACACACACACACACACAAATAGATGTTCATTAAACATTCATGCAGCTGAGATACAAAACAACTTTCTTTTTCTTTTAAATCAAAGGTGTCCTCATATTTTATTTTCAAGAATTCGTGTTTATTTTCAAGGCATTCACTCTGAAAGACACGTGTGTTTGGAATGCTGTGCTTTTTCTCCATGCTGCATGGGAATAACAATTCAAATTATTATTATTATTATTATTATTATTATTATTATTAATAATAATATTATTACTATTTTATTTATGAAAATAAAATCCAAGTGTGCGACAGTCATAAAGACCTAGGAATAGTAATAGACTCCTCTCTCATATTTGATGAGCACATTTCAGAAATTTGGAAAAGAGCAAAGAGAATGCTTGGTTATATATTTTTCTCATGGAAAGTTTTTAAAAAGGAAGATACTTTAATATTCCTGTATAAAACGATAGTTCGTCCTATTCTTGAATATGCAAATGAATTATGGTTTCTGACTGCAACCAGTCACCTTCAAAAAGTTGAATCAGTTCAAAAACTTTTTATCAGGTTATTATGCACAAAGTTTAAAAAAAATTACTATGACCAACATTACTCTGAATGGTTATCACAGTTGAATAGGTTTTCCTTAGAAGAAAGAAGAAAAATGAAAAGGATAAATTTTGTAGAGAAGATATTAAATTTCCAAGTTGACAGTGAATACTTTTTGAATAATATAGCTTATAAAATTCCCAGATATTCCCATATGTATATCTCAATTCTCACATGCCTAAACAAGGCAAGAGGTTTAGTAGCTGATCTTGTTGAAACCTACAATTTGAATTTATGTTGATGTATAAGATTGTAGGATCCACTCTTATATTTTATAATAATGTATTAATTTTTTTAATTTTGTATGACATAGTGGTTGTTTAATCGTTATCATCACTTAAATAAATATGATTATTATTATTATTATTAGAACAATACACAGTTAATTGCACAATATTATATAACAATAAACCATTATTAGTATCAGAGATATAATAGATCTCGTTGAAAACTGTAACTTGAAGTGTAAATATGCTAACTTGTTATGTTATGTTATTCTACAGCTTATGTATTTGATTCGTGTAACTTTGTACTTTTGTATCAGACTTAGTGCTGTATTAGGTTTCATACTGTGCTCAACACTTAAAATAAACGATTATTATTATTATTATTATTAGTAGTAGTAGTAGTAGTACCGTCGCAGATCTTTCACTGTGATAAATTGGCCATTTTTAATTTTCTTCACAGCATTTTTCATAATATTTCAAAAGCTCAAGGGGGGTTAACCCCTTACCCCCCCTGCGTACGCCATTGCAGTACACCTCCCATCTCAAGCCAGTGCTTCAAACGGAAGAACAACCCAGTTTTACTTTTGTTTCTAACTTATTGCCAAGATTTCATTTTCACTTCGTTCACTCCAGATTTCCCCTCTGGGTGCTCACTTTCCATCTTTGCAGCATTGTTGTTGTCTTGAGACAGATGGGAGCAAAAAAACAATAATGGAGTTATTTGTCTTTCGAAGCAAATCAGGAGAGTTTAAAACTTTCTTCAGCTTTTTCAACCAAGGTCAACTTCTTTACCTCGTGAAAAATAATATTCTCTACTTTCTTATATCGTAACGAGGTCATGTAACGCCGGTTGCATACTTACACACACACACATCTGTTCTAGAGAGCAGAGCGTGTTGAGTGGTCCACTCCCGATTTCGCCAAAGAGGGTTTCGGGTTCGAGTCCTGCCTTGGGCATGAGTGTTTCAATTTAAAAAAATAATAGGTTACGGTGTAAAGTATAATTGTCACGTGCGAACGGCTCTAAGGTTCACCCAGCCTGTAGTAAATTGTTACCTGGGGCAGGAGGGTTAAGGCGGCAGGAGCGTGGTGCTGAGCACATCACTTCCACTATGGACCATGTCGAGAGTGTGTCCATCACCATGTTCGTTCACTTTATTTCACCCACTAAGAGCTTCAAGAATTAAAAGAAAACTCAAAACAAGCTGTTTACAACTTCTGTACCTGCATACATTAAAAACACATAGGATATGTGAGAAAAATTAATGAAAATAGTCATGGACAATTTGCGCGGTAATACTCATGGATCCACTGTAACGAATTCAGGGGGTGGTCCGAGGGGATCCACCCGGGAAATTACGAGATCCCCGAAAATTTCAATACCTGTCAGAGCATTTCGACAATAGCTAAGAAATTTTGCAATCACGTCCACTGCGGCTTTTTTAATTCAATTTGATTGAACGTAGAACATAGTTTCATTTGTTTTTCTCAATAATAAGCAAAGTTTCGGCCCTCTATATGATAAAAACTCAAAATAATAAAAGGATTTAAATTATCGCCCGTTTAGATAACTGCTAACTAGTAATATACAGTTGTGGCGATGAGGGAGGGGCAGTTGCCCCCCCCCCCCCACTTTTTGCACCACACGATGGTAAACCTTATGTAGAGAGAGATAATTTCCGTAACATCTTTGGCAGTTATGCATTTGAAGCTTCGGAACGAGTCACAACTCTCGAAGAAGCCAATTAACCAAGCAAGCCACTGACGTCATCTCACCCAGAACCTATCGCCAAGCCCCTTGCTCAGGTTCTACACGCCCACTAGGCTCGCTAGACAGATTTGCGCAGTCCTCTGGAGATGTTCCAAAAGTAATTCGACTCTACCAAGGGAAAATATACTGTCCACCTAGGTTTGGCACCTTGCCCCCTCAATTCCAATCGCGGCAACTGGTAATATGTAATTCCATTTCATTGAAACAACAATAAACACGTGAAGAACGGTAGGGCTGGTGTACTGTAAGCTTCTATTATTGCAACGAATTTCAAATTCTTGTAGCTATTTTAACTGTTAGTCAGCCAAAAATTTGCTGATGAAAGGGAGTAACGTGCTTCTGCAGTCTTAACAAAATTTACACTTAATTTAACTACGTATTAGAGATAAGGGGCCATTTTAAAATATTAGTGTTGTTCTTAATGGTATTACAATTTCTTACCCTTGACATTCCCCCCCGGGAAGTTTGGTATCAACGCCCTCCGAGAGGAAAGTCGCTGGATTCAACACTGTGTAATGCTACCCTTGCGCGTTGCAGAATACCATGAAGGCATTTCAAGGGGACGTGGAAGTAAGCACACACACACACAAACACAATCGCATCCATATGTGGAGGTGGTGTGATCAGCACCACTCTCCGGCCGCGGGACAATGCTAATTAGCGTATTATCAGGTTTACTGGCTTCCATCAGTCTGGTGCGAAGCTTTCTTCTGTGTGATTCTTGGTCATATATAGGGACCGCTCAGCCCGAGCGTGTGCATCTTGTTAGAGAAGCCATTTAGGGCAGCAAAGGTGTACACAGAGATTTTATGAGGATATGTACAAAAGAAACCTCTGGTAGTTTGATGTTCTAGCGGCATCAAGATTTCTACTCTCAGATGTAATGTTTACCTGCAGGAAATTTCTAAAACGTTTCACAGACTTATGAACCACCCCATAATATTTTGAACGACCGCCATTTTGAAATTCAAGATGGCTGTCGTAATGGTAACCATTCAGAAATAGAACCCTATATTTTGTATTTATACCTTGGATAGTAAAGAAGATTAATTTGATTGATTTAGTTTATTTTACTTCGCGTTTTGTGCCTCTTGGCTAATTTGCGAAGATGGGGATGAGTGATGAAATGATGCCACAGGGTCCGGCGGATAGTATTCAAGAGAATAAACTAACAAAATGCATTAATTTTCGCATAAGATTTGACAAAATGCATCATTGGCTTTTCCATCTTTGTTTTTTGTTACAATAAACTCATCTTTCCAGATCTGGAAATAATCCAAAAGATAGTGACTTATTGCAAATTTTTGTTAATGGTAAAAAACATCTTTGTTTAGATTTCAAAATAAAATTAGGTATACCATCGGGGAATATTGAAGACCTAACTTTTAGTTTGTTAATTGTATCACATATTCTTTTCCAGGATAACAGGTATCAATTTAGTTACTTTTAACTTTTCCCTTACTTTCAGGCCTGGAATTCCACTTGAACGTCATCAACCGTACAAGATCCATGATACTGAAATCTTGCTACACAAAGCGAGGTGGAAGGATATTGGCTTGGTACAGCCTGTTCACAAAAACTGCTGCCACCACCGCTGAACTAAGAGCCTTCGACAGGATGATTACGTCATCATCTCTAAATCCTAGGAATACATACGACATGCCAGATCCTCAATGTCTAGAAGCCCAGCTTGGGACTACAACCACTACAGCACCTGAGGCGTAGTTTTTAATATTGTTTACTTTTTATACTATTGCACTATCTTAGTTTTACTATGATTAACGTGTGAATTTTGTCAATAACAAAGAATATTACATGCATTGAAATATTAACGTTGAGTACTTATTCCAAGTTATTTCTATATAATGTCATGCATGTGATGTAAGCATCAGAAATGTTGAAGTAGTTTACGAACTTATACTCTGTCCCAAGTGTCTCTGGAGCAAGGGAACGAAAACAAGTCTCTGCGCAAGTAGTGACGCTAAACGGATCCGCCAATGAACACGTGAGAGAGAACGGGAGGTGATGTGATTAGCACCACGCTCCGGTCGCATTTCCTTTGTTGCCTAACAATTGTTGTACTGCAATACCATTAGATGTGCAATATTGTGTGTGTGTTGTAATTTGCGAGAGCAAGCGATACAGGCGAAAGAAATGAAATGCTGTTTCACGTTTATCGCCTCTGATTTGATGACAAGTAATACCTTGCAATATGAGTTCATTTTTGTTTTAAACCTAAACCCCTACATAAATAAATATATTTTAAAAATTATGTAACAGTGGCGTCTATTAGGGGGGGGCTTGCCACTATTGCTCTCGCACTATACAAAACTTTATCTACCAAGGGAAACTAAACTGTCCTTGCCCCCCCACCCCAGTTTTGGAACGCAATCGCCGCCACTGTTATGTAATAATCAAAACACCAGCTATAAAGCAGCCGCTCCACAAATATGCCGCATCTCTCCCTATCCCTAAATAGGCTATGCCTCTACACAGGCACGTAGTCAAAGAGCCTGGGACAGCTGAAGTCCCCCTCCACGAAACCCATCAAATATCTAATTTAAATAATGTATAGTGGTAATTAATTTTATTTCATTTGAAAGAATTTTATATCTCGTATGATAAGTTGTTATATACTGAGAAATTCACCTTAAAGGCTTCTACCCCCGACTTTTTCGTCTTTATATGGCGCCTGTCGATAAGGAATGAGCCCCTCCCAAAATAAAATTCTGTCCCCCGTGGCCACACACCTCGTGTGGAAGGTAAGGTCAAAATTTATATAATTGATTTGGTTTTTTTTATTTCACATTTCTGCCACTGTTGGTTGTTGATGTTGATTTGAAGTCCACTTTATGCACAGTAAGGCTAATCGGGACTGGACCTACAGTTTAAAGTGTCGAACCTGGGACGCCTTGATTACAAGGCGACGACGCTACCACTGCGCCATCGGGGAGGCCCGCCACTGTTGGTAAATCTCGAAGACGAGGATGAGTGATGATATGAAGTTGATGAAGGGAACATCACAAAGAACACCCATGCCCAACACCGTGGCCCCTGGCATGGTCAAATTTCTTTAAGTTTGTTCAACACTATAACAGATGTCGCAAGGCGTTTTGGAAAAGTTCGCACATCATCCAGGGATAACTAATGTAGAAAATCAAAAAGTGTCTCAGGAAAGAATTGCAACATTTTCTTGTTATTTCAGTAATAGCCCGATTTTAAGGACAAAGTTCATTGATTTTTAACTAAATACTAAAAGGTTTATAAAGTTGCGAATGGATTAAAAACCTTAATATTAAAAGATTCATTAAGTCCATTCGTAGCAATATCTTTTTTTTATTTCTTTTAAGTAACAGTATGGTATAGTGAAAACACATTTCTTCAAATTTACAGGAGAAACTACTTACGGAACTGAGTTTCTGTAGAGTTTTGGAAGCTCCTGGAATTGTTTTCTCCCTTCGATCAACTTATTCGGCCGGTAAATCATGTATTTTTCGACATTAATGTATCTCCGATGCACGATAGCTCTTGCCACCATTACCTCGACTACGTGAATCAAATGTTCCGTGCGTTCGATTATGTAACTCCCTGTTAGTGTAGCAAGCACGCGGTAGTTTTTCAAGATGACGTGTGAGCTTTTTTTTCCAATTTAATTTTCTGTTTGCCTAACCTAACTGAACCTAACCTAACCTTCCGTGAATGGTTTGTGGATAATTTTCGCTTAAAAATCTTCTGTGAATAGTTTGTGCGGCATTTTTCGGTTAATAAGTTTGGAAACACTGCATATCAGCTGACGATAGACAACGTGAGTCAAGATTTGCCCGCCATATTGTGTGTAACGAAAGCGAATTAGCAACGAACAATAAATACTTGTAATGTGAAAAATTACGCTTTTTCCAGTGAAAAAAGCAAAATCCCACGTTAAAAAATGTTCCGATATGCATAACAGGTAAGTACAAATGTAAATAATTAGGAAATAAACGAGTGAAATGTGTTTTCACTATACCATACTGTTACCTTTTCTTATCCACTTTCTCTTTATTATAACAAAACTAGAAGAATTAGGAAGAAATAAATAAAAAAGAAAAGCTAGCCTTTACTGTGCATTGACAATAGCGAGTTCAACTTCTAATCCAGTCAGTTTTTTTTCTGATCTACCCCTAAACTTGCTGAGCGGAAGAAAGTTGAAAGCAACTACATTCCAACGATTTGTTAGCCCAAAAGATATTGTCCGTCTTCCTGGTTGTTGAAGAAGCATTGGAAATATAAACAAAAATAATAATTAAAATTCCCAACATTCCCCCTTGATTTAAATGTATGGTATTGTGATAGGGGAAAAGTTGGAAACTTTAGGAAGAAAGCCTTTCATAATTGTCCCATCATTTTCCGCATACTATACACACCGTTGCGTTCAACGATCTGATAAAAAGAATTTCGCGAAATGTTTAAATTAATTGGTCAAAATCATGGGGGAGCTTACAAATACATGCTTATTTACGCATTTCGATAACAAGATTTGAATTGCAGCAGTTTTGCATTAAGGAAGCCACGATTTTACTTAAATTGCCTATTTTGTACCTTTGGACAGATTTGTAGGCTTTTATAACGTAGGGTGATTCAAAAGTTCTCGGACCCTTACAAGATTCACATTATATCGTGTTACTGCTGTGTTAATATAGCAATGAAACGCCCTCTGTTGCGGAGTGATTATAACAACGTTTCACGTCATCAGGGGTATCGAGTTCGAATCCAGGCTTGGAAAAGGCTGTTCTTTGAGAGTGTCCCTTCGTCGATTTCATCATTCGAGATTAGCCAAAAGTGGCAGAAAAGCGAAGAAGAACTAAACCAAATCAATCAATCAATGAACGAATAGATCAATCAACAATTTAAATAAGGGCCTCCCCGATGGCGTAGTGGTAGCGTCGTCGCCTTGTAATCAAGGGGTCCCGGGTTCGATACCCAGTGGAGGCACATAGCAGTTCTGATCCCACTTTAAACTGTAGGTCCATTCTCAATTAACCTTACTGTGCATAAAGTGGACTTAAAACACCAACTCAAATTCAAAGAATTGAAATAAGAGGGGTAATGTTTTCTTCTGCCTAGGGGGCGCCAGTTTACAGTTGAAGACTACACGGGGAAAAGGAGGCAAGTCAGTTTTTCATAATTGAACAGAATAGCAAATTTGAAGTTTGAAACCAAATAATCTTTATTTTTATTGATGTATGTTCTTCATTACATGTATTATGAAGCAAGCGTATATTTCTTTGTATGAAAATGAAATATGAAAGAAATTGATTCAAGAAGAGTACACAAGTTATGACAAAAACTTTCTCAATGTAACAGTTTACAGCATTATGAAGTGGTGCACAAATTCACTTGTTCAGGTTTAGGCAGTGCTGTCCATATTGTTTCTGCCACTTAGGTCCACGTGGCAGGTTTGTGTAGTAAACCTGAGCCTCTTGTGCAGAACACTTTCAATTCCTGAAGATCTTTGAACTTTTCGTCTGATTTTTGTAGAAATCCCTCATAAGCTCTAGCAGGGTGTAGAAATTCGTTAGATTCCAGATGACGTGCAAGGCTTCTGTTTTATTTCTTCCCGCGGATGATTGTGGAAACCCATGCTGCATTGTAGTGTTTCAGATGCATAATCAGACGGTGAAGTTACTTTCGTAAAATGACTTGCCTCCTTTTTCCACCTGCATTCAACTGACTTACCTCCTTCTTCCCCTGTATGCAAAATCTTCAAGATATTACATTTCTCAGTGACTAACCTCCCTGTTGCTCTGGCAATGAGTCCACATAAACTATATAATTCAAGCTACATGGATCTGCTGTTAATGAAAAGAATTAGGATTTGAGATATTTTTCGACCCAGTCCAAGTGTAACATTAAAGGGCTTGAAATGGTCAAATCCACTGCAACAGAATGGTTCTTGGTCTTTCATGTACGGCGAAACCAAGATGGAATACAGACAGCAGTCGTCTGGAAGACAAAGCACCGCTCGCTGTACGTTGTTCTCACAGACTGTCTACTGCCAAAGAGGCTCTAGTGTCTGGAACCACGGCCAGGATATTCCTCTATGAAGTCGCATTGTCCTGTGAGTACTGAGTGGCCGTTTACAGCCTCAGCTTTTAATAGGTAAGGAGATTTGAATGAATGAATAGTTTTAAAAATTGAGTCAGGAAATTTATAACAGAACCATTTTATTTTTTTCTTAGTGGCGTGTCCTCTCCTAGTATTGCGTGACGGGCAGTGATGTGCCGTAGACTATAAGTTTACGTCTACATGTGTTGTCTACACGTAATCTACGCGTAGATTACATTGGGTTGTAGTTTACATAGACTACGTAGACAATCTAAAGTGCATTAAAATTAATTTTCAAGGGTTTCATGAAAGGAAAGTGACATTTTCAACTATATTGGTTCCTAACGAAATGAAAAGAACAATATTTACAACAAAATTTCTCTTCTCTTCTATTATCAACTATTATCAACTACAAAAACCAACAACAGATGGCAGTCGTGAGGCAAGAGTGGTCTTTTCCACATAAAGCACTAGAATATTTCCTATGTTAGGTTTCATTCTAGGTGAGAAATTGTTCGAATTTGAAAGAAAGAGTATGAAAAGTTCTCCACACACATCAGCAACTGATACGCAATATAATTTTCTTCTAATTCCACGGCGCCCTTTGCTAAGTTATCACCTTTCGCCATGTTGTTTACATAGATTACGTAATCTACGTGTATATCATAGTCTACGTGTAGAATGTAGACTATCGTCGTTTACGCGTAGACGCACATCACTGGTGACGGGCCAAAATAGCCTGTGTGCTGAAATGCCCATGAAATAAAAATCAATCAGATTGTCTACTGAGCTCGGATCCCAGAGGACACGACCTCCAGAAGTGCACAAAGTGTTGTATCCTAAATGCGAACAGTCCAATCTGCGAACGCATAACGGTGAAAAATAATTCCATGTCTTAATTGCGAACAGTCCTGATTGCGAGCGCATAACGGTGAAAAATAATTCCATGTCTTAATTGCGAACAGTCCTGATTGCGAACGCATAACGCTGAAAAATAATTCCATGTCCTAATTGCTAACAGTCCTGATTGCGAGCACATAACGGTGAAAGATAATTTCATGTCTTAATTGCGAACACTTTCTGTCTACAATGACCCTCCACGTTGGCTGATGCATATTGCTATCATGAATTCCTATTTTCTTCAGTCTTTTTAAGAGAGAAATGTTGATAATACTTGAACTATTTTATTATTTCTGAAATTAGAAAAGTGTTTTTTTTTTTAAAAAAAAGGAGTTTCATCACTTATTCTTTCTATTAATACGTAGTTCCACAATGTTCAGCTTTCATTAGGAAATTAACGTAGCTACACTGGAGAAGTACATTTGAACCTGAGTTACGTACATGTCAAGATGAAGAGAAAGTAATACGTACAACTGAGAATAACTTACAAATCAGATTTACATGCCATGTTACATCAATATTAACATACTATAAGTGCATCAATTTTGAGGAAGAATATATACGTACTACAGGTTATTTCTGACATAAAGTGGTAAATTAAAGAATCAAAAATTTGATTCTTAAATACATTACATTTGCCAATTTATTAGTGACCACTTTGATACTGAATTAGTGGAGGCGATTAGGGGGACGAGGGGGGCAGCTGCCCTTCCACTTTTCGCCACTTTTGCCCCCGCACTATGCTAAACCTTATCTACAAAGGGAAATAAATATTCTGCCTTTGCTCCCCCCCCCCCCCCCCAGTTTTGGCACCTTGCTTCCTTGCTATTAGAATCCAATCGCCGCAACTGACTACAATAGGTACTATAGTTTTATAGTTTTACTACCCAATTTTGAAAAATTGTCTAAAATAGCATTTCTTTTACTAATGACTGTGCAAAGTGTTGTATAAGCGATGCCAAAATCTGCAGCTACTTCATTTTTGGTTTTATGTCGATTAGCGTCCACTTCCCGTATAAATTTTCATTTATGGGCAAGCGTGTAATCTTTCCTGTTTCTGGTCAAGCGTGTAACCTTTCCTGTTGCTGTTCTCCACGGCAGTAGCTAGCTACTGTCACTTCTGTGACATCGTTGTAGTCTGGTTACATACAACTCAACTGTATTTTATGAAAATTAGTACGTACAATACCGAATTATGTACATAGGTTGCTATGTATGTATCCGGAACTGGCAACACTAATGTTGCTAGGTAACATCTAATATATCCATCGTAAAGTTGGGCATTTCTATGTATATGTACCCAGAACGTTGTGCTTACGGATGCTATTTTTGTTTGTTACAGGGACTTGAAAATTTCATCGGAGACCAACAATGGAATTAACTCGAGAACACTTTCGAGCAATGATTTTCTATGACTTTCGACGTGGATTATCTGAACAACAGTGCATCGATCAACTCACTTCGACTGTTAGCGATGAAGCACCATCCAAAAGCACTGTATATCACTGGTTTAGTGAATTCAATCGTGGCCGTCGCTCGCTCACGGACGAATCTAAAGAAGGCCGTCCAAAATCGGTTGTTGTGCCAGAAAACATTGATGCTGTGCGAGAACTGATAATGCAAGATCGTCATGTGACATATCGTGAGATAGAGGCATCCCTGGGCATTAGTATTACTAGCATACATAAGATATTGCATGAACATTTAGCCGTGAAGAAGATTTGTTCGCGTTGGATGCCGCATAATTTGACAATCGCTCAAAGAAGGCTCGTGTCGATTGGTGCAAACAAATACTCACAAAATACAATCGTGGTGCTTCAAGAGCCGTGTATAACATCTGCACAGGTGACGAATCTTGGATCTATGCATATGAGCCCGAAAGCAAACAGCAGTCGACGGTGTGGGTGTTCCAAGATGAGCCAAACCCAACAAAAGTTGTTCGTGCAAGAAGCACTTCGAAGCATACGGTCGCCTGTTTTTTTGGAAAAAATGAACATGTGGCTACAGTGCCACTAGAGAATCGTAGAACCGTCAATTCCGAATGGTACACAACCATTTGTTTGCCAGAAGTCTTTGGCGAAATCAGAAGAAACAACCAGCGACGCAGGATCATTCTTCACCATGACAATGCGAGTTGTCACACATCGGTCCAAACAACTCAGTATTTGACCGGTGACATTGAATTTATGGATCATCCGCCGTATAGCTCTGATTTAACACCCAATGATTTTTTTTTTGTTCCCGTACGTGAAGAATAAGCTACGTGGTCAACGATTTTCGGCGCCAGAAGAAGCGATTGATGCGTTCAAAATGCATGTTTTCGATGGACAAAGTGCTATGAGAATTGGTTCAAACGTATGCAAAAGTGCAACGATCAGCATGGAGAATATTTTGAAAAACAGTAAAACCATTTTCATTGATAAATATATATATTTTTTTTGTTATTCCGGGTACATAAATAGCAACCCTCGTACAAATGCATTACGTACAAATAAGGTTTATTTTCAAATTATATTTTGCCGGGACCTACATTAATTTACGTATAGAACAGAGTTAAGTAGAACCGAGTTACGTATAAACAAGTCTCAACTGTATTACGGTTTTAATGAGTAATTATAATTTAAACATTTTTATTGTATTCAATGTTCTGATTTGATGCCTGTTATCTCTATAATATCACTTTTTTTTTTGTAATTTTAGCGTAGCTACTTATAACAATAAACAGAGAAGCAAAAGGGATTCTGACGTATGAAGTATCGAAAATAATTGCAACTCTTTTTTAAAATCCAAAGTCAAATTTACTAATCCAAATTTAATTTCAGTTTCCTTTTTCTGACATAGGTATTAATTTGTGAAGTAAAGCTATTTGTTTCAAGTTAAACTCATGCTACAAATTGGAAAAAAGTGGATAAATTTAAATGTGTACTCATTTGCATATACCAACAAATCTTTAAACAACAGTTGCTCTTAACAGATATTCAGAAATGAAGAGCCCTCTCCTGTTCATAAAATGTATCACAGGAAACACGATGTTGGGTCACACGTGTTGATATAAATCTGTTTCCGTTACACGTTAATTCTCATGTGTCATGGCCTTGCTGGTTACTAGGGAAAGGATTTTAAAGTTCCAAATTATGGTCGGGAACGGGGAAAAAGTGCTCTGAAAATGTTTTCAAAAAGGTGCAAAAAAGGTGCTGATAAAATGAGTTTATTCAATGCTTTCTTTTTTCTGTGTCTTAATTAGCGCGGACCGCATAGAGAACTGTGGTTCTGCCGAATAAGTTTTGTTGTGTGTTTTCTCTCGCGGGTTTTGCTACGTTATCTTGGGAACTGTTGGGGCTGCAATGATTATATTACACGATTTTATAGCTCGTGTTCTGCTCTACAAAATGGGACTATAGAATTTTATGTAGCTGCTCAAGAAGAGTGATTTTTTTTTAATATTCCTGTCCAGTCCAATTTTTCAACAATACATGAAAGAAAAGGAAGGAAATAGGCTTTTGATTTGATTTGATTTAGTTTATTTTACTTCGCGTTTTGTGCCTCTTGGCTAATTTGCGAAGATGGGGATGAGTGATGAAATGATGAAATTGATGAATGGACATTCACAAACAACCAAGCCCGACCGGGATTCGAACCCGGGAAGGAAATAGGCGTTGAAGCATCAAAGAAGGGGTAAAAAATAGAAAGATGTGCTAATCTCACGAAAATGTGCAACAAAGTGTGTTCATTTTACTTGATTTCATGTCCTAAAATACATATCTCAAAGGATCTGCATGAAAACAGCTATATTTTTTGGAAAATTGCTGCATCTTAAAATCCGTTCCCTACTGATTACCAACGCACTTCAGAAACACATCAAGCATGAAAGTAAAAATACCCTGTATTGTTGCAGACTAACGAGGCTCTGTCGACTCTTAAAAATCAGGATAATAATCTGTAACATACATGGGCGATAAAAGGGAGCGTAAAGGGGGTTATATCCGTTTTGTGGTGTAGTAACTCCCTAAATCTTTTCATCCTAAATATAACCCTTTTAAATTGACATACACCGTGGTTCAAAGAAGCTCATTTTTAGTTACCAAACGTATTTTTTTCTTTTGTCTACATGATCTGTATTCAAATAAAAGTATTTTTGTTATTTTGTTATTCAGTGCCGCTCTTCTCAGTCATGTTTTTTTTCTTACATTAACTATTAAGTACATGAATATTACATTTTAAAACACTAATATTATCTTCATTATTTTAATTGTAGTTTCTATGTTTTTTAATTTAGGAGCACATTACGGGGTGCCCTTTCGTAGCCTCTGCACATGATCACCTTTAGGCTCGATTTAGATAGAAGCATTTCCTTTAACATTTTTGCTAGCATAAATGCTACGTAAATGCTTCCAAAAATCTCATGGCAGAGAGTACTTTACACGAAAGCATTTCATGTAGTTTTTCGGCTGGCTTTTGCGATTACAATGTAAGACAGCATGAAAGGCACGTCGAGTTACACCATCTATGCTGAGTGCACTGTGTTTACATTTGAAACAACTAAAATATTCTTCCATACGTGCACAGTAAACGTTGTAAAGTATGTATCTAAGCAGCGCTATTGTTTTATACCCAATAACGTTTTATACGAAACGTCATTCCTCTCGGTTCAATAGTTATCGGCTTTTAAAAATGTGAAGTGATACATTGTTTACATACATCTCACGCGGCCTCCATTACAGCTGCACTCGTGACCTAGAGGTCGCTTCTGATTGGTTACGCTACGAAAAATGCTACGGACCGAGCCTATCCCTGAGAAATATGCCATGGCATCTGAAATGCCATAAGATTTCTCACTTTACACGGTAGCTTTTTGGTCATGGCATAAATGTTAAGGAAAATGCTTTCGTCTAAAGCGGTCCTTAGTATGCTAGACAGAATGAAACTTTTGAATATTATGGGTTGTTAAGTAGCTGAAGGAGAGCGATAAAAAATAAATGCATTTGCATCATGAAGTAGAAAAAGAATTCAACGAATGTATGCAGCAATAAAGGGACAAGAGAGATGCGTCTAATACATATAAAATGAGAGAGAAATGCAGATTCACTATCCTAATGAGATTCCAGTGAAATGAAAGGTTTTGCTTCGTCATGTGTTTGCTGATAGCGTTTAAAAAGATACTTTGTTTGTTGAACAGGGCTTTGGCATTACTTTCGCTTGCACTGGTTTAGTGACCAGTGGTGCTTGACATCATCTTGGTCCTCCTTCAGACAGGGATGTCCTAAAATGGTAGCCACTGCCACCAGAAGAAAAATTCACGTACTACAAGCTTTATCCAAATAGCCCACACGATATGTATTTTTCCTTTAGGTTTAGGTTTGAGTTTTAAGTCAACTTTATGCACAGAAAGGCTAATCGGGACTGGAGATACAGTTTAATGTCGAATCCGAACCACTATGTGCCTCTAGTCATTTGCGAACCCGAGATATCTTGATGACAAGCCGACGGCATTAACACTATGCCATCGGTGAGGCCCAAGGACGTATTTGGGGGGGGGTTCAGAGGATCAGGACCCCCCTCGAAATATCTATCAAGTACTAAAACTAAATAATGAAAAATATATTCCTTTAGCCGTTGTTGTATGATTTCTTCTGAACTTATTCGAATACAAGGATTATATTGGAATCATAGGGTTTTGAAGGACACGAAGAACGTATTTAGGGGGTCCGGACCCCCCTACCCGAAATACTTATCAAGTACTAAAACTAAATAATGAAAATATATTCGTTTAGCATTTGTTGTATAATTTCCTAAGAACTTATTGTAAGACAAGGATTACATTGGGATCATACGGCTTTGAATGACATTACAAAGAAGATTTATGTACACTACTACTCAAAATAATATGCAATAAATTTTAATCAGAAACTTACTTTTCCTCAACTACATGTAGCATCATTTTTGTTATTCGATAAAATTCAATTATTCATCAAATTGACATTAATTTCACTTGCCAAGGCACTTGTTTTTATGTATTATTCCGATCTTAACTACTAAGCTACTTAATGGATATGCACTCTTATATCTCTATTCTTATACACTGTTTTTACGTAATCGTGTAATAATAACATAATATTAATTTATGTATTGTAATTAGTATTAATTTGATTTATAATTATCTTAATATAAACATTATTGTTATTATTATTATTATTATTAATATTAATTCCTGAGACATTGGGTTCGTACCCCCGAAACATATTTCTAGATACGTGCCTGGGAGGCCATGATATATCTTCAAAGTCATTTATATGAGAACTAAAGGCATATACATACAGCGCTTTGGAAAATGTTTTCTGCGGTGGGGAATAGTTTGGTAGATCCATAGGTCCAGATGCTCCTATAGTTTAAGGTTCAACTAAACATTTGGTCGACACCCGAGCAGCATGTTTTTGATTTTTTCTCTTTCCGAGAAACCGCTTTAATATTCCAAAATCTGAAAAATTGCATTTCCTTAGAATTCCTTCTAGAACATTTACGTGAACCATCGTGTGGTTTGCTTTCGCGGTTGTCTAGATATTACTAATGATTTTATAGTTTTACGTATTCACAAAACTATTCATAATATCTAAGTCTCATACCGCAAAAACACTTTAGAAGAACTGAGTATGAGTATGATAAATCTCATACCACCAAAAACCTTTCCAACAACTGACTTCAAAAGGGTATGATAAGTTTTAGGGGTTCCGGATTCCGGGTTCGAATCCCGGCCATGAGCATGAATGTTTGTGAGTGTCCATTCATCAATTTCATCATATCATCTCTCATCCCCATCTTCGCAAATTAGCCAATAGTGGCACAAAAGGCGAAGTAAAATAAAGCAAATCAATCAATCAATACAAACGAATATAGTAAATCTCATTCCCAAAAAGCTTTGGATCAACTGGCTACAAAAGAGTATGATACCCGAAAAACTTTAGAACATGACTACAAACGAGTACGGTAAATCTCATGGCCAAGATACTTTGGAACAACTGACTGCAAACAAGGATGGTAAATCTCATGACCAAGATACTTTGGAACAACTGACTGCAAACGAGTATGGTAAATCTCATGACCAAGATACTTTGGAACAACTGACTGCAAACAAGGATGGTAAATCTCATGGCCAAGATACTTGGAACAACTGTCTGCAAACAAGGATGGTAAATCTCATGGCCAAGATACTTTGGAACAACTGAGTACAAACGAGTATGGTAAATCTCATGGCAAGGACACTTTGGAACAACTGAGTACAAACGAGTATGGTAAATCTCATGGCAAGGACACTTTGGAACAACTGACTGCAAACGAGTACGGTAAATCTCATGGCCAAGATACTTTGGAACAACTGACTGCAAACATGGATGGTAAATCTCATGGCCAAGATACTTTGGAACAACTGAGTACAAACGAGTATGGTAAATCTCATGGCGAGGATACTTTAGAACAAGTGACTGCAAACGAGTACGGTAAATCTCATGGCCAATATACTTTGGAACAACTGACTACAAACGAGTATGGTAAATCCCATGGCAAGGATGCTGTAGAAGAAGTGACTGCAAACGATTATGGTAAACCTCATGGCCAGGATACTTTGGAACAACTGACTGCAAACATGGATGGTAAATCTCATGATCAAGATACTTTGGAACAACTGACTGCAAACGAGTATGGTAAATCTCATGACCAAGATACTTTGGAACAACTGACTGTAAACAAGGATGGTAAATCTCATGGCCAAGATACTTTGGAACAACTGAGTACAAACGAGTATGGTAAATCTCATGGCGAGGATACTTTAGAACAAGTGACTGCAAACGAGTACGGTAAATCTCATGGCCAATATACTTTGGAACAACTGACTACAAACGAGTATGGTAAATCCTATGGCAAGGATGCTGTAGAAGAAGTGACTGCAAACGATTGTGGTAAATCTCATGGCCAGGATACTTTGGAACAACTGACTGCAAACATGGATGGTAAATCTCATGATCAAGATACTTTGGAACAACTGACTGCAAACGAGTATGGTAAATCTCATGACCAAGATACTTTGGAACAACTGACTGTAAACAAGGATGGTAAATCTCATGGCCAAGATACTTTGGAACAACTGAGTACAAACGAGTATGGTAAATCTCATGGCAAGGATACTTTAGAACAAGTGACTGCAAACGAGTATGGCAAATCTCAAAGCGAAGGAACTCTGTAACAAGCTTGTAAAGAACAACCCCTCAGGCTCTTACCACATCTTCAAACCATTTCACTTTCAGAATAACCCTCTTGCAGATCTAATTTGCAAAAAAAATCCAATAAAAATGATCAGCAAATGCAGAGAAACACGAAAATGCTTGCAAGAACATAAATGTTCCGCACAATTAAGCAAAATGTCGGTTTCATGTTCATTAATGGCTGAATGAAGCATCGCATAGCTCACGTAGTGTGTTATCATGTGAATTTCACGCATGGATGGGCGACTCTTCGCCAAGGAAAAGCTGAAGCTACTCATGCTTGCAAATGTGGGTGCTGGCATTGAGAAATGCCACGACAGACTGTCACCGTATGAATTCCCTTTTACTTTATAGGTCGGGTGCGTCGATAAGGAACCATATTAAGAAAACGAAGAGAGAAAAACTGTTTAGAGGAAAAGTGGTAAATGATTTCTCGGAGAAAGTTGTTCGTAGGACCTTAACGGGTATAAAACTGTGACAAAAATTAACATTGAATAGTTCGTTTGATTGCCTCAGCGTCGCGAGGTTGTCTGTGGTGTGTGTGCTCAGTGCTGTGCGTTTATGGATGGACCAAGTTGCTATTCTTGATTCGGAATGATACGTGAAGTAAGTGGACAATATGGATTTATATGTGCCTCATATGCATGTGTGTTCAGAGGCCTTTTCTGAAAAATGATAATCGAAATCTTATGGACACTTGGTGATCTTGAGTTCGTTACGAACGGACTATACAGGGTGTTATTTAAATGTCGTCCACGGACCACACAAACGTATAGAGGACGTCAAAACAACTTTTCTCAGTATCATTTTGGTGCGTTGTTTCTGCGCTACAAAGGATCAAAAGGCCCACTTTTCCGCTTATATGCTGGCAACCCAACACATCTGTAACGCACCTCCCTGTCCATGAGAACAGCGCATGACAGTGTTGCAAGGAGCATACATATTTTGAGAGAACTTACATACTATCAACCACATTATAATGTTGTAATATTAAGCGACCAACGCGTTATCCTAACCAGTTACTTGGCGGAGATTATCACAGCGCGCATCGACGACAGGGGCCCCAGGTTCGAATCCCGGCTTCGGAACGGGTGTTATTTGTGAGAGTCCCTTCATCAATTTCGTCATATCATCTCTCATTCTCATCTTCGCGATTAGCCCAAAGTGGCAGAAGAGTGAAGTAAAATAAACGAAATCAACCAATAAAGCTTTCGATTGATAGATTGATTTGGTGTATTAAGTCCACTTTATGCACACTAAGGCTAATCGGGACTGGACCTACAGTTTAAAGTGGGATCCGAACCACTGTGTGCCTTCACCAGGTATCGAACCCGGGACTCCTTGATTACAAGCTTTCGAAAAACGGTGGAGAACAACGTATTCAAAAGGAAATGATGAAAACTGAGGTAAATAGGAAAGAAACAAGCCTCTGGCTCAAGTGTATCCAAAGTTAGTCTATCTGCTTGTCCCTCTGATACTAGTTGTCTGTGACACTAAACAGTTTACTAAATAATAATAAAAAAAACGAACTCAAAGTTCCAAAGAAGTAAAACGATCTTTTCTGAACATTTGTAGAGCTTAAATAATGCATTAACGACAAAAATGTTACTGAGAAAAGTTATTTTGCCTGTAGTCCGTTGGCCAGGACACCCTGTATATTATTGTTACATCCCATACAGTGTAGTGATATCTGCCAATATCTACATATCTGCAACTTTTTCGTTCTCAAAGCCCTATGCATACTTCATTTTTTTTGAGCTTAGGGAAAGAAACAGACAATTTTTCGGACAGGACTTGGGTTAATATTTAACATTGAACTTTATATATACCTAGGTAAAGAAGCAGATTGTGCCCATACTGTTTTTAATTTGTAGATATATACCTAACATCTTCACAGATTACGTTTTAATAGATGAGATGTCTTGAACCAAGTACAGACGCATTTCAAAATGTACTACGACCAAGCTTTTGAAAACACCCTCAAGATACGTTAGTTATTCAAAAGACCCTTCACAAACATTGAAATGAATGTTCATTGGCATGCTTAGAAATTTCAAATGAGAAAATTACATAATTTTAGGCTAAACATACTTGTAAAATATAGAAGTGCTCGCCCCTGATGAGTCATTATTCTGCTCTTCGATGTTCGTGCCATCTAGCGAGTACGAGGGTAACTTTGAAGCGGTACACTCCATTATTTTCTTGTTTCTTCTTGCGTGTACTGCAGGTCAGCATTTGTCTCAATTTGTTCTCAGTGATTGATTTATATGTGAGAGGTTTCAAGAAAACACCCTGTACATACAGGGTGCTACTAAATATGGTGCCAAAGAGCAAAGAGATAATTACAGGCTGGTGAAATTCTAAATTGTGATGAGAAAGGCATGAGGAAACGAATTCCACAAAACAAATTTGATAATGAAACACATTGATGGACGAGAAGACCGAGAACGAGATAGGCATTTGGAAGTCGAGACAGGAAAACGAGGTAGATTTTTGCCTTCGCGGAATGGGCTATACAAAGTCTCGTCTGGTATTGAAACTACTACTGCCTACTCTTTCATAGAACATAATTCTTTGGGATAAACATTGTACCATTGGTAAGGGACATAGCCACCAGGCGAAAAGGGTGGGTTCTTGCCGCACCGTGAAATAAGCTAAGACAACAATTCAAACAGCAATAACACATATCTCCAAATAAACACATACACACACAGAGAGAGACAAAGGGTAAAAATGAAAGGAAATAGAAGAGAATGCAAATAGAGAAACAAAGAAAGAAAGAGAAAGGTGAGAAATAATTAAATATATAGAGAAAAAGAAATATGTTTAGAAACAACTGCAGAAAAGAGAGAAAAGAAAGTTGGAGGTAAGGAAAAAGAATGAGAAAAGAGGCAAGAAATAGGTCAGAAAAGAGAGGGAGACAAAACCATTATGAAAAAGAGAAAACGATAGTTATAATAAAGAGAGAGAGAGAGAATAGACAGAAGCACAGACACCGATGGAGAGAGGATAGAAAAAAAGTAGTTATAGGCAAAGGGAGAAAGAGAGACAGGATGAATGAAGACAAAAGAGGTATAGAAGTAGATACAGAAAAAGAGAAAGAAAGAAATAGTTACAGGTAAAGAGAGAGAGGACAAAGGCAAAAGCAGAAAAGAAAGAGGTGGGGAGAAATAAATAGAGGAAGAATGAGAAAGAAAGAGAAATAGAAACATGCAGAACAAGAAAGAAAGTTATAGTAAACAGTGTAAGAAGAGGAAGGTATAAAAGAGATGCAGAAAAAGAGAGACGAAGAAGATTAAAGGTAAATAGGGGAGAGACAGAGAGAAGTAGAGGAAGAATAAGAAAGAAAGAAGTATAGAATGAAAGAAAGGGAAGAAAATTTTAGGCAAAGAGCGTATGAAAAGAAAGGTAAAAAACAAATGCAGAAGGAAAGAGAAAATAGATTAAAGGTAACTAGAGAGAGATAGAGACTGAGTTAGAATGAAATAGAAAGAAGTATATGCATAAAAAGAAAGAGATAGAGATAGGAGAAGAAAAGAAAGAGGTATAAAACAGATGCGGAAAAGAGAGAAATATAAAAGTAGAGAGAGAGAGAATTAGCAAACGACAAGAAAGAGGTGTAAAAATAGATGCGGAAAAGAGAGAAAGAAGCAATGAAATTAAAGATATAGAAAGAATGCAGGAAAAGAGAGAAAAAGTAATGGGTAAAAATAGATACAGAGAAACATCGTAAGATTTGATTTGATTTCCTTTTTTTTACTTCCCTTCTTGTGCCACTTTTTGGCTAATTTGCGAAGATGGGGATGAGTAATGATATGATGAATTGATGAATGGACACTCACAAACATCTATGCCCAGGCCGGGATTCGAACCCGGGACCCCTAGCGCCGTAGCGCGATGTGCTAACCACTTCCCTTACAGTGGTCAGGGAGATGCTGTGGAAGTACTACATGTGACCATAAATGCTATAGTAATATTACAGCTAGAACTAGATGTACAATTGTGTAATTGAAATATTATGATTCAAAGTACGCTACAACGCCAGGGGTCCCGGGTTCGAATCCTGGCCTGGGCATAGATGTTTGTGAATGTCCATTCAACAATTTCATCATATCATCACTCATCCCCATCTTCGCAAATTAGCCAAAACGTGGCACAAGATGCGAAGTAAAATAAAGCAAATCAATCAATGAAAAGAACTGACAAAATTCAACTCCTTCCGACACAACAATCAGCAACACAGTCGCTTACGGACAAAGGCTGTGTTTATGTTTGCAAAATAATGTATTTATAAATTAAATGATACATAATTACAGTGCAACCTTGATAACTCGAACTTGAGGGGGAAAAGAAAAAATCGAGGTATTAAGGATTTCGACTTACCGAGGTTCGAGTTATAGAGGGCCAAAATCGCCGACTTCGAGTTATAGAAAGTATATTTATGAAAGTAAATTTTTACAATTTTGAAAAATCGTCTATGTTAATTTCGTGGCTTTTTATAAGTTCACATTTGAATATTTCATAGCTCGAGGGGGGAGTCATGGCCCCCATGGCCCCTCCCCTGGGTAAGGGCGTAAGATTGGTAAGCATTTGGAATATAGGGCATCCCCGATGGCGTATTGGTAACGTCGTCGCCTTCTATGCAAGGAGTTCCGGGTTCGATACCCGGTGGAGACACAGTGGTTTAGATCCCACCTTAAACTGTAGGTCCAGTCCCGATTAGCCTTTCTGTGCACAAAGTGGACTTAAAGCAACAATTCAATGCAACGAACACAGACTCATGTACGTTCAGCATTGAGACATAGGAAGAAAACTTTCAATTTTAAATATATAAAATTTATCTTGCATATATATTCGGTCCACCCTTAAGCGTACCCGAACGAAATTATTTGGAACTGCACTAAGTGTACCACAAGCATAGTAGCTTTGGTAATGGTCAATGAATAACAATACACAGTACATTGAACGTAAAGCAAACCAAGGTGAAAAAACAACTGGCCATACAGACCAATAAACCCACTTCTCCAACAATACCTTGTCCTCCATTTCAGAATTAGCAGATTAGGGTGATTAGAGGCGCCAGGCAGCTAACACCATCGACATGGAATTTTGGATTCCCGCCATAAATTATCCGTCACACTCCGCAGCGTGCAAGAGGTCAAGGTACATCGTCTCCTATCCCCAGTAGCTTTCTGGCAATGACACCTTTATGGCTTGTAGCGATTCGCCAAGTTGGGTTTTAGACCGGAACGCACAATTGAGTTACATGTTCGGACTCGTTCCCAAAAAGGACCCAGACTGAAGCTTACATCTCTTTCCGAGTATGTTGCGTATGGATAATTGCTTTTTGGGGTAATTAAAACCGCCTAATTATGGTTCTGCTGTGGGATCGTTATTATATAATGAGAATGACTGTAAAACAAGAGTATTAACACACAAAGAGTTCCATATTTTACACCTTTTCTCACCCAAAGTGTTCTCAGTTCTTTCATTTCATTGACTATTTTTGCTTTCTTTCGTTGTTGCTTCTTCCTCTTTATCTCTTTTCGTCTCTTTCTGTCCTCCTATTCATCTCTCTCTCTCCTTCCCCCTCTCTCACACACACAGCCTGTGGAAAGTTAATTTCTAAACGTAACCGAGTTACAGAGGGATGTTGATATTTCTCTCTCCTTTTAATGTTTGTTCTTTACTCTCTTCGAAATGTAACTCAAGTTCCATTTACCGTTACTTTTAAACAGTGGTGGCGATTGGGTTCCAAAACCGGGATGGAGGGGGTGGGGGCAAGGTGCTAAAACGGGGGGAGACAGTATATTTCCCTTTATATGCAGGGTGCTCGGAAATTCCCCTTACAAACTCCTAGGGCTAGTAGAGGGGACTGAGTAGACAATATTTGGGATAGGAACCCCTGTCCGGAAACTTTCCGTTTCCGTGCTACAACCATGACAATGTGTTGGTATGCAACCGGGTAGGCAGTACATGACGTCAGAAGATCACCTGATGGAACATGACGTCTACCCTGCCGCGGTATCCTGCCTGGAGCCCCATTCACGTGCCTGTTTGTGAATAGGCCAAGGTTGTCCAAACGCGTGGCCCACACGATCGCCAGATTTAACGCCATTGGACTATTTCTTGCGGGGTCGTATGAAGTGTATGGTGTACATTGATTGATTGATTGATTTAGTTTATTTTACTTCGCGTTTTGTGCCTCTTGGCTAATTTGCGAAGATGGGGATGAGTGATGAAATGATGAAATTGATGAATGGACATTCACAAACAACCAAGCCCGACCGGGATTCGAACCCGGGACCCTTGGTGTCGCAGCGCGATGTGCTAACCACTCGGCCACAGGGTCGGGCAGTATGGTGTACAAGACTCCTGTAGAGACAGAGGGTTCGCTGCACAAGAGATTGACAGGGCACCAGGTGTGATGGAGCGAGTGCACCGGAACATGATTCGTCAGTACCATGTGTGCAACGACGTTGGTGGTCTTCACATCGAGCCACTGTTGTAGTTGAGCAGTGCCGTATGTGACACATCCAATGCAGAAGACAGAAACAAATTGTTGCGTTTCACTGTCGACACAAGTGTTATTGTGATCAATGAATAGTACGTTTCATTTTTGTTCCTTTGACATTGTTTGTATTATGTACTGAGTCACACGTCATTCAATTCTGTACCTTACGTAACACCTCATTTGACATGGTTGTAATAAATTATTACACTTTATGTTATCAGGTGATCTTCTGACGTCATGTACTGCCTACCCGGTTGCATACCAACACATTGTCATGGTTGTAGCACGGAAACGGTTTGTTTCCGGCCATGGGTTCCTATTCCAAATATTGTCTACTCAGTCCCCTCTACTTGCCCTAGGAGTTTGTAAGGGGAATTTCCGAGCACCCTGTATAAGTTTTAGCTAGCATAGTGCGGGGGCAAAAGTGGCGAAAAGTGGGGTTGCAAATGCCCCCCTCCCCATCGCTTTCCGTAATCGCCGCCACTGCTTTCAAAACTCTTATTTCCTAATACTCTTACTTTATGGTAGAATGTATTTTATACATGGACTGCAAGGCCATGTTGTATTGATGGCCTAAAATTTATAATTAATATTATATGCATACGATTAAAATTTAGAGGTGAGAATATCACGCAAAACATGCTTCGTATTAAGATTACAATTTTATTTTAATTTTTACAACCCTATGTTTAGTATTAGTGTTTCTTTCGTTACTCGTTACATGAAAGAGTACGAGAGTTATGGTTTCCCATTTTAAAAGTACGTAAAAACAGTCAATATTCCGAACATCACTCTGTCAGCTACGTTCCCTTTCTCTCTCTGTAGCCTAGTGTTTCCATTTTTGGGATGCAAGTTCGCATTTAAGAGGAGGGGGTATAAGGATACATTTAGAGGCAAAGTGAACATAAATTTGGCCTTTGTAAAATATTTCTGAGGGATGTTGAGGAAATTTTGGTAATTGTTAGGGGGATGGTGGGGTGTATACATAAATCACTGACAAGGGAGGTTGTCTAAGTGTCCCCCTCCGATTTCGATGAAACTTGGCAGGTGTAGCCTATAGAGGGGCCCAAAGGAAGAAATACGTGTTTTTTTGTTTCAGCTAAAAACTGTTTTAGGAGGCAAAACCCCCTCAAATTTCAAGATGAGGACAAATTGACGTGAGGATCTGACTCCTGTGTCCCTCTCCGATTTCCATGAAATTTGGCAGGTGTATACAGGGGCCCTATGCCCCCTGCTTCTTCCTATGCCATATTTACGTGGTTTCGGGGTCAGATCCCCACTTCAATTTCTCCTCATCTTGACATTTGGGGGGGGGGTGCCCCCTAAAACAGTTTTTTGGCATAAACAAAAAAACATGTATTTCTTCCTTTGGGCCCCTCTACACACCTGCTAAGTTTCATGGAAATAGGAGGGGGACACAAGGGTCAGATCCCCACTTCAATTTGTCATCATCTTGACATTTGAGGGGGGTTGCCCCCTAAAACCGTTTTTTCTTTGGCCGAAACAAAAAACACGTATTTCTTCCTTTGGGCCCCTCTATACACCTGAAAAGTTTCATGGAAATCGGAGGGAGACACTTAGATAACCTCCCTTGTGAGTACACTTTGCTCGCTCGATTCTGACTATCGGCCTCTTCTCTTTTCTTTGGGTCTATTCACTCTCCCTCTCTCTCGTTTATCTCTTTCTATAATTTTTTTCTCTCCGTCTGTCCCTCTTTCTTTCCTTGTTTTTCTCTCTCACTCTGTCCATACCAATTTGTGTCTCCTTTTCTTCTTTCTTACTCCCCTCTCTCTTTTCTTTAATGTATCTCTCTCTCTCTTTTGCACTTGCTCTCTTTCCGCTTTTTCCCCTCTCCGTTTCAGGTTTGTTCTTTCTTCTTCAAGCTTGTTCTGTCACTTTTTTTGCCTTCCTTTCCCGTTTCTCCCATATTCCAATCTCCTACATACACAAGGACACCCGCAGGGTGGAGGGGGGGCTTGACCCCTCTGAGATTTCTGGAAAGAGTTAATGTCATTCGAATGGTGAAATTGTAGAGATATATTGTAACAAAAAGTATTCTTTTCTGTGACTTATGGACCGTACAACAACTAATTATTATTATTATTATTATTATTATTATTATTGTTTTTAAGTAGGGTTACATTTAAGCTTACAGTACATTTCACATTATATAATTATATATAATTATCTAACTACAGAGCATTCCGTGACATTCGCTACGAGACTCGTAGCGAATGTCACGGAATGCTCTGTATAAGAAGCAGCTTCTTGTCCTACATGAATTAATATGTTAAGTTTACAGTTATGCAAATTGTATATAGATATACAAAATATGAAAATTACAAATGTATGAAATTAAAAAAACAGTAGTAGTATTAATAATAATAGTTTATTTTAAGTGTTGAGCACAGTATGAAACCTAATACAGCACTAAGTCAAATACAAAAGTACAAAATTACACTAATCAAATACATAAGCTGCAGAATAACATAACATAACAAGTTAGCACATTTACACTTCAAGTTACAGTTTTCAATGAGATCTATTATATCTCTGATACTAATAATTGTTTATTGTTATATAATATTGTGCAATTAACTGTGTATTGTTCTAATAATAATAATGATCATATTTATTGAAGTGATGATAACGATTAAACAACCTGTGTTATACAAAATTAAAAAATTGAATACATAATTATAAAATAAAACAGTACATCCTACAATTTTATACATCAACATAAATTCAAATTGTAGGTTTCAACAAGATCAGCTACTAAACCTCTTGCCTTGTTTAGGCATGTGAGAATTGAGATATACCTATGTGAATATCTGGGAATTTTATAAGCTATATTTTTCAAAAAGTATTCACTGTCAACTTGGAAATTTAATATCTTCTCTGCAAAATTTAACCTTTTCATTTTTCTTCTTTCTTATAAGGAAAACATATTCAACTGTGATAACCATTCAGAGTAATGTTGGTCATAGTAATTTTTTTTAAACTTTGTGCATAATAACCTGATAAAAAGTTTTTGAACTGATTCAACTTTCTGAAGGTGACTGGTTGCAGTCAGAAACCATAATTCATTTGCATATTCAAGAATAGGACGAACTATCGTTTTATACAGGAATATTAAGGTTTCTTCCTTTTTAAAAACTTTCCATGAGAAAAATATATAACCAAGCATTCTCTTTGCTCTTTTGCAAATTTCTGAAATGTGCTCATCAAATATGAGAGAGGAGTCCATTACTATTCCTAAGTCTTTATGACTGTCGCACACTTGGATTTTATTTTCATAAATAAAATAGTTGGAGACTATATAATGAACTTTCTTAGTACATCTTAAAACTTTACACTTTTTCAAGTTAATTTCCATTTCATTAATCTTGCACCAATATGTCATTCTATCGAGATCAGCCTGAAGTTGAGCGACATCATTATTTGTTAAAATACTCTTAAAAATTTTTATATCATCTGCATATAGTAAACATGTGCTAGATTTAAAACATAATGTAACATCATTGATAAAAACAGCGAACAGAATTGGGCCGAGTGGCGACCCTTGAGGTACTCCACAAAGTAATAATAATAATAATAATAATAATAAATAATAGAAATAATAATAGCAATAATAATAATAAATTTCTATGACTCATTTCCCGATAAAAAATCCTGCGAGCGCCTTTGTACATACATACACACCGACAGAGTACTTCAGTACCGTAAGTCACATTACGATAAAAAAAAATAGATACTCCAGCAGTTAGGACAAGAAATCTGCTGCAGCACTTTATAATTCCTTCTAGTTTATGTCCCCTCTCCTTAACTCATTTGCATGGTATTGTCCAAAAACAACCATCTTATTGACTCAACCGTTGCACATATTCTTCTCTGATAAGACAAAACAACAAACAAACCGCATTTCCTCACTGCAGGTCGATAACCATGACAACAATGAACGCACAACAATAATACTGGCGCATGAATCGAAATTCCTGAAGAGAAAAACAAGCCACTTTTTCATATAATTTTCACGACGCATTCAGTTAGCATGATGTTAATTGTTAACGGAGGCCGCTTTCACCGAACTTTCTCATGATAACTTTTTCCTCCAGATCATTTCTCTTATGGAAAAAAATATCAATCGTTATCAGGCATGAGCCGTGAAAGCAATATGCGTTACGGATTCATGCACCATAAAGTATGCAGAAAAAGCTCTGTATTATTAACGTTTCGCTTTTATTAATTCACGTGCGTAAAGAGTCGTGGTCCTATTTGTCAGTGGGCATAGGGATTCATTTTGAGTAGCGGGCACCATCTCCCTCAATATCTACTCTGTTCCTCTTCCTCTATATAGGCTTTTTAGCTAGTGTATCTGTCTTTTGAGCCAGTGGTTCCAAAAGTGGGGCCATGGCGCCGCGAAATGTTCCAGTATTTTCACTGAAATTACACTTATATGTGCTTATTTAGTACTTTTTGCAGAAAATGTTTCTGAATTTGAAACATGTGTTTATTTCATAACTTAAGGCAAGCAACCTAACCACACTAACTGGACTTTGTAAGTGTTAGATAGGTTTACATTCTGACTTGGGCGCCGAGGAAAAATCTTGAAACCGTAAGGGTGCCGTGAAATGAAAACGTTTGGGAACCCCTGAGTTATTTATTTATTTATTTCAGAAATTCAACGCAACAGGTATATTACCCATTTATGGCGTTCATTATACAATGATAATATTATTGAAAAATTGCACAGATCAATGTAGCATATAGACAGAAAACATTTAACAAACATACAAGTCTTAGGTTCTATTGTAATTTACAGGGTTTGTCCGGAAAGTAATGAAACTTGGTCCAGGAAATAGAATTTATTGATCGAATCGGTACAACTTGTTAAAATTCTTCAAAGTACTCTCCTTGACTATCGACACACCGCTGCCAGCGCGATGTCCACGCAGCGTACGCCTCCTGGAAGTCAGCTGACGACAATCCCCTCAGAACACCCATCGTTGCTGCTTGGATGGCCAAAACATCATCAAAACGGCGACCTTTCAAGCTTCTTTTGAGTTTGGGGAATAGAAAAAAGTCCGCTGGGCTAATGTCGGGACTGCACGTTGGCTGCGGAAATGCCGATTCTAGCCAGTAATGACGTCACAACGAACGCGGTGTGACTCGGCGCGTTATCGTGATGGAACTTCCAGCATTTGGCAATCTCCGGTCGGACACGATTGACTCTGTCTCGCAGGCGTTTGAGGACTTCCACGTAGTAAGCAACGTTGACAGTCTTCCCTTGAGGCAGACATTTTTTGTGTACCACCCCTTTCTTCTCAAAGAAGACAATGAGCATTGTCTTGATCCTGGACTTGGACATCCTTGCCTTTTTGGGGCGCGGGGACTCCTTGGTGTGCCACTCCGAACTTTTGCGCTTGCTTGAAATCTCCATGCCAACTGAAAACCTGGGCTCTTGACAGGGCTTGGTCCTGGTAGGCCTCCCTAATCATGGTGATCGTCTCTGCAGCGGTTTTTCAAGCTTGAAGCAAAATTTAATGCCGTATCGTTGCTCAAGTGAACGCTTCAGTTTGAGCTTCCAAAAAAATCTTGACGTCGTTTTGAAACACGGTTTGCGCGATAAGCAACCCTTGCTCTACCAGAGCTCGGAAGCAACTGATCCGGGTAGCGTTAATTAGCTAAGACCCCCCCACCACCAATCCCACTCGTGGCGGACGCTCTGTTGACGACTGGAGCGCCGTGCGGTGGAAAGTCTCATTACTTTCCGGACAAACCCTGTATGTAATTTTAGTATATTCCTTTTCAAAATTACGGTCGGGCAAAATAAGTCCACACTGTTTTCACTTTTGATTGTATCATTAAATGTTTTACACTTATTCCAAAATGGAGATATTGCCAGAGCGTTGGTTCTATTACGACGGAGGCTGAAGAGTTGCCTTCTTGGTCGTGATTTGCTTGAGGGGACGAAGAAGTCGAGCTGTGACAGGGCGAAAGGAGCTTCAATTGCATTATTTAAAATTTTGTGGAGGAAAATGAGCTGATGCATGATGCGTCTGTTGTTGAGAGTTGCTAGGTTAAAATATCTGAGAAGGCTCTCACGGGATTCCATTTGAGGGTACCATCTAGTTTGTACTTTAGGTGTTCTAAGAATATAATTTGAATTTGTTCCATTTTGTTTAAATCTTGCTGGGTTTGAGAGTCCCACATTATGCTTGCGTATTCAATCTTCGCTCTAACGTAAGCATTATAGAGCATCATTAAGCTTCCGAGATTTTTTAACTCTTTCCATGTACGCATTATAAATCCCAGAAGTCTGTAAGCCTCGTTGGTTATGAAGTTAACGTGGCCGTGAAATGTAAGTTTGGAATCGAACAGAACTCCCAAATCTTTGATTGTTTCTACCCGTTTTAATCTTTGTTTCACCAAGAAGGCAACTCTTCAGCCTCCGTCGTAATAGAACCAACGCTCTGGCAATATTTCCAATTTGGAATAAGTGTAAAACATTTAATGATACCATCAAAAGTGAAAACAGTGTGGACTTATTTTGCCCGACCGTAATTTTGAAAAGGAATGTACCAAAATTACATAAATTACGATAGAACTTAAGTCTTGTATGTTTGTTAAATGTTTTCTGTCTATATAGTACATTGATATATGCAATTTTTCAATAATGTTATCACAAAATTATTGTATAATGACCGCGATAAATAGGTAATATACCTGTTACGTTCAATTTCTGAAATAAATAAATAGTGCCTCTTCATTAATTTCATCATATCACTAATAATCATTGACGCGATTAGCCAAAAGTGGCAGAAAAGCGATTCTAAATAACAAAAACCAAATCGGGACCGTAGACACAACGAACTACAGATGTCGCTTGCTTTGTAGTTACATACAGGTGACATTTGCAACCAATTCGTGAACACTCAATCAGCAAAACAAGCAGAAATTGACAGCTGAACGCAAGTAACTGTTGTAATATACGCATGGATTCAACCTAGTGTTGTGTTCACTGTTTTTCTTCCACAATCTCACGTATCTTGTGCCAAACTTCTTCCAACTTTACCTAATTATCAACCTTATATAGTGTTGAGCTGCCGAAACAGGGGTGAAATTAGTCCAAGAGTATATTTTTAAAATATTCAGACGTGATGTACACTAACACTAATTCTGGTGATAAATTAGATTTGAGGTTTGCAACACCATGATTGGTATGCCATCTGTACCACATTTTAAATCGAGTCTACAGTCACGGAGAGTTCTTGGCTGTAACAGCACCATTGAAACTCAATGGGTTTCTTACAGTCCAGAATTGTCCGATACTGTACATTTTGTTTGGCCATAAAATAGTTACCTTCAATCAGGGGTGGCTCAACTTTTTTCTTATCCAGGGACGGCGAGGCTGATGAAACGGTCGCGAGCCATATTGTATTTTACTTACACTAATAATATCTGACAAATGTATGAAGAGGTTTCATTGGAACTACTTTGATGGTTTGGGGACTGTAGTTTGGGCGCCTATGCTTCAAAGTACCTAGGTATAGTGTTTCTAACTGCTCACAATAACTAACATGCAATTTTCTTTATCTTTAAACAGATATCTCTTTTATTACTCGTCATTGGAGGATGGGTAGAATGTGCCAAAGAGAATGATGACGTCAAAACTTCTGTAAACGTCATGGAAGCTGCAGCGGTTTCAGAATCCGAGGGAACCCCAGAGACCCTTCCGAAGCCTTCCAAACTGGTTCTTGCTGTGGTTCCCTACCCGACCATAGCTCAAGGCCGCAAAGGTGTCTACGCTGGTCCAGCACCTCAAGTTCCCTATGCTCCTCAACAACATGCCCCACTGTCTCCAAATTCCTACCAGTATGTAAGGAACCCAGAGTTCAGGCTTTCTTCGCGAGCTGTGGTTTCAGCACGTTTGAAGTCGCAAGGCAACTACAACCGTTTGACAGGACGGTTTGTTAACCTGGATGGACCCAAAGTGTTTAAGGAGCCCGACAGCTCGGCCAGTGTGGTGACGCCTGTTCGAAGCCATGCAGCTCCAGAGAGTGTAGATCGTGTAGCACACGGATACTATGACGACCTACCTGCAGATTACCCTACTCAGGACAGCCGATCTCGCAACAAAGCATTCGGTACGCGTAAGTACATCTCCTACGACAACGTTGCCCAAAAGGATGTTTTGCTGCAAGGCAACGCACGGCCGCACAGTCAGAAAGTGTATCAAGCGTACGACGGGAATGTCCAAAGCGATGCTTCGGAAGTAAGTGAGGGAAGTATTGGTGAGGCGGACGTTCAGAAGTACCTTGATGCAGCTGCAAACTACAATCCCCCTAGCGGGCAACAGCAGTATGTTGACGACGTACTGCTTACCGGCGGAAAACAGGACGATACAATTCTGACAAGCGGCGGTACTTTTGAAGCCTACGAAGGTGAGATTCAGAAGTACCTTGCAAACAAACACGTCGCCAGTACTCATGAAAAAACCTACAAAAATTCTGCACCAGCATACTTTGAAAGAACATACGCAGATGATCCAAAATATACCAATGTTAAGCTAGACGCTCTAAGTCTCTACAGCAGCCAAGACGCTAACGACCCTTACAACGAATATGATATCAATGTTCAGTCTGACGTACCACAACAAAATGGTAATGTATATCTGAAGAAAAGTAAGCTTCAAAAACTGTCACAATCCACTCCACAGTACACCGACCTTCTCAACACTCCAGAGGTGAGTACTCCAAATAACAGATTCAAGATCCCAGAGAACCAAGAACTGTTTGAAGCGTACATGAGTGCTCAAAATTACGGCTCTAAGACAAAATCTGATGAATTGCAAGGTAAGATATCTCAACAGGACACTACCCAAATCGCCGCTTCATATGTTAACCCATCAGAGCGTCAAGAGTATGATTTCCTGGACTTCAATGCTGCTCCGAAGAAAGATAAGAAACGTACAAAGCACCGTCTGCAATTCTCAAGATACAGCAGCGACTTCCTGAAATACGGAGTACCAGATGACGATCAGCAAAGAGACTACGCAGGCGTTTCGTACCAGAAAGTTAATACAGGAGATGACTATGAGAAGACAGTGCCAAAGAGCTACAGTAGAGTCAATGTTGGACAGCAAGAGCAATACGTCACCTCACACTCACTGAACAATAATTATGCTGGTACACCCACAGAACAGAACATACCATTCAGTTACGAACCTGCGAAAACTATCAGCAAACCCATTGGTCAAAACGACCATGCGGTGTACACCTTGCAGAACCAGCAATATGTACCGGAAGACTTCTCAATACAATCTAGCCAGTCTTTGGACGACGCTTACGCAGGACAAATTGACAACGTGGACTTGCAGAGACTGAAAGAGGCAAACGAGCTGATGAGCTTGTTGGAGAAGAGTAGCCAGCACGAAGTCTCGCCTGTAAGTGTCACGTTTAAGAATTCCGGTCAGGCTGTTGAGTACACGTACACACCATCGAACAACATACAAGGGTATAATTACATTGGCGACAGGCTCGACACTAAAGCTGGCGGTAATACATTGGTCGCTGCCAATGCAATGGAGTACTATGACGACAAGACGCTGCAGCAGTTAGTAGACAGTCAAGAAGTGTTGGATCAGCTTGCACTAGAAAGTGCCTTTGGTGACAACGCAGGACAAGGACATGAGGGCTTAGGGATTGCTGCCGTTGTAAGCCCACTAGATGGAGCACAACAGACGCAGTGGATAGGCCTCGGGAATTACCCCTCACACAGAAGACCCCAAGACGTCGCGCAAGTTCCAGACGCAGTAAGATCAGAGAAGTTCAACTCACAAAGGTATCGTGGAAGAGGCAACAGAGGGAAGAGACCCAACAAGGTTGCTGCGTACAGTGAGGAGACCGGAGGTAGATACAGCAGCAGATACAGGGCACCATCGAAGCATAAGCTGAGGAACACTATCGAAGGCGTCGTGGGTGGTGCAAAACGTCCAGGAGTACCAGTCTTCCGCCAAAGCTACCGCCCTAAGCCGCTCATAGACAGTGCAGGAGTGAACTCTCTGCAGAAGCCAATCAGGGAAACGTACTATCCAGTTCGCGGTGGGGAGAAAAGACCTATCGGAGCGTTTGAAGACGCTCTAGCCATCCAAGGATATAGAAACAAGAACAGGACCATCCCAACTCTTGCCTTATCTGGCCGACCCACGAAGAGACCAAAAGGCAGAGGAAAGGCAAAGCACACGCTCATCAACCAACGTAACCCAGAGAAGGACTTTCACATTTATGTCAAACCGGAGTTCCCTGCTTTGGAAAGTCTCCAATCAGATGGCTCCCTTGGTTCCATTGTTGAGCGACCAGTGTACGGCACCCGGCTAGCGAAGAAGCCCCGACACCACAAAAGAATCCTTCGTCATCACATGAAGCTTCGTGTTCCCATGATTGCGGCTGGAAGTTCTCATGTGAGGTACGTCGCGTCCATGCCAAAGGCTGTGAAGAGGCCGATCATGTTCAGGCAGAAGAGGAAGTTGCCTCCAAGGATGCGAAGACCAGTCATGCTCATGCGGGATCAACGTAGTAACAGGTAATAAATATAACTTTGTTAATATAATCAGGGAAGCTTCAAGTAATATTTCTATGTACATATTTACTGCATCCTCAGGATGTTTCTGTTGGATGCAAGTTGAATTAAACTGGAACTTAGGAAAATGTTATGTGCAGGGAATATAGTATTGCAAGAGTCAAATTAAAGCCTTAGAAGTCCAATAAAAATTGTAGAGCAAAGTGCATACAGGTTAAATTTACATTAGGTATCAACTGTTATTTACAAAACAACCTCAAGGCTGCAACATTAATCAAGTGAGCTTCAAAACGTCATTTTTGTTATTTTAAAGATGGCGCCTTCTCTACGCACTTGCACCAGTGAAGAGGAGTGATTTCTTGCCCTCTGTCAGCCTAAAACTTACGGAAATTACTAGTGAAATAAAAATTCAATATCTCCATGCATGCGTACCACACCAGCGAGTTTGCTAATGGAGGAGAAAGTTTGACAATGGTCTAAGTTAGCAGGCAGATGGGTGGAAAGGCCTTCGCAGTGGCTTATAAGTGGACCCCAAATACTTATTCTTCTTGAGGTGTACAGGCACTAAGTTAAAGTTGAAAATATGTGTGTAGACCAGTAATAGGGCTGTGCCAAGAAGCAGCAAACTTGTGCAAACCTACATACAGAAATCTAGATAAGAAACAAAAACAAATTAAGGTCTTCATTGGATTCTCTCTTGTACATTTGTGGGGCTCACGCATGGAGGCCTATAGAGCCGGTATAGATGAGTGGTGCACCAAAATCGAGTCATCCATTGTACTAGTTCACTAATGAACCCTCGAGTCACTTTGTCACTTCTCATCTCACAGCCGTACGAAATGTGTTACAACAGACACACAATCGCGCAAGATATCTTGACACATATTGTAAAATATGTGAAATGCATCTGATATCACTAATTGCATTGTAAGTTCCAACAATTTCTCTAGTTTTATTTAATTCTTTAGATTGCAAACCGATGAAAAAAAGTATATCGGCAATATCTTCGCACAGCGACATCTACTGTCGTTTGTCACGTCGATGCGTCACCTGACATTTTATCTTCTGTCATTTGTCACTCGTTATTTCGGTACGAAAGATCCCGTCAGCATAGTGATGCCTTATTGCAATAACGAATAATTGCTCAACTAACAGACTCAGCATTTCTTTATTAGAGGACACAACTCAAAATAAAATGTTTCATAAGTAGCTAATGAATAGGATACATGATTCAAACAATTCAAAACTAATCTTAAACACATATCTTCCTACCTTTCTTCTACAATAGAGATAGATGTAAATAGTACCGTAATAGTGCTGATATCAAAAAATATTTATTCTTCTGTACGCATTGTGTTATAATGTAACAGTCTGCTAATTTACATAAACGGGGCACAACAGTTTCTTTTTAACAGCTCATGTGCATTCATGTTGAAACTAGAATGACAAGGAAAGATGGCGCTGGTAACTGTTTGAAATATTGAATACAGATACATACTCATGCATGTTAAATTTATAGATCTATAGTATAACATTGAGACATTTAAGAAAAAAATTCAAAATTATTCAATTTTATATTATATACATTAATATTATATAAATTTTCAATATATTCAATATTTTATCATGTATAAAGATAGGCAATTATGTTATTATAAATTCTAGCTGTGTGCAACATAAATATATATATTCTTAAACTGCATCGACAAACATACAATTGTAACTATGAAGAAGCCTAAAGTACTTTTAAAGCTATTAGGGTTATTTTTGTACTGTGGTTGGATGGCAGTCAGTGATGTGTCGTAGTTTACGTCTACATGCGTTGTCTACACGTAATCTACGCGTAGATTACATTGGGTTGTAGTTTACATAGACTACGTAGACAATCTAAAGTGCATTAAAATTAACTTTCAAGGCTTTCATGAAAGGAAAGTCACATTTTCAACTATATTGGTTCCTAACGAAATGAAAAGAATCCTATTTACAACAAAATTGCTCTTCTTTTCTATCATCAACTATGGATGAAGATAAATAGTATGCATAAAACAACAACAACAGATGGCAGTCGTGAGGCAAGAGTGGTCTTTTTCCCATAAAACACCAGAATATTTCCTATATTAGGTTTCTTAGGTGAGAAATTGTTCGAATTTGGAATAATGAGTACGAAAAGTTCTCTTCACACATGAGCAACTGATGCACAGTATAATTTTCTTTCAATTCCACAGCGCCCTTTGTTAAGTTATCACCTTTCGCCATGTTGTTTACATAGATTACGTCATCTACGTGTATAAAATAGTCTATGTGTAGAATGTAGACTATCGTTGTTTAAGCGTAGACGCACATCACTGATGGCAGTGTCAACTTTTTACCGTGTATATGAATAGATATTCAGTCAAAAAAAATTGCTGTTGTTAGGGTCTAGTTTAAGATATACACTGAAAAGTTCCTGTAACTTACTCCGTATTCTAAAATAACAATCTCGTATCGTGTGTTGCCTCTTATTTCTTACCCTAATCTTAGTGTATAAATTATAAGGATTTTAGGGAAAGTTTTATTGTTTCCATTACAGCAATGATATTATCTAAAATGTACATCCTTTATATAAGCTATGTCTCAATTGCCATTCTAATATCATGTATACCCCAAAATATCCATTGACATTCAATTTTTAACAATTGAATATTACCCTTCATAAATACACCAAGGAGAGCATATTAATACAAAAACGAAATTTAGTTTGTTAAAAATAAATGGTTTGACATTTGTACAGTGTGATCCATGAGTATTACCGAGCAAATTGTCCATGACTATTTTCATTAATTTTCTCTTACATCCTGTGTGTTTTCAAGCGATGGATTTTTATGTATGTTAGTGCAGAAGCTTGGTTTGAGTTTTCTTTTAATTCTTGAAACTCTTATTGGGTCAAATAAAGTGCACGACATGGCGATGGACAATTTGCACGGTAATAGTCATGGATCCAACTGTACCTATGAAAAATTTCGTATTCTATACTAGAAAATTTCGTTCCTGTTATTCACTTAACAAATGGTTTTGTTATATTTTCAGTTTCTTTTGAGACGAACGGAGTGGTTGCAAGGTTGAATGAATTGCTCTAGTCATCACAAAGCCATCATCATCATCATCACTGTGAGCCAAGATATTTTTCCATGGCAGTTTCTTCTGATTATTTATTGCACTTTTTGCAGATCTTTGGCCATTGATTAAATATGTATTTATTGTATTTTTGTATATTATATATATTTATATATTACGATAATAAAAATAATAAATTTATGTGTCTTTCTCTTTACCTCCTGATGAATCTACGAGGGCAGTTCAAATATAAACGAGAATTTGTGCAGAACGCTTTATAATATTGCATTGGAAACATGAAATACACTATTTTATAATTTGGCAGAAGCAGGTGATGTGAAAAACGCATTCTCGACCGGACTCGAACCTGGATCCCTGGCATGCCGTGCACAGCTCTAACGTCAGCATTAATCTTGAATCTCTGATCACTCTTTAAGTTTTTCATTAGTCCACGCAGTGCGAAGGAGCCAAGTCGGGACTATAGGATGGATCAGGAGACTCCACTGCAATTTTCATGAGCTGCAAACGTTAATTCAGCGCTGTGGGGGAACGTGCGTTGTCATGAAGGCAACAAACAGTATGTTGTCGTTTTCTCTGCTTTGAGCAAATTGTTGGATCGTTGAGGAATGTTCAATAAAACTGCGTGGTGGTAGTTTTTCAGTAGATGTTGAAATCCACAGTATACCCTTCAAATAACCTGCTCAATCTTCTCGAAAAATTGATACTCTGCCTTGATGCTCTGAGGTACCGTTGACTGATCAACCGTGCAGCAAATAAATGGAAAATTGTTTTATTGCTACAAACGTTAGCTACCATAAGACTAGAGCCTTACTTGCCTTTCACGTTCGCTATTATTTGTATTTACTGTACAGTTTCCTCTACCAAATTGAAAGTACACCAAAGTTATATTTCATTCATTGGAAAGCAGTTGAGACATACGCACACATAGCCTTACAACAAATATTTTAAACACAATATCGTTTGGTAAATAGTAGATGAAGGAGATGTGGAGTAAAGAGGGGTACTTCATCCAATCAAGGGTGATGCATAAGAGGACGAGTTGAAGTCCCATACCTATTGCATCGGTCATATTGAACATGGTGTGATAGGCACCACGCTCCAGCCGTGTTTACTCCAACGGCCCAGATGTCCGTTGCCGAGAGCCTGGGTCAACCATAGAACCTCTTTATGCAAGGATATGCACTACAAAATTACTATTTGGTTAATCTGTTTCTCGATTTTGTTTTTCCAATGCCTAAATGATCATTTTCAAGCTACAGTAAAACCTCGTTAAGCCGGACTTCGCTTAAACCGGACAGGCAAAAAGAAAAAATTAAATGTGACTAGAAGTCAACAAGAGAACTTCCCAAAGAAAAGGCAGTCAACCACTGATGAAATTCTGTTTCCCGCAGACTTTCTACTGTACTGTATAGTACAGTATAGGCCTATGCCCTTTAAATACACCATAATCAACGTGTTTTGTTGCTATAAACGGAGTTTTAATGCACTCTCTACTGTTCGTTTAGGTTATTTCAGTTAATCCGGACTTTCGTTAAACCGGTCAACTTATCCCCCCATTGGTCTGGATTAACGAGGTTTTACTGTATACTATTCTCCATCAACTGAACTTAATGTTAACAAAACCAAGTGATTTCTGGAAAATATTCCCTTTCGTATGTTAGTTCCGGTGTTATTTTGCCCATGAATATATAGGTCATGGCTGCACAGCTCGTAATATAAGCTGCTAGAACTTCAATGTAGCAAATATGTTGATTGGCGTGGTTATATAACACGCACTATATTCTTACACGCAAGATTACTGCACAGCATGGACGCTGAGAGAGTCCGTAGCGGTCTGTCGGACCTCGTCCTGGAAAATGGTGTAAAGGGTTTGACCACTCGTCCGGAGAGACCGAAGTCCCCAGTTCGAGGTGCCAAACTACTCTACCGCTGGTCCGTAGGTTCAGGGTTCCGCGGCCGCCCGATTGGACGGTCGTCGGTCCTTGGTTCGCGTCTCCGGTTAAGGAAACACGATTCCTACCACCAGCTAACGGTTTAATTCCAGGTTCATGTCACCGGGTCGGTTATTTACACCTCCGGTGGTAAGCCACGTCGTGCATAAAGTGGTGCTGTTATTCATTTATAGCAATAATAATAATAATAATAACTGTTGTAATAATAGAAAACTATAACCCTTCTGGTCAATGGAGACAAGCTATACAACTTCAAACTCACGACTAAAACCAAAAATATCGACCATACGAGGATATACATCAATACATATATATATATAAATGAATCAAGAACACCTGTAGGATAACGAATATATACGTGTATTCGGCAAAAATAAACACAACAATGATAATATAACACATTACTTGTACATATCCCCTCGCTCTCATTCCATCATGCACTCACACACACACGCTGCAGGGGTGAACACAATATACCATTACATGATAAAATATCTAACCGCCTCTTTGGTTTATTTCCCGAGTACCTTCGAATATTTCAGATTTCTATTAGCCCCTTAGGCTTGCTTTCAATGTAAAGAAGCGCGGCCAGCACTCTGTCACGTATGAGACGCGATTAGCTAGGCGTCATAGTTATCAAAAGTAGATAATAATTGACATTACATCTGTTGAGGCACTACTATGCAAAAAGAATAAGCATACACTAAATGAGTGACAAGAGGAAATTAACTTGATTACAGGTACACGAGTGCTGATAATACAAACGACTGTAATATAAACTAGGATATATTACAAATGATTAAGTCGGTTATACTATTTAGTACCTAGTTTTTCTAATACCTATATATATCAAAGAGCACGGTAAAAGTCAAATAATTAATTATATAAATACTCGGCGCGAGAATAGGAAAACAATAACAAATAGTAGGTCTTTTACATTTATAGAATTTCGAAGGGTGAGCGAAATAGGTTCTTAATTTTTTAAGATTTATAGTACTTTCGATTTGATTGGCCAAAATAATTAGTAATTGCAGGCAACATTGTTCGATTTCATCTCGCTTTGTGTTAGGACGAACCAGTGGCGACGTAGGTGGACAAATGTTCACTCTCACACATAAAGAGATAACTGGAGGATACTATACCGACTCAATGGCGGCGTGGTCCTCGCTGATGTCAACGGTCCTCGTTGCGGCGTCCCGACGACACTCCTGGCTATGCCAGTCTGTCCTCCTGGCGGACGAAAACCGTCTCTTCGACTTCGACGTAACCTTCATTTTTCTTCCCTTTTTCCATCGCGGCGACGAAGATGGGCGGAAAGAGCACCTCGCTTCCATCTGTCTGCTCGGGGCGTTGCATCCGATCATGGCTTCAATGGCCGTTCGGGGATACGCAGGGCGTCGGGTCGTCTAAGGGCTGACGTCGTTTCATCTCTCTCTTTTCTCTCCGTCTCTTCTCCTTTTCTCGGCGCAACATCCGTCTCACCGATGTGGTACTGTCGTCTCTCACCTGGGTTGGCAATGCGAGTTGTCGCTGCGGCGTGGCTTTCATCTCAGACGCCGTTATGCAAGCGTCGTGGTGCGGTTCTCTTGACTTAAGGCGTCGTATAGTTAGGCAAGGGTCGTGGCTTCTTCTCTTGGCTTCATGGCAGCAGTAATCGGAAACCCGAAGGTCCCGTCCGTCTCGTAGTTTTCAACCGCCCATATTTATTCAATGTCCCTCCTTACAAAAAAGGGAAAAACACAACTGGAGCACGTGAAACACGTAACTAACACGGCCTCAATTCCTGGCACTGTCACTGTGATCACACACTCACGGCAATTAACACGACGCCGTCGAAAAGTTAAAACAAAGCAAAGTTCTGTATCCCGCGCAAAGTGACGCGGAGATGGTGTTCGGTCTGGTTATGGCGCTAAACTGTGTCGGTCCTCTGGAGTCCAGGGGTATTTAAGGAAAACTTGAAACTTCAAAAATCAACCGCCTCGAAGTTCGTTAGCTTAGAAAAAATGCTGGACGGTGGTCTTTCTTCCAGGCTCGTTGTCCACTGGGGGGGGGGGGGGGGGTGAAGAAAAAAAACAGAGCAGTCCTCACACGTGTTGCGAAAGAACTCCCCCTCGGTCGGCAACTACGACGTTCTTCCTTTCGCTGAACAAGTAAAAGTCACCCTTAGTGTCAAAATTTCCACAACTCGTTATTGTTTTCCTACCCTCGCCGTCTAGAACCGAAAATCCAAGAAAAGCCAAAAAGCACAACTGGCTACAGAAAGTTAAAAAAGACTGGTGACAAAAGTAATTGTCACAATGGCATACGGGTACAAGAAAGAAGATAGCTTATTTGTATTGTTAACACCAGTTAATATTAGAACAGAATAATCTAAATCAAAACTGCGATACATCGAAAAAACTTGAGTGTAAAGTACAGGAACCAGATTATGTTTTGTCATACTTGATTGCAAGGCGGTGACTTTACCACACATCGGAGATGTACTATATAAATTGTGTGTTACTGTATATGCACAATACGGCCGTCCCGTAAACCTCGAATATGTGATAATAAATCTACTTCTTCACATTGTGATACATATATTTTTAAACAAAAGAACTACATTGTCAGTGTCTAACAAACTGATGATAAAATAAACTTTCGTAGGATTTTTTGATGTAAAACTCTACTTGTTGTACGAAAAATGATATAAATTCTATATTAAATGACAGGTAAGTTTATTTAAGAACACCTACTGCCATCTATCGGCAATAATTAAAGTAGCTAGGATCTGTATTTTTATGGGGAAAATATGCAGGTGTGTGTGTGTGGGTGTTTGTGTGGGTGTTTGTGTGGGTGTTTACTACATAGAGAAGCCGCGATGGTCAAGTCGCTAGGGCGTTTGACTGCCACGAGCGAGATCCGGTTCGATTCCCGGGTTAAGGGATTTCAGGAGGTATTTTATCCGGCCTTGTCGCTGCATAAAAGTTGCTCGAGATAATTTGCGGTAAAGGCGGCAGGAGTGTGGCGCTGATCGCATCGCTTCCGAACATCCCGCCTACTTGCCTTCATGGCAAGGCACGTATAAATGTATATATTTGCATGGTTTGACATTTACAAAACTGTGCAGGCAGCATTTTCAGTACATAATGAAACAAAGCTCAAGTTGTGGCTACAACTTGACAATAAAATATTTGAAATGTAGTTGCGTGATATACGAGGAAGGGGGCCAATGTGCTTATCATAAATTTTTTGTCGACGATCAATACCGTAAAATTAGTGTATTTTAGATGAAATTATTTCGAGATAGTTTTGTTATGTGGCACGCCCTATACTGTGTTATAACTAGAAATAAATGTATTTTCAAAATATTATGTACGAAATTCAATACAATTTTAGAGGATTTATTGGCCACTATTTTGCAATATATATTTTTAAATATAATACTCCGTTTAGGACAGTAGTGGTAACAACATTGCAAACATTGAAACGACAACTGGCATACAGGGTGGCCCAAAAAAATAACCGAAATTTAGAACCGTTTTGGAAATTTCGGTTTACCTTTTTTTGGCAACTCTGTACATTTAAAGCTTTTGAGTTGTAATTTTTATAGTTGAGCAAATCCATGAACAAGTAAGAATATTGGTAAAACATTTATTTCTTAATTAATTACATGTTTTAGTTTAACACCTCTAAAATGTAACTAATTGAATGGATCCAACGAGTTTATTATTTCACTTTTGCTTTTAGATTGTCTATTAGGCACTGAACGTGAAATTGTAGATCATTAGTAACACCTGTGATATTTTGCTTTTTAATATTAAATTTAAGAATATTTTCAAAAATCAAAAACGTTTACGTTTATACACAACACAGTATACATTTCAGATCATAGCATTTTTATTCCAAGCTTTCTACCTGCAAAGGCAGTTCAAAATTTTGGTTAACTCCAGTGACATCATAGTTCCTTTATTTTCCCCAACAAGGTTCTATCATATTCATGCGAGTTTGGCTGCAGGATGTTATTGATGTACTACTTCCGTTTCTGTTGCAACTGGGTAATGAAAGTACTTTACTGTTACTTGAACTGGAAACGAAGAGTAGGGAATAGAGAGGACTGGAGGCTGATAGTGAAGGAAGAAGAGCTGTAGAGCCAGATAAGGAAAGAAATGGAACTTTAAAGTTCAAAAATTGAGGAAAATATTACACCGGTGACAAATGGATTGACTCAGTTGTTATGTATCTTAAAGCAAAGTTTCTCAAATTATGGTATGCGTACCAATACTGGTACGCATACCTGCGGATACTATAACACCATTAAGCCTTGTTTCCATGATTATGAAAAAATAAATATGCTGACCAAGGCAGTAATTTATTTTATTAAAAACATAAAATAAACGTAACGTTTCAACCTTCTAGCAAGGTCTTCTTCAGACTCTGTATCAAGTACAAAAGTAACAAGATACAAAAACAGGGCATTAAATTTCTATATGGAAGTAAATATATTTAGCCTTTTAGGTGAAAGTACAGTTGACAAGGGAAGCCACCTGCTAGAAAGTTCCATAACAACTTTCTAATAGTCTGTAGGGAGTAATGCTTGTGTATATATAATGCCCTGTTTTTGTATCTTGTTACTTTTGTACTTGATACAGAGTCTGAGGAAGACCTTGCTAGAAGGTTGAAACGTTACGTTTAGTTTATGTTTTTAATAAAATAAATTACTGCCTTGGTCAGCATATTTATGTTTTCGGGTACTAGTACTCGAAATTGTTAGAAAAATACATAAATAATTGTAAAAATTTTCTGAACAAAAAATATATTCCGTAGACTCCACCTTGACACGTTCTTTTATCCAAACAATATTATTTAAATCAAACAAAAATAAATGATCACATGAAGACTCTCAGCATTCATAATATGCAGGTAATATCTGTCCATTCGTTTCTGAAATAATATCAAAGTCAAGTTCTCTCTAAGAAACTTCTTAGCAAAATAAATACAGTAAAACCTCGTTAATCCGTAAGTCGATAAGCCGGACTTCGCTTAATCCGGACAGGCAGAAGGAAAAAAATCAGTATTTAAGGTTTTAAATGTGGTTAGAAGTCAACAATCGCATTCGTCGTACGTACTGCATTGTCGTATCTAGAGTATTACTTTACATTTTACTGTACCGTATAGTGTATTTAGGCCTATGCCCTTAAATACACCATAATCAACGTGTTTTGTTGCTATAAACGGAGCTTTAATGCACTTTCTACTGTTATTTTAGGATATTTAAGTTAATCCGGACTTTCGTTAAAAGGGTCAACTCATCTTCCCATTAGTCCGGATTAACGAGGTTTTACTGTAGTGCATAAATCCATCGCAGTCAAAGAAATAACAGCGTCTTACAATTCAGCTTAACAACTCTTTTAAAACCCCAACCAAAAACTTTAAGCCAAGAAAAACTAAAGACAAAACACTGTCATAATTCCCATGGCAACAAGATATGTACATACAGGTCAGCCACTATCCTGTGACATCATCAGTGATAGATTTAAATATTGAATGAACACACACATCAAGTTAAAGAAATTAAAAACTTACAATAAATATTTGTACAAGGGGAAAGAACGTGTCAACCTGTTGACCGCAATATCCAGAGGACTGGGTTGATTAATTGATTGATTGATTTTATATGTTATGGGCACTTCAGCACGGAGGCTATTTGACCCGTCACACAACTCGAGCAGATGTCCTTTAACTAAAACAAAATTGAGGACAAGCCATTCACAAGAAAAGAAAATTTACATTGTGGCCCATAAAAGGTAACCGGTACATTTCGGTTACCTTTATTGGGCCACCCTGTATTTTGAAAACTTCTTTAAATTTAAAACTAGTTCATTGATTCACCACTAAGCAAGAACTAAAACCACTGTGATGACAAGAATCAAAACTATAATGTCTGTGAGAACTGATATCCTCTTACCTAGGCTAAAAGCTGAGGCTGTACAGGGGCACTCAACACACAGATGGGCAAATACAGGACAATACAGCCCTACGGAGGATTATACTGTCCGCAGGTCTAGGCGCCAGAGGCTCGTTCGTTTGCAAACTGATATGACTAATAGCAGAGATCTCACGTTGTAGTGCTCGAGAAACACTGGTCCAGATAGCTTTCTTCCTTATTCACGTTAGGGATATTGGATTGGTGTGTTTCAGTCCTTTTGCCGTTTATAATGGGTGTCCCACTAGCTTTCGAACCCGAAAAAAACGTTATAATTCCCGAACAAACATACATAGGAAAATGAAATTCACAATACACGTACCTTGTTTCATGCTGAACATGAGGCAGGGTTGAAAATAAACGCACGCGCAAAACAAAGACGATAGGTGGCGCCAGGGGAGTGGTGCGTGTGGGTTAGTGTGATGCGTGAGTCCCTGCATCGCGAGGATGGGTCGGTACACCGTACCAGAACGCGTGTTCATTGTAAAGAAATATTGGACCGTTCAACGTGAATTTGGACGCCGTAAAGGACCATTGAAGGTGGGAGTTTGGTGTGCAATTTCCCGACAGCGTATCGTTGGACCCATCTTATTTGAAGATACAGTAAACACACAAGTTTACTTACACATCTTCAGTGCATTTGTGAATCAGCTGGATGATGAATAACTGCGTCGCGGTTATTTCCAACAAGACGGAGCGACATGCCGTACTTACAACGTGTCCGTGCCAGAAATTGAGTCCTTTTTTGGTGACGGAATCATCTCCAAAGGATTGTGGCCGCCCAGATCCCCAGATTTGCCACCTCAGGATTTCTTTTTATGGGGTTTCCGTAAAGGTTGTGTCTACAGAAAAAAACCACGATCACTGCAAGAGTTGCGAAACAACATCGAAAATGCGATTCACGAGATCACACCGGAGAGACTACATCGGACTTTTCCCAATATGGAGTGCTGTGTATAAACATGTCTAGACGTCCAGGAAACACACTTGCAGCACCTGCTGTGATGATCATGTATTCAGCATGAAACAAGGTATAAATATTGTGAATTTCATTTTCCTATGTATGTTCGTTCGGAAATTATAACGTTTTTTTCGGGTACGAAAGCTAGTGGGACACCCTGTAGTAGAAACGATTCCACACTTTTGCCTCACCCTGTACTTTAACCTTACAGCTTGCCTACAAGATTAAGACTTCGATTCTTTCCATCCTTTTTCGTTATTTGCGACGTAAAGATGGATTTTAGATTTCAGAAATTTTGTAGATGAAAACACTATACCTATATGATCTTGAAATGTAGTAACGAAACCTAACAAATAAGTTTAAAACATTTAATAAAGACTGAGAAAATGACTAATGAACCTAATAAACATAACTTCCAAATAAATATATTGCTTTATGGGTCTACTGTTATGTTCAGTATCGTTTTGAAGATCTCAAAAAAGAACAAAATGACTTTTCATTAACTTCAGCTTCGGTTATAACCAGCGAGCGTTTTTTTCTGCCCACCGTGTAGGTCCACCTTGCCGGGGTGAGGGATTCAGCAGCACTGTAGCACGTGTCTAGTCTTACAGCGGGCAGCCTACATGCTGGCAAGGGAAGTGGCGAAGCGACCAATCCAGCGCGATAAGAAACACAGCAGCCTGCAAAACGAGGTGCGCGCAGCACCTCCTCCCGCGACGTCGTAACTCCCACCGCTACCGCTGTTGTCTTGTTGCTCTGCCCCGCTCCCCACTTCCTTTGCCAGCATGTAGGCCGCCCGCCGTAAGACCGAGCAAGAGCTACAGCAGTGTTTCAACCTCTTGTTCTTTCCCTCACCCTTATCATCTTCGTTCGTTCGTTCTACAGTTTTAACGTTTCTTTATTCTTGTTTTGTTATCCAGAGTGCAAGGGGCAAACTTCTTGCAAAGTACCAAGTAATATACAAGGGAACAGGATGCTTGAGGTTCTAGACTCGCAGCCAATATAGTTTGTGGGTTGGTGGTTGTCCTGTTTCTTGTCCCTCCGTGCTCTGAGTACCACTTTTTGACGTGTGTTTTAATCTTCACATGGATTTTAATTTTTATCATTTAGCATTTCACTGTCATCGAATTTGTTCTTAATAAGATGTTGAGTTTCGTCTTGAGTCCACTTTATGCACAGAAAGCCTAAGCGGGACTGGATCTACTTTAGTAGGGTCAGAACTACTATGTGCCTCCAACGAGTATCGACCTGGGACCCCTTTATTACAAGGCCATGACGTTACCACTACGCCATCGGGGAGGTCCTTAATAAGAAGACGATGTCAAATATAATTATTCCTTAATTCAATGTCTTTTAATTTATGGAACTGGTGTATTAAGGAACTCCCATGTTACGAAAAGTGTATAAATAGTCTTGTGCGTACCCATAATAATTTTTAATACACAAACAAATCATTACTGATATAAGAAGCTCTTCATAAGAAACAAAGTGCATCATGTAATTTGCCTCCCCGATGGTGCAGTGGTAGCGTGTCGCCTTGTAATTTAGGGGCCCCCGGGTTCGATACCCGGTGGAGTCACATAGTGGTTCGGATACCACTTTAAAATATAGGTTAAGTCCCGATTAGCCTTACTGTGCATAAAGCGGACTTAAAACACCAATTCAATCAAAGCATCATGTAATTAAAAGTTTTTGTTCAATCTAATTATCAAAATTAACCATTATTTTGAGGCGTAAAGTGCTGTATTCGATATTTACCGGTAAAAGGATTACACTACATCAATGCAGTCTTGTATTTAATACTATTAAGTTTACATGAGCCTAAAACACACCTATTCCTCGGTTTGTGTGTGTGTGTGTCCGTACTTATGCACAACAGCTTTTCCGAGGATGACCTTGTGTATAAACTCAACCACGCCCTCAATATGGCAAAGACATGCAGAATTACCAGTTTGCGTTACATTTAACAGCTTTTCGTTGGAAAGTTTACTTTCGTGAAGCCTTTATAGCTTATGAAAGTTGTCGTAGAGTTGCACAAACCGTGTCAATTCAGAAGATAAACTGAAAGAAGATGAGTGGTTATCAGAAAACTGTGGTGCTGAATTCATGATGAAAAGCAAATATTTACTGCACAAGTTTTCAGTTAGCTTGTCATAATTTGCATATAAATGGTAGATCTGAAATCGGAAAACTCTTCATGTATACATAAAATGTATCAGCAGTCCACGTGTGAAAACGAGGAATCTTAATGAACATGTTTTTGATGTCATCAACGCTAACTTTTCACTGATGCAATGACTGCCGCAAAAGAACATTTATCTCAATAAAAAACCGAGTGTGTGGACGAGTGGCCGGAAATTATAGCATCTTTTATTGGAGAAATTATATTAACAGGAAGTGAAATTGACTTTCACTTTCATTAAAATGACTTGTACACATGTGTATGAGTGTTAGGAATGGTCAGAAAGCAAGATTTTTTTTAAAATTCACATTCGCTCACACGGTGATTTGCATATGAAAAATTGCTAACGATTTGTCATCATTAACGTCATGACAACAATTGTTGCCCTTAAGAACAATGGGGAAAACCACAATGTAAATTGGTCTCGGAATAAATATGTAACTGCAATGTTGTACCATCTTCGCATTCCATGGCACAGTTTACAAATACCGTTGATTCAAATTTGTTAACTTTTTCTTTACTTTCATGTATCGTGTCGCATATTTGTAAATTATATTATCCTATATATGCTTGAATCCACTTTATGCTCAATCAAGACTGGGTCTACAGTTTAAAGTGGAATCCGAACCACAATGTTCCTAACATGTTAGAATTATGTTCCAATGCAGGTCCTTACAGACATTTACATAAAGTGAAAATAACATTTGCTGAGAATATATAAATTATTTCCTAGGTCTATTTCCCGGTATCGTTACATGCTCTGAAAAAATACATGTTAAAACTACACAGACAGTGTCCACACCACATTTTGGTGAAGCTTTATTGTGAGTGATGTTGATTACAACCAGTGGTGGCGATTAGGGAGGAAGCGAGGGGGCAGTTGTCCCCCCCCCCAACTTTTTGCCACTTTTACTCCCGCACTATGCTGAACTTGTATCAAGAGAAAGTAAAATGCCCCCCTCCCCCAGTTTTGGAATCCAATCGCCACCACTGGTTACAACCATTTATCTATGTTATTTTTAGCATTGTGTTGTTATTACACAAGCAGTGTACGGCCATGAACACTTCTGGGTTGTAACAACTCCATTTTCTTTCAATAGGATTATTACAACCCAGAAGTGTCCATGACAGTACATGTGTTACTCTTGTGTGTATCGAGATTGCATAAATTTTCAGAAGAACATGAATACGTAAATTTAATTATACTTATTATTAGTTTTGGACTTTTATCACTGTGTTTTAACACAGTGGTTGAAAGTCCAAAACTAAGAATGAATGAATCACCACTGATCAGCTACAAAGAATTAATTTTTCTTAGTTTACGGGGCTTTTCTGGATAATGATGAAATTTTTATATGGGTGAGAGAAGAGCTACTAAGAATCATATTATATATGTCTCGGATACGTACACAGATATGATAGACGATTTAGAATTATGAATACGAAACGACACGTATGCTTTAGTTAGAATTGACTGAAAACGTTTGGTAGATTCTTTACCATAAACAAAATATGATAGGTTTAAGTACAATCAGTAAATTTAACTGCATTATTACACCAACATCATCTTTGGTGTCTTGTTACAGCATTGGCTCACAAACAACACCAAGTTTAGAGGCCTTTGATACTCAATTAGGTGTCAAGTTACACCAGCACCATATTTCGTGTCTTGTAGCACCATTGTCTGTAAAGCATCACCAAGGGTAGAGGCCTTGGACATGCCATTACACCAACATCATCTATGTTGTCTTTTTACAGTACTGGCTCACAGACATAACCAAGTACAAAGGCATTGATACTCGATTATGTGTCATGTTACACCAGCACCATCTTCGGTGTCTTGTTGCACCATTGTATGTAAAACACCACCAAGTGGAAAGGTCTTGGGCATGCCGTTACACCAACACCATCTTTGGTGTCTTGTTACAGAATTGGCTCACAAATATCACCAAGTACAGAGGCCTTTGATACTCAATTATGTGTCATGTTACACCAGCACCATCTTTGGTGTCTTGTTGCACCACTGTCTGTAAAACACCACCAAGTGTAGAGGCTTTTGACATGACGTTACACCAATACCATCTTTGGTGCCTTGTTACACCCAGTAGCTACTAGCTTTTGGTAGCACCTCTGTTAACTGCCTAGTAACAACCAAAATGTGAGCTTTCAGACTCTTGCATCACGTTAACAACTTAATAAGCGTGTCGCAAACATTGAATGCGGTAGTTTCCTCCACAAATTCTCGAGGAAGTTCCAGGATAATCATCCTTTACTTTCATTTAAGCTCTTCCTTCTTTTCGGAAGAACCCATGAGAGTGAGAAATGCTTTACAAGCCTCTCAGTATGTTCTACTCTCAGATGAAAACCTGCGAGCAGTGTTGCCATACACAATTTCCCTGCGTAAGTGGCAAAATTTCCCTTTTAGTCCAATTTTTCCCTTCGTCTGAAAAAACATTATTATTATTATTATTATTATTAAGTAGCAGTAGTAGTAGCAGAAGTAATACTATATATATATATGAACAATGTTAAACAAATTAAACACATATATGCTTACAGTAAGCTTCTGCCGACCCCCGTAACGTAATGGTTAGTGCGAAACGCTACGACACCAGGGGTCTCAGTTTCGAATCCCAACCTGGTACTTCGCGAGTGTCCCTTCACCAATTTCATCACATCATCACTCATCTTCATCTTCGCCAAAAGTGTCAGAAAAGCGAAGAAAAATAAAACAAAACAATAACGCTTCATTGCCACAGTGTTCGAATCCTGGTCAGACATGTTCTTCCCATCAGGAATTTCATAAATTCGTGATTCAACATCAACGTCGCGATGGGAGGGGGAGCGTAGAGAGCAGTTGCCCCACACTTTTTGCCACCTTTGTCCCCGCACAATGCTAAACCTTATACATCAAGGGGATGTAAACTGGCCTTGCCCCTCCCCCCTAGTTTTGGTACCCAATCGCCGTCACTGGTACCGAAGATGTGGAGGAGTAACATAAAAATAAACAAAATATTAATAGACATGTATGCCTATATTGTCAGAAATAAGAAGCATCAGAGAATTATGGGTGTGAAACTGAAAGCAATATAATCTCTTACATAATCTGTACTAGCATTGAGTATGGTCTCTTCAAATTTTCATGAAAGTTTGGTATTTTTCATCCCTACAAAAGGAAAATTTCCCTGCATGTGGCAACACTGCCTGCGAATATTGCCGTCTAGAGGTTCTTGCCCCCCACTGTGAGTGGATTGTTAGACAATGTGAAAGAAACGACAGGCGGCTTGTTTCTGTTCACACATCGCTTTTCTCTTCTTGTTCCTTCGCGTGAAAAACGCCCTCGCGATGGTTTCCCCAATTCAAGGATGTTTCCTCAAATTTCAGGAGACTTGACTGCTTTCGGTTCTCATAAGCCAAGGATGTATTTTCCACGAATGACAACAGCCTGCCCCACTCTCTCTCCTGATAAACAAGCATCTTTTGGAGAAAAAATACGTTGAACAAGATAAGAGATAGGATTTCAGTAGTATGCATGGGCGTCCGTCGACCTCCATCCCCTTCCCTGGAAATTGGCATCATTCATTTCAAGATACAATAGAGCAGAAAATTATTATTTCCATTGTTAATAATATAAATAATATTCATTTAGTATTCGAACAGAATAACTAAAATATTTCTTGAGGCTTTCATGGCAACGAATGATGAAGAGGTATTCTTGGAATATCGACCAGGTCGGTCGAACCTTGGTTCGAGTCCAGGGGTGGGTAATCTAAGCTCGGAATTTTTCAGGCCTTGCCTCTCATAAAGCGGCTCCGGGGCTCACCCAGCCTCAAATTATTGGGTACGTGGGGAACAACCAGTGATGTGCGTCTACGCGTAAACAACGATAGTCTACATTCTACACGTAGACTATTTCATACACGTATATTATGTAATTATGTAAACTACATGGCGAAAGGTGATGACTTAGCAAAGGGCGCCGTGGAATTAAAAGAAAATTGTACTGCGTATGAGTTACTGATGTGTAAAGAGAACTTTTAATACTCTTTCTTCCAAATTCGAACAGTATCTCATCTAGGAAGAAACCTAATATAAAAAAATATTCTAGTGTTTTATGGGAAAAAGACCACACTTGCCTCACGACTGCCATCTGTTGTTGTTTTTTGCATACTATTTATCTTCTTCCATAGTTGATAATAGAAGAGAAGAGAAACTTTGTTGTAAATAGTATTCTTTTAATTTTGTTAGGAACCAATATAGTTGAAAATGTCACTTTCCCTTCATGAAACCCTTGAAAATTAATTTTAATGCACTTTAGATTGTCTACGTAGTCTATGTAAACTACAACCTAATGTAATCTACGCGTAAATTACGTGTAGATAACGCATGTAGACGTAAACTTATAGTCTACTGCACATCACTGGGGACAACCCTGGGGTAAAGGCGGCCGGAGCGTGGTGCTGATCACATCACCTCCAAAATGGCCTAGATCGAGAATTTGTGAGGCCCTATATCCACGTGCTCTAAATGTGCCTTCATGTCACGTTGCTCTAAGCACGGGAAACTTTACCTTATCTACCAGGTGATTTCCGGATAGGCTGCCGAGCTTTCGAGAAGTAACGTCACTCTCATCTTTACTCCAATCCCTGAAGATGAGAGTGACGTCAGCTCTCGGAAGCCTATCCGGAAATCACCTGGTTGATACCCCGAGAAAACCTCTTTAGAATGACTATAGCTTGATCGATTGATTTTTCTTAGATAAGGTCTCCTTTCTCTCACTCTTGGCTAATCGGGACGATGAGGATGAGTGATGATATGATGAAATTTATCAAGGGACACTCACAAAGAATACCCATGCCCAGGCCGGAATTCGAACCTGCGACCTCAGAGGCCGTGCTAACCACTTCGCTACGAAGTTAGGCTTGTTTCTAATGGGAACCGACCCTTGGTAGACATATGAGGGTCTTGATTATCAACGGTGACTCTCAACGAAAACTCTTCAAAATTTTGAACATTTGTTCCTCTAAGTTTTCCGACGTGTTTAATTTTGTAAAATCTAAAGCAAAAACATTGAAGCAATACTAGTAATATAATCCCAAGAGTTTTTTTGTGGATAGAATTGAGTACTACATGCACGTTTAAAACTATCTAGAAGTCGCCTTTATGTGGCAATCTAGTTAAATGTAAGAAGAAATTGGTTTTATCCTATTTCTTAATGCGATAAATTATCATCACTTATTTAAAACACACATTTTAAAATCTCCAAATTGTGGGTAATTCAAGAGATGATTTGCATCATATTATTTCGGAATGTCATACTCATAAGAAACGAAAGATTTTATTCAAAGCATTGTTAAAAATGAATGAATAAAAATTATATTCGTATTGAATTATCATACTTGCTTTCTTGACACAAGCTAATATCATTTTTTTATGTAATTAATTAGTGAATGCTGTTATTATTAGAATAATGAAATCGACTTAGGTGGGCAGGCCATGTGGCACGAATGGGAGAGGAAATAAGAGTTTACAGGATTCTTGTTGGGAAACCTGATGGTAGGAGACCAGTAGAAAGGCCAAGACGAAGATGGAGGGAAAACGTTGAGATGGACCTAAAGGAAATCAGTAAGGATGGAAAGATTGGATTGATCTTGCCCAGGGACAGGTGGAAGGATTGTGTTGCTGCAGCCATAAACCTTCGGGTTTAAGAAGGCTAGAGATTAAGTAAATATAGTTAGTTAATTTAGAATGCAGTTAGTAATATGGTGTGTTTTATACAGCGTATATTGATACACTTATAGATTTAATTGTATCATCTGCAAATATGCTGTATAAAGAAACAAACTGCAGCTTACTAAGTGAGGTGAGTGCACAAACAAGCTATTTGAGAATGTATTTCAACTTTACGTGCAGAAATTTATGCCAAAAGTATCTCTATATAGCTATATTCAAAATATATGCTTGGCATAAACCGTAACATACCCACTGTAGAGCTGTTATTCCACTAAACTTACATGATGATGAATAGTATTCTATTTTGTGTTACAGTGTTTTGTTGGAAATGAAATGTATTATTATAATGTAAATAATTTGTAAATATTTGTTGGTTATTGAGGTCCTTTCTCCTGCTTTATGCATGAATCCGATACGTAGCACAAAATCAGAAAGAATCACAAGCAATGAATGAATCGACAGTTCCGTAAAATTTTGACATAACCGAAATGGGTTACGGATTATCACACGCGAGCCATGTTGTAAACGCAGTGCTAACTTGTTTACAAATGCTACAACAGCACTAAGAATCAGTGTGAACGTTCAGTGCCTCAAAAATATAAAATTCAATTCACGGAAATTCTCCCAACGGATTGCGTGTGTGAAAAGTAAAGACAAAGAATGCGATTGGCTGCGGAGTCTAATAAACCCACCCAATATCAATCACAAGGAGAGAAAATAGTCATTATTAAGAGTTTACTGAAAAACAAAGACATAACAATGCCATGAGTTGATAATGACTTCTGAACAGTTATCTTTCACACAACAAATTACTTCGAAAGAAATCCGAACATGTGATTAACAATGGAAGTCACTTTGGAATACATCACACTTCAACAATGGATGGGGAACTTGTGGCACTTATTAAGAAAATAAAGAGCATTGCTCAACACGCTGGAATAAGTGGAAAAAAATACACTGAAAAGTACAAATTAGGTCAAAACAATCCAGTAAAATTAGATTAAAAGTGAACTGACCTTACCGTATAATAAATACAAACAAAATGACGATTTCCGTTGCGGAGTGGTTTGCATGGCGTGCTACGACAGGGGTTTTCTCAAATCCCGGCTCGGGCATGAGTTCCTTGCGACTGTCCCTTCATCACTTTCATCATTATCATCACTCATCTTCATCTTTGCGATTAGCTAAGAATTGAAAAGAATGAGATGTGACCAGATATAGGTACGTACAAACAGGGGCGCCGACTTGTCAAAATTTGTTGGGGTAGGGAGGGGGTGCTCTGATCACTGAAGTAAATTAATGAATGACTCACTCTCTCCCTTTTCTAAGTTTTGGCCTCAGTGTACGGAATCTCGTAAAAGCTCATGAATTCCTCAAAAATATCAAAACTTTTATTCACAGTTCTAATGCAGAATATTAATTGTTCACAGATGGATATGTCATAAGTTTCGTCAACCATAATAGCAAAATATTCCCGACTTTGAATATCTGCTACCACGGAGCGCGAAACAGATCTCCCTAATATATCAATGATCTGGTTGTGAATGTCATGTGAGAGCCATTTGCACATCGTCTTTTGAAACCCATTTCAGTAAAAATGTTAACAATACTCATAATTACATACTTAGTATAGCCTATAGTAAAAGTCATGTGTTTTGATGTCTCTGGTCATAGTCACCCCACCCAAAAGTTGATGGTTTAGTGGTCTCAGCCCCCCAAATTGATGATCTAAAACATTTCAAATGTGTATTTAAAGTTAAGTAAGTTCCTGTGGCACAATTCAGAGTAAACTTTACAAGAGAAGCAAAATAATACATTAGATCCTCTTAAGCAAAATTATTAAGGGGGCTCTGCCCCACATCGCTAGCATTCGGGGGGGGGGGGCTCGAGCCCCTCCAAGCCCCATGGTGACGGCGCCCATGGGTACAAACGTATGTGAGATTCAACCAAATCGTTCCGGATAATCTCGCCTCGGAACAGCGAGTAGGAGATGAATGACGAAAGTACACTAGCACACACATGGACAGGCAAAACACTAATGTCACAAGAAATAACAGCCTGTGTTACAGAAGATTAATGTATTGATGCAGTGAACACATATAGAGAAAACAGTTAACTTACACATAAGATTACACATGGTGAAATAACTACTTATGAAAAAATCCCCAACACGAAACATTTCTCTTCTCCGTCCTCCATTGGCACTTTCGAGCACTGTTGCCAACCACTTTTCGGGAATGTCCCTGCAGAGGTAGTCAAAATGTCCCTACAATTGACCAAATGTCCCTACGCCAAGTAAAGCGACTAAAAAAAAACAACACCTGCAGTCTTCTTCACGTGCCTTAAGGAAAGAATTTATCACTAGCAAAGAATTTAACAATTCTGTAATCTGCAACTGCAATGCAAGATGTGTCAACGTTGCGCAAAAGAGGGGTGTGCGGGACATAATTTTTTGGGTCGGGACGAGAATTTTTTTTTAAATCCCGACATTCGGGACGGGAAATTTTCGAAATTTCCCAAAGCTCTGGAAATCTCGAATTGTACACGTCATTTTCACCTCAAGTGATTTTTTTGCATTTATGGAATAAGAATTACGTAACAATTTCCGATAAGTTCTAGAAACTTACAATGCAGAAAACTCCGAGAAATAACGACTTTTTTTAAATGACCATTCGGTATTTCCCGACTGCTCGGGAACCAGAAAGGTCGGGATTTTTTTTTTCGAACCCGGTCCCGACTTTTCGGGATCCCGCACACCCCTATTGCGCAATGATCATACACAAAGGGAAACTGAACGCGAAGAAAGTGCAACTGACCGGCGAGTAAGCTTTTCACAATAAAATGTTATTTTCCAACATTGAAAAAAGTCCTTACGTTTTCCCTCATTTGGCAAAATATGTCCCTAAGCGGGCAAAAATATAGTGAAAAGTCCCTATGCGTAGGGACATGTTCCTACGGTTGGCATCACTGCTCTCGAGTGTTGCCAGGCCCTATTCGAAATTATTTTCAGTTTTACATCTATAATATTACTAACGCTAAGAAGTAGTATAACCAGTGATGTGCGTCTACGCGTAAACAACGATAGTCTACATTCTACACGTAGACAATTTTATACACGTAGATTACGTAATCTATGTAAACAACATGGCGAAAAGTGATAACTTAGCACAGGGCGCCGTGAAATTAAAAGAAAAGTATACTACGTATTAGTTGCTGATGTGTAACGATAACTTTTTATACTCTTTCTTCTAAATTTGAACAATTTCTCAACTAGGAAGAAACCTAATATAGGAAATATTCTAGTGTTTTATGGGGAAAAGACCACTCTTGCTTCACGACTGCCATCTGTTGCTTTTCTTGCATACTATTTATCTTCTTCCATAGTTGATGATAGAAGAGAAGAGAAATTTTGTTGCAAATAGGATTCTTTTGATTTCGTTAGGAACCAACATAGTTGAAAATGCCACTTTCTTTTCATGAAACACTTGAAAATTAATTTTAATGCACTTTAGATTGTCTACGTAGTCTATGTAAACTACAACCCAATGTAATCTACGCGTAGATTACGTGTAGACAACGCATGTAGACGTAAACTTATAGTCTACGGCACATCACTGAGTATAACCTATCTGGTTATACAGAAACTAAATGACAAAAATCAGATCAAATCGAAATACAAAAAAAGTACAATGCGGTAGTGTTATGTGACTTTCCTAAATTTCTCGAAATATTTTCAAAACTTTACAACACTTCTTTCTTCGCTGTTTTGAAAAAGGAAGGGCGAGTCTGTGAATGTATATAATGGCTGGCAGGATGGTAAAGGTCTGAAAGAGAAGAGAGTGTAGCATAAAGAGTAAAGGTCAGAACGTGACAGAGAAGAGGAGAAAACAAGTAATAGAAACAGAGGGCGCAAGAGAGATAGAAAAGGGGGAATTGGAAAAAGAGAATAGAAGATAGAAGCAAAGTCTGAAAAAGATAAATTTTTACAGATCGGGGGGATAATAATAATATCGTCTTTATTAAAGCCGACGTGTTTCAACCTCGAGGGCCGCTCTTTCAATGTAAAGATGGAATATAGGAACATACATTGATTTATTGAGTTGGTGTTATAAGTCCACTTTATGCACAGTAAGGCTAATCGGGACTGGACGTCAACCGGGTAAAACTGATGGACACTTTAGATATCTAATGTTCGTTGCTTTCATTTATATCTTAGAAAGCATAAAGGAAGTAGGTAAAAGCCAGTGTGACAGAGAAGGAAAGACCCAAAGAGAACTAAAGAGAGAGAGAGAGAGAGAGAGAAAGAGAGACAGAGGCGAAAAGCGAGATAGAAAACCAGAGACAGAGAGAAATGCTGACAGAGTTAGAGATGAATAGGGAGACAGAAGGAAATGAGATAAATGATTTTATGAACACTACAGATCCAACGCAATGAAATGCGATTATCCTAGAAGCACGATTCCGTTGCATTATCTCGCTTTTGTGCCACTTTTGGCTATTCGCGAAGATGAGGATGAATGCTGTTAACTATAAACCCCGGATATTTATGTAATATGAAAGTACATAAATATGTAACAATAATTGATAAAATATGTAGCTAAATAAGTAGGGTTGTATCAAATAATATGTAATAACAATCGAGTATCGAAGCAATTTCAAGAATTCTGTTAGAGATTTATTTTACTTGAACATATTCAACGTAATTTTAAGGACATAAGTTGTTCAAACTAAAATTTGTATCACATTTATAAACACAAAACTGCACAGCAACGTGTACATATTTAAGAAACCAATTTTGTCAACTATTAATTGCTTTTCACATCGCAATATGTAATATGCAAATATGTAAGAGAGCTCCTTGCAACTTACGAAACAAATTGTAAAAAGAGGCAACCCCAGAAATAACAATCGAATGAAAATACATAGCTACTTATGTACTTTTTGTACAAGGGAACATATTGTGTAACTCGCTATGCACAGGAAAGTAGCTTTCTTGTCCACCGATGCCAAGTGTATAGGTGCTTTGCCTAAACCTAAAAGTGAGACAAAATGTACAACCAGAAAGGGGGGGGGGGCAAAATCCAGCCTCTCTCGATAAATAACAGTTCCCGTATTTATTATTGTATTTTATTTTGTTTTATTGTCCTCAGCCTATCTTTCGACTTGGCAGTCAATTTTAGGTGACAGTAACCACTAAGCATCTCATGCATTAGAAAATATGACATCACATGTGCTACAAATTTTCATCAGCATGTTTCAAAAGTCGAAAACATAGGAAAAATGATCAATGTAAGGAAAAAATTACAGAAATATGTTGCTTTATCTTAAGTAAATAGCAAATATGTAAAATCCTGGCAAACATGTACAAATATGTAACATAAAACTTATGCGAAATCATGTCAGTTATATAATTCGTTGGAATTTTCCTGTTCAAGGTGTGTATCTAGTGACAAGATGAAATGGATTAAGGGACACACAAGGACAGGATACAACACGGCCCTCACTTTATGCACAGTAAGGCTAATTGGGACTGGACCTACAGCTTAAAGTGGGATCCGAACCACTATGTGCCTACACCGGGTATCGAACCTGGGACCCCTTGATTACAAGACGACGACGCTACCACTGCGCCAGACAGAGTTACTTGGTCTGCAAAAGGCAGTCCAAGGTGTACTACATTCTACATGTAAGGGAGTTTGACAATTTGGGTGTCTTGTGAAAGTGACACCCCTTACACCTCAGAAGAGAACTGCAGTACAGGTACAAAAATATTTTTAAATTTGCTCGGACGGACAAGACAAAAACAAGGAACAGAAAAAAGGCGTGACAATTCGATCCACAGAACCGTAAAACTGCCATTCTCCGTTAGGTTAATTTTCCTTGCGAATTAAGCACACCGTGACGACATATCTTTGAGAACCACTCTCTGTGACAAAACGGTGCAGCATCTTCCTCTCAACAAGCCCCCGAGGGCAAAACTCAGAGAATGGAATCAGGAGAAAGTAATTTGGTAAAACAACAACAGTTGTTGAATAGTGATTTCTTTTATACTGTTGGCAAGTTGTGTTGTTTTGACAAGCATCTCCCGTCCCTGCCAGCATACAATTCAAGTATCCTAACCTTATTACGGTCGTAGAAAGTGATATCGGAAAATCCTGAAGTGCATGCGTTGACTGAAAGTTGCAGACCTTCGCAGATATTGAATCGGATACTTCCATTGTCATCGCGAGAGTCACACGCGCGCCATCTATACGTGAAGGTGAAAGAAGGAAGCAAGCAATTAAACCTGAGGATTGGATGCACCAAGGCGTTGCCATTGTCATCTGAATCCCTCGAAAGACAATGCTGATGGTGTTACGAAACGGTACCCATTACGGCATCAGCGTCAATGCTTCCATCTGTTGAGGAGAATAAGAATCGTCGGGGCATTCACATTCCTTCAGAATCTCCCATTGTGGATCGGTGCGTGCTACCGTGTGCAAGTGTGTGTTGGAAGGCAATGGTCGTGGGTCCTCTAGCGTGTCGGGAGTGGTACGTGCTTAGCCCCCGATGCGGAGAAATTCTGTTTTTCTAGTGGCGAAAGTAACGCACTGAAGTGACAAGTATAAAAAGTATAACAAGGTCAGCTGCTGGCACTTAGTCTAGACCCAGCTTTTCCAGTGGTATTCACATAACAAGACGGTGACGATGAAGTCTTTGGTAAGTTTTCCTCTTTCTCGCCTTTTTCACGTGGTTACGGCAAAACATCATTTCCTTGCACTCATTACAAGACAACACGTGTTCACTCTTGTCGACAGGTAACTACAGTAAGACACCTCACTATAAATTCAACATATTTATTTTCTTTAAAAAAAAAATAGTAATTCGTTGCCTCTTTTCGTTTGTTTACAAACATGGTTCAGATTATAATTTTGAACATCTTTATGATAATTGGTTATTGTACTTGTAATAATACGAACTCAATTCTTTTGTAAACGTTTTTAGAATAAGGTTTATGATTGATTTATTGAATAATTTGCATTATTTTACTTCGCCTTTTGTGCCACTTTTGGCTAATTTGCGAAGATGGGCATGAGTGATGACATGATGAAATTGATGAATGGACACTCACAAACATCCATGCCCAAGCCGGGATTGGAACCCGGACCAATAATGTTTATGAAAAGAATATCCAACCATATTTTCAGTGCAAGTAAATCCGCTACTAGAATCGCAATTTAAATTTCGTTATGGAGTTGAATTTTTGTAAAAACTTGTAAAAAGAAAAACGGGATGTAAAGGGCATGGATGTGAACGGGTTTTTTTTCCAGGAAGCGGCAAGCAAGGTAATTTTTTTCCAGAGAGGGCCAAAAGAAGCATATTTTCCCCCATTGCTTCAGTCTAAAATTACCATGTTCCTTCAACGTCTTTATAATAATTAACATACATTACTATGGCTGAAATGAAGTTATATGTGAAATATAGAACTTTTAGGTGGACGTTCATTTTACAGAGGGGGGTGTGGGCCCTTCCGGACGTCCATGGTAAGGCGCGACCCTTTCGGAAGGTACCCAAATACCAGTCTCTTCCACGTATTACACCCTGAACTGCATCCTTGCAAACTAACAAGGTTCTGGCGCATGGACCCACAGCCAGTATAACCGTTGTGGGGGTCGTTATTGTCGAGTGCGTTTTTCAGTGAATTTATGCATTGAAAGACAAATATGGACTGGGCCTACAGTTTAAAGTTGAATCCGAAGAACTATGTGCCTCCACCGTGTATCGAACCTTGTTGGGTTTGTGTTGTGTCTGCATAACATGTCTTTATCATCATTTTATCCTCATCTTTGCTATAACCAATTGGCAGAACAGTCAAGTAAAGTAAGTCATATCATTCATTTATTAAAAAGGCACTTGGTTCTTCTGAGTAATTTCGAATAATAAAGAAGAAGACTTCTTTATTTGTTAATATATTTTAATTGAAAAGTCTGACACACCGTGTCTCTGTAAATGAGAGAAATAATATTTAGTGTTGATGTTATTGATCATGCATTTTGCAGTGTGACATATACACAGTTAATACGAGAAGGTTCATAGAAAGATATATAACTACATAAAGATACAATGAGATGTGATATATTTGACAGTGTGTGTATTCAAGGCTACAGAACACAAGAAAATATCTGTTTTGTATAACCAAATTATATTCAATTACTCATAACAGTAGGAAGACAGACTATTGACAAAGTTTAGTCATTAAATCATAGTGTAATGCTGATTTTATGTAGTCCGTTCCTGTAGGAACTACACACGCTACATTTACCGAGCAAATTCTCATCGTGGAAACTACCAATGGTTAGAGGCACATATTTGTGGTAAATAAAAAAGCAAAATTTCGGTACAAAAACAGTCAAAAGCGGTAAATAAAATAAAATTTCGCTGTTGTAGCAGTATATAAAATGACATTTTAGTTTTAAAATTGTGAATATAATCCCAAATTTGATTTAGAAACTGCACTTATTACACAAAATAAACATATCCCTTCTAATAGCACATTTATGTCGTTACCAAAATATTAAGTTAATTCCTGTACAAAGGGGTCCATTTTTCCTTCTCAAAAATTTACAGCAGAATTTATACATTATCCGTGTATTGCATACCCCACAGGATAATTCACACTTCAGAAAGTGTCGCGCCGGTAAACAAACTCTAAATTTCGTGTTTAAGAGTCTATTTCGCATTATTTCGTGACAAAACAGGGTAGTAAAATGCACATCACACATTTCACAAACATGAGAAAATAACATTACAATTTTTTATTTCACATTTCTTGTTTTCGTCAAAAACGAAATATGCATGCTTCTAGCCATGGTTTATTATTATATAGACTACTTCTTCTGTAGAGATAAGGGGTCCCTGATTCGATACCCGGTGGAAGCACATAGTGGCCACCCTAAATCGTACGAAAAATAAGTGAACTCAGCTTTATGCTAAAAGCACCGTTAACGGCAGACGCGTACTCGCCAACGTATCTAACGATCGGAAATTCGAACCTCCGATAAATAGTTCGGGAGAGCAGAAATATTCATGACGTCTCTCGGTTAATTTTGACTAGATTGATGTAGTAAAATTCTGAAATGTTCCATTGATATCTTAGGTCTTATTGTATTGCATTTTCTGTTTTATCTCTTCTTAGGTTAATCATATCGATGGAGATGAATGATAAAATGAATGAGCGGATAGCCATAAAGTACAATCTTTTTTGGCAGATATTTGAACCCAGAACATGTGCAAAATTTGTGATCTGTATACGGATGTAACTTCCTTGTTCGATTGATTAATTGGGTGCGTCAGCATTTAGTCCATTTGCTCTCTCATCTGATACAGGGAGAAGCTGATTACTATTATCAGCAGTGAAAAATAAGAGATGAAGATATATATGAAGGGATATCAAAATGGAATTATTGTGTTCGGAAGAGACATGTGTTAGTGTCATGTTATCGGGTTGTCATAAAGGAGATTTGTTTTAAGAGGGGGAGAAGAAAGTTTTTTAAAGAGGAAGAAATAAGAAAATGTTAGAGAAATAAAAGTAAGACAAAGCGTGAGAGACAGAGGTACAAGGCGCTGGGAGAGAAAAAGAGAAAATGAGAGAACTGAACTAAACACGTGAGACAGAGAGAGAGAGATAGTGAGAGATAGAGAGAAATAAAAGAAGCAAGACAGCGAGAAAGGGACACAGAGGGAGAAAGAGAGACCGCAAATAATAGAAAAGACACAATAGAGATAGAAGAGAGAGACTGAGAGAATGAAGGAGAGAATTGAATGCAATGAAATATGCGATAAAAAGAGAGAAAGAGTGAATGATAAAGCATAATGAGAGATATAACATAAATAAGGCAGAGAGAGAGAGAGAGAGAGAGAGATAAAGAACGAAAGAGAAGGAGAGTAGAGGAGAAAACAATACAGAATATGAGAGAGGAAAGATAGGAAAAGAAATAACGAAGAAAGAACAGTAGATGAAAATTTGAAGTTCCAAAGAAGGATACACAGAAATGATTTTTTTACCATTTTGGTAAAGAAATATATACAAACTCCAATATTTGTTTATAATGAGCGAAAGTACAGTCACCGTAAAAAAAAAAAAAATGGGACACATAGATCCTGAAATCCTCGCTTCCCTGTAAGGCGTTGTGTGTTTCATAACCTTACGGGACTGCTAGAAGTTACCATTAGCGATTTGCTATTAAAATCCACTTTTCGCCTTAGAGTTAGGCCACACACACACAACGCCTTGCAGGATATCGAGTATTTCAGGCACTAGGCGCCCACTTATATTGCCGCTGACTGTACAGTGGGATCCACTAGTATTACCGTGCAAATTGTCCATGACTATTTTCATTAATTTTTCTCTTACATCCTGTGCGTTTTTAAGCGATGGATTTTTATGTATGCTGCTGCAGAAGTTGTCAACAGCTTGTTTTGAGTTTTCTTATAATTCTTGAAGCTCTTATTGGGTCAAATAAAGTACACGAACATGGTGATGGACAATTTGCACGGCAATACTAGTAGATCCCACTGTACATCCACATATACCGTATTAATTTAATTTATCTTGTGGACGATGATGCATGTGGTCGTTAGACATGTATAAGGAAGCAGCATGCTAATTATGTTAATCGCAGGGAAGAGAATAATTCAATGTTTTATGTCTGACACAATAACAACGCATGACATGGTAAAAGGCGGGAACAATGCAACATGTAGAAAAACAACCTAATTGTGAGAATGCAGTGTTCTTCTTGCATAAGAGTCATGAGAGAATTTTCAAAAAGGCCGGCGGGGGGGGGGGGGGTCAAAAGCAGGCAGATGTGCACTGAAGTGATACAGGAGCCTACTGGGCTTTTACCCAGGGTTGTTAAAGGTGCAGGAATCCTTAAGTAATGGGTTCCATTTGGTACCGTAACGGGACGGGAATCTTTTTTCTCGTACAATTTAGATTCGGTCCAAGTTGCGTATTGTTTCATTGAAAAAAGGTTCCTGGACCGTATTTAACTGAACCGGTAAAAAGGTCCCTGGACCGAATTTAAATTCAGTCTGAAAAAAGTTAATGGACCGAATTTAAATTCAGTCTGAAAAACGTTAATGGACCGAATTTAAATTCAGTCTGAAAAAAGGTTCCTGGACCGAATTTAAATTCAGTCTGAAAAAAGGTCCCTGGACCGAATTTAAATTCAGTCTGAAAAAAGTTAATGGACCGAATTTAAATTCAGTCTGAAAAACGTTAATGGACCGAATTTAAATTCAGTCTGAAAAAAGGTTCCTGGACCGAATTTAAATTCAGTCTGAAAAAAGGTCCCTGGACCGAATTTAAATTCAGTCTGAAAAAAGTTAATGGACCGAATTTAAATTCAGTCTGAAAAACGTTAATGGACCGAATTTAAATTCAGTCTGAAAAAAGGTTCCTGGACCGAATTTAAATTCAGTCTGAAAAAAAGGTTCCTGGACCGAATTTAAATTCAGTCTGAAAAAAGTTAATGGACCGAATTTAAATTCAGTCTGAAAAACGTTAATGGACCGAATTTAAATTCAGTCTGAAAAAAGGTTCCTGGACCGAATTTAAATTCAGTCTGAAAAAAGGTCCCTGGACCGAATTTAAATTCAGTCTGAAAAAAGGTTCCTGGACCGAATTTAAATTCAGTCTGAAAAAAAAGGTTCCTGGACCGTATTTAAATTCAGTCTGAAAAAAAAAGGTCCCTGGACCGAATTTAAATTCAGTCTGAAAAAAGGTTCCTGGACCGAATTTAAATTCAGTCTGAAAAAAGGTCCCTGGACCGAATTTAAATTCAGTCTGAAAAAAAAGGTTCCTGGACCGTATTTAAATTCAGTCTGAAAAAAAAGGTCCCTGGACCGAATTTAAATTCAGTCTGAAAAAAAAGGTTCCTGGACCGAATTTAAATTCAGTCTGAAAAAAAGGTTCCTGGACCGAATTTAAATTCAGTCTGAAAAAAAAGGTCCCTGGACCGAATTTAAATTCAGTCTGAAAAAAAAGGTTCCTGGACCGAATTTAAATTCAGTCTGAAAAAAAAGGTTCCTGGACCGTATTTAAATTGAGCCGGAAAAAAGGTTCCTGGAGGACCGTATTTAAATACTTCACAGATAAAAAGGTTCTTTACGGTCCAGAACCCATTTACGCTTCTGATATTCTCTCCTGGACCGGAATTGAATTTATTTATAATTCCTGGACCTTTAACAACCCTGCTTGTACCCTTGGGCCCCACTCCGTGATATTTTGGCCCCCTTTGAACTTTCACAGACCAAAACAAGATCCGAACCTAAAGTTTGCTTTTAGACCATTTTACGCGCGGGTAGGCTAAACGGGACTGGACCTACAGTCCGTGATGTAATCCCTTGATTACAAGGCGATAGCGTTGCCACTCCGCCTACAGGAACGTCCTAATCCACGTAATGGGCTTGCAATCAAAAAGTGCCGCGTTCAATACTCGGTGGAGGCACATAGTGGGCCATATCTCACTTTAAACTGGGGGTACAGCCCCGATTAAACTTTCTGTGTATAAAGTGGACTTAAACAAAATAAAACTCGAACTCGAGCGTATCAATACATGACAAATTTTCCAAGGTGATTTTCATGGACGAGGAAGTGGGTGGGGATAAACAAAACCTCCCACTGTCTTAACGGAATTCATGAACACCATTTTAAAAGTTTCTTCGCAGTGATGTGCCGTAGACTATAAGTTTACGTCTACATGCGTAAACTTATCTACGCGTAGATTACATAGCGTTGTAGTTTACATACACTTTCATGAAAGGAAAGTGACATTTTCAACTATATTGGTTCCTAACGAACTGAAAAGAATCCTATTTACAACAAAATTTCTATTCTCTTCTATCATCAACTATGGAAGAAGATAAATAGTATGCAAAAAACAACAACAGATGGCAGTCGTGCGGCAAGAGTGGTCTTTTCCCCATAAAACACTGGAATATTTCTATATTAGATTTCTTCCTAGGTGAGAAATTGTTCGGATTTGGAAGAAAGAGTATGAAAAGTTCTCCTTACACATCAGCAACTGATACGCAGTATATATTTTTAATTCCACGGCGCCCTTTGCTAAGTTATCAACTTCCGCCATGTAGTTTACATAGATTACGTAATCTACATGTATAAAATAGTCTACGTGTGGAATGTAGACAGACTATCGTTGTTTACGCGTAGACGCACATCACTGAGTATAAGGTGCATTTTTTAACGTTTCCCACTGTTGAGTTGCACTTTAACATATGACGAATGATCAAATATTTCATGGCCTGAAATTTAAAGGATCCGTTAAAAATATTAATGTTTTCCTCAACTTATTTCAGTTTTTTTTTCGAACAAATTTCATAGGGAGGAAAGGGCTTCTAGTCTGGTCGACGGTCAGCAACAACTATTGACCAAAAAATTGTAGACCTAACGAGATTAAAATAAGTAACAACATGGAAATAACATTTATCTCTCTCTCATATATACTCACACGAGTATACATTCCAAAATTTGCATGCAAGAGAAGAATGGGAAATTTCTTTCCCACTTTATGCTCAAATAGGCTAATCGGGACTGAACCTTCAGTTCGAAATGGAAAGCAAACCATTGTGCAATGTCTCCATGGACCTAACACACCCCTGAAGTGATATGTGTGATTGTGTGTGTGTGTGTATGTGTGATATTGGGTTTGTTATTGACACTACTCGACACTTGATAATGTTGCATTTGAATCCCACTGTACTATGTAGAAACTTCAGCAAAAATGCAGGATGCCTCTTAGGGTCAGTTTTACAAAGGTAAAACAGCGAGAGCCAAAAGGCAGAGCTGGCTCGATAGATTAGTTGATAGAGAAATGGGACGGTGCGTCAGAGCCCGGGTTCGAGTTCCGGTCGAGCCTGGCTTTTTAGCAGAAATTTTCACAGAAAGGCTATTTTTATTATTAGTTTTGGACATTTAGGAGGGGCAGTCTCCCTGTTAATTCGCCCGTACAAATGCCACCTTTCTCCAACCGTACCCCCGGTCCCAGGCCCGCACTCAGGGGAGAGTCCATTGGGGCTATGCCCCCTTTCTCCGTCGAGCTATGAAATATTTTAATGTGAACCTGTAAAATGGTTCGAAAATAACATGGACGATTTTTCTAATTTGTAAAATTTCGATTTTGTCATTGAATAAATGAATGGGTTTGTTGGCATACTCCAGAATTCTTCAGTCTGCAATATTGAGTAGTTTTATAACCATTCATGCAAGGCTAGCAGACGTCCCGATTTCGTTAGGACAGTCCATTGATCCCTGTCCCGACTTTTTTCGAAGTAGCCGTCATGCTTAAATGTCTCGCTTTTTTTTTGTTAACTCACGTTTAGACATGTTATCTATATAAATGAATTGATTATTATTACTAAATAAATTTGATCATATTACGTCTCATCCTCATCGTTGCGATTAGACTTGGCAGAACAGTGACATAAATAATGCAAATAATATGCTAATTCAATCAACCCAACAGCATTCAGGATCTTCTCTTTGTTTCACATTTTCGATTTTGCCGGTTTTAACTACACGTAAGCTAGATAATGAATACGTACTCTTCCTTATATCTTCTTTTTACCTATTCACGTAATAATAACAATACAATATTAATTTATTATATTATTATTTTCATATTATTATTAGTATTATTATTATTATTTCTGATACACTTTGTTCGGAGCGCCTAAATATATTTCTAAATACATACCTGCCCCCTCCCCAGTGATGTGCGTCTACGCGTAAACAACGATAGTCTACATTCTACACGTAGACTATTTCATACACGTAGATTAGGTAATCTATGTAAACAACAGGACGAAAGGTGATAACTTAACAAAGGGCGCCGTGGAATTAAAAGAAAATTATACTGCGTATCTGTTGCTGATGTGTGAAGAGAACTTTTCATATTATTTCCTCCAAATTCGAACAATTTCTCATCTAGGAAGAAACCTAATATAGGAAATATTCTAGTGTTGTATGGGAAAAAGACTACTCTTGCCTCACGACTGCCATCTGTTGTTGTTATTGCATATCATTTATCTTCTTCCATAGTTGATGATATAAGAGAAGAGAAATTTTGTTGTAAATAGGATTCTTTTAATTTCGTTATGAACCAATATAGTCGAAAATGTCACTTTCCATTGATGAAAGCCTTAAAAATCCCCACACCCCCTATACGCCTTCATGGCGTGGTGCTATGCACAGGGGAGCACTTTACCTTTTTTACCTTGAAAATTAATTTTAATGCACTTTAGATTGTCTACGTAGTCTATGTAAACTACAACCCAATGTAATATACGCGTAGATTACGTGTAGACAACGCATGTAGACGTAAACTTATAGTCTACGGCACATCACTGCCTCCCTCAAAAAATCTTAGGTGAAGGGCCTGCAATGAGATGAGAATGATTTTATTAAGCATATTGCCCTTGTAAATTTAAACATAGAAAAGTAAACTTCCTCTTTCAAATGTAAATATTATGAAACATCATTAGTATGGATAAATGATAATATTGTTTTTGTTACTATTTTTAATTTGTACCTCTTCATGCATAAAAAGCACAGATATATTGGTCAGCAACTTAATGAAATTAATGAACAATAAAAACGTGGAATAGCATGATGATGTAGCTATTAAGCCATATTTTCTTACACAAAATAACCATAGATGGCATGCAGTTATTAAAATAATAGATAACGTATTATCTTAAGAAATAGGAATGATAATTCACTCTCTGACAATACATTTTATTGCAAAATAATGTTCTTTACTCAAAAGTTAAAATCTAAATTGTGACTTATTTAATAGTTGGTTGACTAACGTCAGCTCCAAAATATCTCATGACTGACTATTATTACTAATGGTTCATAAGATTGAACTTCGGTAGATTAGTAAAGTAATATTATGTGTGTGTCTAATACATGTATCTTTGGTTTACCTAAACATCTACTTTACCATAATATACAGGGTGTTTCTAAAGGTCGTTTACAACGCTTGGGAGGTGATTCCTCACACGAAAACAAGCAAAAAGTCTAAGTTCCATTTTTACGACTGAGGCTTCGTTTCCGAGATAGGAGCCTCGCAAAAGGTGACAAAGTGAACGTCACACCTGACTGGGACGAATACTATAACAGATAGAGAGGCGGTTCCAAGGGAATCATAAAGGAATCGTATGTGCTCAGTCCGGAAGTCACTATGAAAAGTTCACTGTACGCATGCGCAATGGAGTCCTCAAAGGAATTGGGGATTTCCAGCAAGAACAATACATGGAAAGGGTATGTAACGCAGCAAGAAGGACCGTGACAATGGGAAATGATTTCAAGACAACACATCCCGACCTCAAACATCAAAACATGAGCACCGAACACAAAATCCGAAAAGTTGAGCACGGTTGCATACCCCAGTTACACGCGAGGAATGAACGAATCATGTCATGTGGCATACGAGAGACACATTACTCCACCAGGAGGAGGGAAAGGAAAACAAAATATCAGATGATTGCGACAACGTGTATTTTTACACGCGACAACTACGTAATATCCCCCCCCACACACACACAACAAACAACAAATGCTACAATGTCTTATGCACAGACAGTGCGTGTCACTGTACACCAACTGAAGATGTCACTTTCACCACACAAAGGGGGTGGGAGCAATACCAAGAGTGTTCTCACTGAGATTTGCCGAGGGCAATAATCACAGACGGTTTTCAAAATGTCTGCCGTTTACTTCTACGCAGAGATGACAGCGACGAATCAAGGATTGTCGAGTACGAGCAAACAAGCCAGGTGTATCTGCTACCGTCGCGGCGGCGACGTTGATGCGAGCAACGAGGTCCTCAGCTGATGTGACAGGTGTGTCGTATACGAGGGTTTTCATTTCTCCCCAGAAGAAAAAATCGAGAGGGTTGAGATCTGGCGACCTCGGTGGCCAAGGCACAGGCTCATCCCTACCAATGCACCTATTGCGAAACACGTCATGCAGGAAATGTCGTACATTACAATCGAAATGAGCTGGTGCACCATCGTGTTGGTACCACATTTCTTGTCGCAGTGCCAAAGGTACGGTCTCCAACAGTTCAGGCAGAACCTCACTAACAAATGCATGATACGTGCGACCATTCAGGCGAACAGGGAGAATGTATGGTCCAATTAAATGATCATGTACTATCCCGCACCACACATTCACTGAAAACCTGTGCTGGTGATGGGCCACAAAAAGTGCATGTGGGTTGTCAAAGTCCCATACATGACTGTTTCTACTATTGAAGACATCCATCCTGGTGAAAATGGCTTCATCTGTCCACAATTCGTTTGCCCCGAAGTGAAAGTTTGTGTCCAGCTGATGCAACAACCATTGGCAAAACTCCATACGAGGGCGAAAGTCACGAGGTAACAGTTCTTGTACTTTCTGCAGTTTAAAAGGGTGCATTCGTTCCTCTGACAACACTCGCCAAACATTCACATGAGACGTGTTTCGTGCCCGAGCGAGCACTCGCGTACTGGTGCCAGGATGTTCTGCGACCGCTGTTAACACATCTTCTGCAAACTGATGTGTGCGTACACTTCGGTGTCTTCCAACTTCTTGCCGCGGTGGTAACACTGACCCTGTTTCACGCAGTCGACTGTCCACTACCTGAAAGAAGGTGTGAGACGGTAAACGTCTATGTGGAAAGCGTTCTCCATAAAGACGCCTTGCCTCACGGCTATTACCACGTGCCTCCCCATACATGAGATGCATGTCTGCTAGCTGCTGGGTCGTATACGCAGCCATCTGTGTAATAGGGAGCTGGAACTGCAAAGTATTGTTGTTTTTCTTACACTGGCACACTGCACAAATTGGCCGTATCACCGTACGAACACCACAGACCAATTGTTGCAATACTTGACTTGCCCACTCCACCACGTCAACTTATTTCAATACAACATACTAGTACTCTTCAATGCTTATGATAACCTAGAGCGAACTGCTGATCATATCCAAGCACCTGCAACACGACTGGAACGACTGCCGGAGAGAACCAACCCTTCGAGCTCCTCTCGCGGGAACAGCAGTCATGAAGGTCAAACGTAGACTACGAGAGCCAGACTTGCCTGTGCAGCGTTTCCAAAACTGGTCTCTTTTACGTCACAATGACAGGGTGCGAACACTTTTGGTATTGCTCACCACTGCCTTTGTGTGGTGAAAGTGACATCTTCAGTTGGTGTACAGTGACACGCACTGTCTGTGCATAAGACATTGTAGCATTTGTTGTTTGTTGTGTGTGTGGGGGGGGATATTACGTAGTTGTCGCGTGTAAAAATACACGTTGTCGCAATCATCTGATATTTTGTTTTCCTTTCCCTCCTCCTGGTGGAGTAATGTGTCTCTCGTATGCCACATGACATGATTCGTTCATTCCTCGCGTGTAACTGGGGTATGCAACCGTGCTCAACTTTTCGGATTTTGTGTTCGGTGCTCATGTTTTGATGTTTGAGGTCGGGATGTGTTGTCTTGAAATCATTTCCCATTGTCACGGTCCTTCTTGCTGCGTTACATACCCTTTCCATGTATTGTTCTTGCTGGAAATCCCCAATTCCTTTGAGGACTCCATTGCGCATGCGTACAGTGAACTTTTCATAGTGACTTCCGGACTGAGCACATACGATTCCTTTATGATTCCCTTGGAACCGCCTCTCTATCTGTTATAGTATTCGTCCCAGTCAGGTGTGACGTTCACTTTGTCACCTTTTGCGAGGCTCCTATCTCGGAAACGAAGCCTCAGTCGTAAAAATGGAACTTAGACTTTTTGCTTGTTTTCGTGTGAGGAATCACCTCCCAAGCGTTGTAAACGACCTTTAGAAACACCCTGTATAGGTTAAAATAGCTGGAAGGGTATAACAAAAATATACGTACGTCAAGAATATTACTCCACTGTTATAGATTGATTGATAAATTGATTGAGTTTGTGTTTTAAGTCCACTTTATGCACAGTAAGGCTAATAGGGACTGGACCTACAGTTTAAAGTGGAGCCGGATGTGGCGTACACGGAGATTTTAAGGAGCGCGTAACTTCTGAACCTGTTGACCAATCCCGAAAAAGCTGTCATTTTTGGAATAAGCATCAAAGTTCTGTAAGTATACTGTATTTCGTCAAAATGGGGTGACATTTTCACAAAATTGCTGATGATTTGACGTGGAATGAATAACCCATGTATCTTATATGGTAAAACTCCATCACCAAATTTTAATAGGGATAATCAAAATATCTGATTGGGTGAGAGAATTCCTGGTATTGAATATTGAACATGTTGAACATTTGGTTTAAAAGTTCCGAAATACCAATTATGCCGAATAATAAGTAGTGTTGACAAAGTTTGATCATCCTAGCTTATTTCCGAGATACAAGCATTTGAAAATTCAGTGTTTTGTAAATAAGCATTTTTTAAGTACATAAAAATCAGTAAAATGTTATTTCTATCCAAAACCTATTGTATGGGAATAAAGAGAAAGGAAAGAGAAATGAAAATAAGTAACGACACAAAGGAAAGAAGGTAGCGAGATCTAGACAGAAGGATAAAGAGAAAAGAAGAGATATAAAGAAGCATGAAACGAAACAGGGAGGGAGACAGAGATGGAGAGAAAGAGAATTGAGACAAACAAAGAAACGAAATAAGAAAGAAAGTGGAACAGAAACGGCGAAGAAAAATATGGCTTTATCTTTACAAATGGTAAACAAAAATGCATAAGGAACACACATTAATACATCAATCAATACGTTTCTGGTGCATCAGACATATTTCATGCAATCTGTGTGCAGCATCATGATGAGATTGGGGATGTGGTGGAAGAAGAGTTGAGGTGATTGTGGGGCTGTGGAGGTTGAGATAAGGAGATTAGGATGCTGTGGAGGTTGAGATAATAAGATTGGGGTGCTGTGGAGGTAGAGATAAGAAGATTGGGGTTCTGTGGAGGTAGAGATAAGGAGATTGGAGTGCTGTAGAGGTAGAGATAAGGAGATTGGGATGTTGTGGAGGTTGAGATAAGGAGATTGGGATGTTGTGGAGGTTGAGATAAGGAGATTGAGATGTTGTGGAGGTTGAGATAAGGAGATTGAGATGCTGTAGAGGTTGAGATAAGGAGATTGGGGTGCTGAGGAGGTTGAGATAACAATATTAGGGTGCTGTGGAGTTTGAGATAAGGAGATTGGGGTTCTGTGGAGGTTGAACTAAGAAGATTAGGGTGCTGTGGTGGTTGAGATAACAAGATTGGGATGCTGTGGAGGTTGAGATAAGGAGAATGGGGTGCTGTGGAGGTTGAACTAAGAAGATTAGGGTGCTGTGGTGGTTGAGATAATGAGATTGGGGTGCTGCGGAAGAAGAAATACGGAAATTAGCATTGCGATGGAGAAGGGATAAGGAGATTGGGAGTGTGGTGGAAGAGGAGATAAGGATATTGGGGATTGCGGTTGAGGAAGAGATAAGATTGGGCGCACTGTGGAGCAAATGTTAAGGAGATTGAGAGTTCCTTGGCAAGAGAGAGAGAGTAAGCTTGGAGACTGGAGAAAGAGCACTAAAAATAAGAAAGATTGGAAAATGATTGCCAAAGAGAGCGGAGAGAAAAAAGTAGATTACATGTTGATGAACCAAAATACTAATCAAGAAGGATCGGAAGTAGATGGTTGGAAAGGCCTAGGATTTTGTTAGTAGTACCAAGGTACATAGATAAACCTCACGTATCATCCAAAGTATTGTTCGCACTTGAACAAAACACACACTTTGGCCAATTACAGATCTAGCACGAAAGTTTAGAAAGCAGATACCGTATCTAAACACCTCTATGACGTACCATAAGGAGACCTATATCCAGAAAATTGCTTCAGTCGGTCCGTTTTGAATAACAAAGCTGAAAACAATAAAGGATCTGGAGAAGGAACAATGAAAATTATATTGCCGTCCTTAAACGAGAGACTCTGTCCCGCTCTAGCCATTTAGTCATGTTAAAGCTTGATACAGGCATGAGTTTACACTTGAAAATAACTTAATGCCATGGCCCATTATTTGATTGCTTTGCGCGGGTGAGTCTCTCAACAGAGAAAATTCCGAGTAATGCTTACTCTCTCGTGAAATATAATGCACGAGCCATGCAAAGGAACTATAAACCATAGCAAGTTTATAAGACGCTACGTTTAAGCAACTTTCTATTCCGTTTCTTCATCCTCAACACTTTCTATCTCAAACGTTCTTCATGAACCGTTGATTTTGGCAATAAATGTTTACCATTATCATGTAGATGACTATGGACGCAGTTATTTTAAAGTATTTTTCTTGATTGATAGCAGTAAGCTTTCATCAAGCCACATTTCACACGTGTGATTTCATCATTTTTGGATTATTATATATTTTTTTAACAGAACAGGCAGGGAGGGTTCTAAAGATCTGGGTTAATCTTTATTGTTTTTTATTATATGTAATTAACAGCTGACCAGCAATTAGGTATAATGGTTAATTAATATGTTCTTGTATGTGTGTTCTTAGTTGTTAGGGCGTCTGACTTCCATGCGAAAGACCCGGGTTTGATCCCCGGCGGGGGAGAACCGGGAGTTTTTCCACCTGTTCAAGGGGCTCCTTCGCCAACCCAGCGTCGTATGTCGTATAAAGTGGGTACCTGGAGGAAACTCTGGGGAATAAAGGCGGCCAGAGGCGTGGTGCTAATCACATCACCCCCATCTTCGTCCGTGATCAAGAAACTAACTTCACACCCGCATATGCCTTCATGGCGTGGTGTAAAGCACAGGGGAGCACTTTACTTGTTTATGAGTGTTCATATACCGAATTGTAGAAGACTTGTAGGAAGGCAAAGACGAAGATGGAGTGATAACGTTGAGATGGACCTAAAGGAAATCGGTAAGGATGGAATAGATTGGATTGGTCTTGCCCAGGATAGGGACATGGAAAGCTTGTGTTGCTGCAGCCATAAACTTTCGTGTTTAAGAATTCTATTATGTATTTGTTGAAGATTAGATTTCCCTAAGCTATCGCAGAAGAGGGCTCTCATAAAAAAAAAACGTCTCAAAGGACAATTCTGCAAGAGGGACTTTCTATTGCCAATCAGGCTCCTTCCTATAAAGGCATCAGTTTTGCACCACAGGGAGATCAGATCTGACCAGTTATTAGGAGGGCGATAAATAACTTTTGTGGCTGAGAGCAATGGCTACCCACCGGGTAGAAAAGCTTTGCATATAAGGGCTCATCATAATGCCTAGCAGGCTAAGGAGAAGAATGGTGCTACGTAAGGAAAACGCACTACAACACCCCACAAATTCAGCTATAGAAGGCTGCGTTGCTGATTGGTTGAGGGTAGGCTCGAAGAAATAGTTATGTTAATTCTGTAATAATGGAAGTGTCAATGGCGCAAGCTACAGGTACACATTTATTGATTTAGAGATTTGATTGTTTTGAACAATGCACCTGTGAAACGATTGTAAATAGAAATAGGATATAATAAACCCTAAGATAATCATCTACAGAGATAATGTTATGAAATGACGATACACTCCTTAAGCAAGGTACTGCCGATTAACATATTCTGTAATTTTGTATTGTTGAAGGGTAGGGTGTCGTATATTTGACCTGTTGTAAAGTTCCGGTGATTGTATATCTGCTCTCAAGGTACCGTGGAAGATGTGTGGAAGGAGAGACATTGCCTAGTAGAGGTAACAGCAAGAGGTTAAAGGGCCGGTAAAGAAGGTGGACAGATCAGGGGTACAGCATTGCTCGCCAAAGGAAGAGATAAGCATATTGGTGTCAGAGGTGGCCACAAGGGGGATTCATGACGCGTCTGCGTGACGGGATTTTTTTGGGGGGGAACAAAATTTTATAGTTTAGATACTAATTCCATCACACAAAAATTGGGTGGGTGTCGTCTTGTTTGACTTGTTATTGATGTTTAGTTATGGTTATTATGTGCAGTTTTTCTACCTATCTGTGGGCGATGGGGTTTAAATGAGACACCACCAGTGATGTGCGTCTACGCGTAAACAACGATAGTCTACATTCTACACGTAGACTATGTTATACACGTAGATTACATAATCTATGTAAACAACATGGCGAAAGGTGATAACGTAGCAAAGAGCGCCGTGGAATTAAAAGAAAATTATACTGCGTATCAGTTGCTGATATGTGTGGAGAACCTTTCATACCCTTTCTTTCAAATTCGAACAATTCTCACCTAGGAAGAAACCTAATATAGGAAATATTCTAGTGCTTTATGGGGAAAAGACCACTCTTGCCTCACGACTGCCATCTGTTGTTGTTTTTTGCATACTATTTATCTTCTTCCATAGTTAATAATAGAAGAGAAGAGAAATTTTGTTGTAATTAGGGTTCTCTTCATTTCGTTAGGGACCAATATAGTTGAAAATGTCACTTTCATTTCATGAAACCCTTGAAAATTAATTTTAATGCACTTTAGATTGTCTACGTAGTCTATGTAAACTACAACCCAATGGAATCTACGCGTAGATTACTTGTAGACGTAAACTTATAGTCTACGGCACATCACTGGACACCACCTCTTATGACTTTAGAATCAGTTTGGAAGTTGTGTGTGTGTGGGGCGGGGGTGTTAAGAATAACGTTCACTACACTAATAATGGCAGTGACAGTGAGCCTGAGCAGTTCTGTACGTTTTATGTTAGCAAACAAGAAAGTGAGCCGTGCTTTTCCTTTCTTTAGTATTTTAATTTCAACTGCAATGAAAGGTTACGAATGTCATGCGCCTTTTGATTGTTGGCATCTCGGCCAGTGTTAAACGATATCTGGTGTTTTCTTTGGGGTTGTACCGAGTCAGTTGTTGAATGATTTCAGGCACTATTTGTTTCTTGTAAGTTTTCCTGTGCTACGACTGACTGGATAAATTGTAAAATATGTCAGATTTGTTTGTGTGTGGTGGGGGAGGGGAGGTTATGATGAAAAATTCATTTGGGGGAGATTTTTATGAACGACTTTTGGGGGGTGCGATTGGGGGTGTGATTGAGCAAGAGATACTACACTAGTCAAAGTTTGAAAAATTATTCACATTTCTATACACTAGTAACATCAGTTCAGTGAAGGTCTAAGAAGACGAACGAACTACTTTGGTACGTTCATAATTATCGGAAATTATTGAAATCATAATCTAAGCAAATACACTACAGATTCATTCTAAGCACTTTCCAAAACAGGAGTGAACACTGAACAGGCCACACAAAGCAGGAGAAATAAAGAGAGCGTTACCCATCAATAATATTACGGCTTACTTATATCAATATTTTAATAACAACGAATAATTTATATCAAAGTCAACTACACTAATATTTCTAAATTTTATTTCCAATATAAAAAATGCAGATTCTAGAACATTGGTCTCAGTTTGCTTGTGCTGTTATGTTCTAACTTGTTAAATTATGTGGTGCCATCTCTTATGTTGTTGTATAATTAACTCATCCGTTGGAATGATGTTTGTGACGAAAACACTTTAAATATATATCTATATAGTACAGGGTGTCCATAAAATATCTTTACAACTTTAGACATGTTTCGTCAAATCTGCGTCACTTGGAAAATAAAAAATAACTTTATGAGTTTTCTAGTCACATGTTGAAAACAGTTTGTCATTATCTAGTATGGTTTTCAAGTTATTCGTCTAAAGTTGTAAAGATAATTTATGGAAACCTTGTATATTATTATTACAGTATATAAAAATAGTGTATGTATGTTTGTTCCGGCATAACTCTCGAACCCCTCGGGCAATTTCAACCAAACTTGCTACACATATGACTTATAATCTGGAAAGAAATACTATGGGGTAAGACACCCCTGACACCACTAGAAGTGGGGGTGGGAAGGGGGTAACATCGAAAACGACCGATATCCATAGCTTTCGGGGTCTCTAAGATGAATAGTGACACTCCCAATGCCGTTCAATTTATTAATTCTTGCTCCTGGAGGTGACACTGAAAATGTTTATAATCAAGTTTTGAGTTGAATTAATATTTTAGTGAATTTGTAAAAGATTTTACTTTATAATTTCTATACTGTACTTATACTTTTAAATACCTGTAAATAAAATTAGTTACATTTTACACTATAGTTAGAATTCATTATTTTCCTGTCTAATAGAAGATTGGGATAAATAAATACCAGGGCAACGCCGGGTATTCAGCTAGTAATAATATAATTAATAAATAACAAGAATAATAAAATACAGTTCTATGACTGAGGGTCAAGACATGATATCTTACTTTGCACCCTGAGAAAAAATCTTGCGAGCGCCCTTGTTGAAAATACTGATTAATATTAGTGTGTGAGTGCATTCCATTCAAATTATAAGCATAAATTTTTCCTGAGTTTTGCTCCAAAGTATTAAGAAAATCACGTCAGAATATAAGAAGACCTGTAATCACAAAATACAGTTTTTAAAATAATATTGCTAAAAGAATATCATGGGAACTTCGAATGTTGCATAACTTCCAGGATGATTAGACTACGCGGAAGTGACATGTGGCTATTTCCGGACAGCGCGAACCATTAAAACGCCAGAAAAATATCAGCCAGTATTTGTAAGTAAAATATATTGATATCGGTATTTGCTCAGCCCTATTGATTTTACTTCCCTTTACGCCACTTTTGGCTAATCGCGAAGATGAGAATAGATGTTGATGAAGGATGAAGGAATAGTCAGAAACATATGGTCACTCAGTACACAACAGAAACCCTACTGGTAGTGAGTCCAGTCGCCAAAGCCTCCTTCGCCTGTAAGATTACATTTACCGGTGATTCAGTTTTTAAAATATATTTATGGTTCACGAAACTGCTATGTATAATCATTATCTCACATTATACATGTTGAAACATTCAAATTTAAATAAAAACTGTTACTTTCCGGTTTTGTAAATTAACAGGTACAGTGTTAAATTTTTAACGGTAGAGTACTGTAATTATACGGTAAATTCTAACAGTGTATTTCATCAACGGCATCAGCATTCATTCTCATAGTCACAAGAAGTTATCCTCGTTGTGGCTACTCTATTGACAGTGGGATCCATGAGTATTACCGTGCAAATAGTCCATCACCATGTTCGTGCACTTTATATCACCCACTAAGAGCTTCAAGAATTAGAAGAAAACCCAAAACAAGCTGTTGACAACTTCTGTACCAGCATACATTAAAAACACATAGGATGTGTGAGAAAAATTAATGAAACTAGTCATGGACAATTTGCCGAGCAATTACTAGTGGATTCCACTGTACGTACACATACGAAGCACTAACTAAATATACCATCTACAGCTGCGAAAGCATGAAGTGCACTGTAACACACGTCATTCGATCTGCACGACTTCAAATGCCGTTCCTGGTGCATTGTGTTGACGGAAATACACGCCATAATCCGTGCCATGTTCCTGCATGTTTTCGTGGTAGATACGAGCAATCTTTTTCAAGCGAAGCGTCACGCTTGCGCACAGTAATCCTACACCACGACATGAAGAGAGATCCGGTTGGTGTTTGTACGTCTTTAATTTCTCGCTTCGGATCTCGCGAGATTCATACAAGTGCAGCAACACAATTGCTAGTCTCAAGTGGCTGATCACTGTGAAAACAACAGCGAAAAAAGAGCCAGGTTTCTTGCTGCACAAGCCACCAGGATAAGAACTTTGAAACAAGCTGAACATTGATTGTCTATAGAAGCACGTGAGAGGTACACACATGTACACGAGACTCACAATTGAGCATGGTTTGTGAAAGTGAGGTGGTAGATACTGCATGCATGTACCGGTTTCACAAAGAAAAAGCCGCTGAGATGACAAGATCTGTCTTCCTCGGGGAGGAAAGTGTTGAACTTTCATTTCTATGCCTTTATGGAGTTGGTGTAATGTTGAACTGCTCATTACAAGACGGAATATGCCATTGTTCCAAGAAACACGTAACAGCACATCTTAAATTTCCCACAATACCTCATACAATAAATTTGTTTTGTATGTACTTAGCGGATGTAGCTTGCGCACTTGTCGGCGGTGTCAAGGGGGACCAAAGTGGGCTCTAACCCACCCGAATGACGCTGACCATCCTTCTCAAAAAAATATATTAAGCTACAGAAAATAATTAAAATCTTTGGAAAACTTGGAACAATACAAATCTGCGTATCATGGAGGCCTGTCTAACATAACGTTTACACATTATTCAATATAATATTTGAATTGTGCAATAATATTTAAGTTTCCTATTAATTATTGAATAATAAAATCTTCTTTGGATTGCATAATAACAAAGCGAATATGAAAATATATATTTTTTAGGTTACAGCCCACCTGACCTCCCCCCCACACAAAATATTCTTGCAACGTCCATGGTTTGGTGTGCTGTTGTATAATATGTAAAATATGCCATTATTTGTTTAAAATCTATCCTAAATTAGTTGATTCATGTGTTTTATTTTGTTTCGCTTTTCTGCCACCTTTCGATAATTGTGACAATGGGGATGGAAGGTGATAAGATGAAATGTATGAAAGGACAATCACAGACATACATGGACAGAACACAACACGAGTCCCACAGAGTATTATACTGGCTGTGAATCCAGACGCCACAGCCTCGTTAGTTTGCAGCAATGTAGTCCAAGGTGAAAGAGAGATTAACCCTTCTAAAATATTTGTCTAAAGAATTTAGCATAACTGATGGTGGGGGTGAATGACATCTTTTAACTGATTCGAACACCAAAAGTATTTTTGAATCAAATTAAATTTAAAGATCTTAATACGTTACTGCTAAAGAGATAGGTTAGGAAGTTAACAAGGAGAAAACTAAATATATGCTTACAGGTCGAAACCAAGTGTTAGGTAATAATCAAAATCTAATTATTGATAACAACTCGTTTGAACCAGTTTCCAAATTCAAATGCTTAGGAGTAATATTAATAAATGAAAATTATATTAAAGAGGAAATAAAAAGTAGGCTCAATTCAGGAAATGCATGTTACTTCTCTCTTCATAAACTTTTGTCCTCTCGTTTAATATCTAAGAAACTAAAAGTTAAAATATACAAAACAGTAATTTTGCCTGTAGTATTATATGGGTGTGAAACTTGGTCCCTTACATTGAAAGAGGAACACAAATTGAGTGTATTTGAAAATAAGATCCTTAGGAAAATATTTGGACCTAAAGAGATGAGGAGACAGGTGAGTGGAGAAGGTTGCATAATTTAGAACTACATAATTTGTATTCATGTCCAGATATTATTAGAATGATTAAATCAAGAAGACTTAGGTGGGCAGTCCACGTGGCACGAATGGGAGAGGAAAGAGGAGTTTACAGGATTCTTGTTGAGAAACCTGATGGTAAGAGACCTGTAGGAAGGCCAAGACGAAGATGGAGGGACAACGTTGAGATGGACCTAAGGGAAATCGGTAGGGATGGAAAAGAGTATATAGATCTTGCTCAAGATAGGGAAAGATGGAAGGCCTGTGTTGCTGGAGCCATGAACCTTCGGGTTTAAGAAGGCTAGAGAGTTAGTTAGTTAGTTAATACGTTACTGCTAAGTAGTTTGATTTGTCCAGAAGACTCTGCATTTGATAATTCCCGTTTACCCCTGTTTTTTCGCCGTTAGTTTTAACTTCTTGTATTACTCTAGAATCTCTATATATTTAAACTATTATTGTAACTGTATTAGACCACTATAATTTTGCAGATTACCTGTAATTGTTGACAAACATTAATTTACTGTTATATTCTTTCTCTTATTATTTCTCGGGTTTCATTATGGGAAACCAACTTTTCAGCGACTGTGTTTGGGCTCTCAACTATCACGCATTGTTACAATTTAAACAATAGAGAACAAAAGAAATTCTATGTTTATGTACGGAAAGACGTAACGCTCGTAATCTCTCGAAAGTACCCATGAATGTATACAGTACCATGCATGGCTTATTATACTGTTCTGGATGTACCAGATATGAACTGTAAAATAAAGCCGAAATGCAGGCCGGGAGGATATGATGATTAAAGAAAGATTGAGGAGGGTTCATTGATCTTCTTCCCCAAAAGACATCGGTGTTTTCATGGCTTGGTTACCCATATCTGTAATTAAAAACTGCAAGTTGTAAGAAATCAGCAAATATATCACATGTCTCAACCTCGAAAATTCGCGGACCTCCCCGATGGCGTAGTGGTAGCGTCCTCGCCTTGTAATCAAGGGGCCCCGGGTTCGATACCCGGTGGAAGTACATAGTGGTTCGGATCCCACATTAAACTGTAGGTCCAGTCCCGATTAGCCTTACTGTGCATAAAGTGGACTTAAAACACCAAATCAATCTGGGCGGGAAGCGAGTATATAACCCAGATCGTCTCCTGATAGACAACTCAAGCCCCAGATATTGGTAAACTTCAAATTTGGAACATTGACAATTGGTCTTTAATTGACTTTGCCAAATATGCTTTTGTATATGGGGTGGTGAAATGAAATTTGCCCCACTCACAGCCCTCAGGAGCCCATTCAAAGCATCGGATTGCGGTGAAACTTGGTATGGAGACCAGGGAAAAGCGAATGCTGATGAAAAAAAGTAGTTCAGATTTTCATCACCAGGTGGAAATGTGGCACTGTACTAACACCCAGAAGTCTGATATGCAAAACGTTATTTTTAGTATTTGACAGTACAGCAGTATTCAATATGTTCTCCCCAGGATGTTGTTCACTGTGCACCAGATTTTAGCGCCACATTTCCACCTGGTGGTGAAAATTTAAACTATTCTTGTCGTCATTCGCTTCCCCATGGTCTCCATAGCCTCTGTACCATGTTTAACCGCAATCCCGCCTTGAACAGTCACCAGAGGCTCCGAGTACGTCAACTTTGATTGAACCCGGTACATACTTTGGTATATATATATTTGGGTGAAGTATACTGAATTCCATATTATGTTTTATCGTTTCAGTTTTCCGTCGTCGTATTCACCCTTTCTGCGATCGCCATCTTTGCAGACAATGCAGAGGGAAAAGCCAAGGAACAACACCCAATAGCCAGCAATGCTGACAGCGGATTGGCTGGCCAAAGGCGCACAATAGAAGATGACTCTGTGGCGAGCGAGAATGGCCAGAACTTCCGCGTCGCACTGCCGGGATCCAAAGACACCTCAAAGGAACACATTTCCACTGATCTTCACAAAGAATATAGCAAGAACACTCATAAATTACACTCAGACAAGGAGCACGCAACAGCTCTTGTACCAGCCTCTACATACAGGCCGCTGCTTCTGGGCGTGTCCGAGATAGGAACCGGGGGCTCTAAGGTTGCTAGGGAACTGAGTAATCAACAAGGAGTACTGGGGTACAGAGGACCGCACAAGTTTCATAATGATGGTGTAGAGCTTCGTAAGAGTGAAACAAGATCTCAAGTCCAACACAGCGGGCACAAGAGGATAATTCCTTCCCCAATCAGTTATTCGACTCTAGACTTCGGAGCAAGTAACACGTTTACGTCACAAACATCGCAAGGTGCAGGTCAAAGAAGTAATTACTCTCCAAGAGTTCAGGGGAGCTTTGAAAGCTCTGAGCAGGAGACACACAATGTCCCTCAAGTACAACCAGTGCAGCACTCCAGTGACGGGCATCAAGGTAGAAGCGGTAGTAATCAGAACGCAGCGATTCAAATAACCAATGTCCAGAAGGTACCTCACAAGGACATCCGACAACTGGTTTACAACATATTCCAGCAAAGGGGATACAGCGGTGCTGCCATACAACCCCTGATCAACAAGGTTAGCCAACAGGTTTCGAACCAAGACCACAACGAGCCATCTGGCGGGACAAGAACCAACTACATAGTGGCTGCCAACCAACAACCTACTTACATTCGACCTAACCAAAGGATTCCTCCAAATCATATCCCCGACAAATCCAACAATTTGGGCTATACGGTTGACATAACTCAAAAATCTAACTTCAACCAGATAAAATCTGATCGTATGTCTGGAAATATATTCTCAACCGCACCCCAGAGTAGAAGGGAGGAGTTCAGCGGATCAGGCACACATGCTGTCGGGTACACTTTTGGAAACCAGAATCTTAACTCCCTCGCACCTTCAACGGCAGACTTCGGTGGTAGTCATCACGGTGCTGGTCCAGTTAAGGTCTATTATACATCCCCTGGACATCTGAATGGTGGTAAGCAGGAAGCAGGATACATAATAACAAGTGGCAACTCGGACTTTAGTGATAACAATGATGGACAAGAGTATACAGGAAACTCTAATTATGGAAGAAGTAATGGACAGAGCTTTACAGTTAGCAGCGCATACAGAGTTGGGAGTGTATCCAACAGTCCACTCGGTTTGACAAGGAACCAGGGGTCGTATGAGAATGAAGGAACGCAGCCAGTGCTATACACTGCAGGACAAAACGTACAGCCAGTCGCTTACACCGGAAGGCAAGGCAACTCAAAGTCAGGAAGAACTGTTAATATATACAGCGCCAGTGCACAGAGAGAGACTAATGAGTCTCCCCAGTCCGTTCCCTTAAGGGTAAGAGCCGAGGCTTTGCAACAGGGGCGGCAATTCTCGTATCCTGTTGCCTCAACTGGACAAGAGGCGGGAATCGTACAATATAACTATGCCGATGGTTCTGGTGACGAAGGTCAAGGTGCTGGTTCGAGGCCTGTACTGCTGCAAGCATTCAGAGACAGTGGCGCATCTGGTAAAATACCTATCTTCGCCCTGACTCCATCCCAAAGCGGAAACCAGGGCAATGTCCTTGTGCAAGTGAACCCAAATGTTGTTCGGGTGCCAATTTACACCAATGGTGGATCTCAGAAACTGGTTCCGGTTCAATCTAACTCCATTGTTAGTCATTCAGGGCCTCAGAGGCTCCAGTACAGCAACTACCAGCCAATCAGAGGATCAGCTACCGAAGGAAGATACACCCAGAGCAAAGGACCACGTGACAACGGAGGTTTTGTTCTAGGAAAGGGTTTAGCTTCACCACCGGAGGAGCTGTCCATCAACTCAGACATTTCCGTTGCTGTACAAAATGTTCCTCACGTAGTTAATCAACATGCACCAACGGGTGGCGGAAGTTATCGTACAATAACGGGGGATGGCCTGTGAGTCACACGTAAGTACTATGGTGTTGTAATTACGGCTGAGCCGATACCAGTTTGAACCGATACCGATACTCTTACCGATACTCACATGTGTGTGTAATGATTATTATTACATTTTATACGTATGCATTTCTGACGGGGAGCGATGAATAAATTAACCCACCAAAGAATGCTCTGTTGCAACGACGCATCTCAACTTTACAGTATTTTTTATATCAGTCACAATCGATCAGATGTTTCAAATATGAGAGAAATATTAAGAGAAGCTAAGAGCGAGGCGATCGTGTCGTCGTCCCCTCCCCCTCCAATGTTAAAAAATGAGATTACACGTCTTCAACCTCCTCTAAATCTAAGGGATCACGCTTCCCAAACTTACATTAAATCATCCGTGAACACCAGAATAATTGGCGATTTACCAGCCCCGGACACAACGTCTAAAACAGTAAAGCTGTAATGTAAAACCAATCTCGTCTCTTGTTTGTCCTTCAACATAGAGCATAAAAATTAGTAAACGAAATGTAAGGAGAATGAAAACTTACCAGGCGATTGACTTCAGTACAGTGATTACCAACGTGTCTTTGCTTTCGACATGTATACTTTAGGCAAATTATTTCTATAAGAAAATGCATAGTTCTATCCCTTGGCGTGGAAGAAAATCCAAACTCATCACTACACTTTCCAGAAAGTAACTGCCAACTCTCGTGCAAAGAAAATTATTCCCTTGCCGCGTTCCCTGTGCCGCAGCACACCTGCTGAAACCTGGTTATCCAGGTCGGGACAAGCAAAAATCTAAAGTTGGAAAGGAAAAGAGAATTAGCCCAGGTATTTGTACTATGTCTGAGACACGTCCACCACTTTGATGGGCGATAACCTTTTTGACTGCGGGAAGTCTCTAGAGAAAGAAGTGTCTGACAAACACCAAAGAAATTGGTAGGATTAGACAGAGGTGGATCGTTGGCTTTCGGGACCTCATCGAGGTTATTGTTACACGAGACCGCTCCTGTACGAACAAAGCCTGATAGACTTCGAAGAGACCTAAACAGAAGCAGCGAACTTCTAAGGGGATAATTTCACGTTACGCTTAACTGTGAGTTTTACCTGCGTATGAATCTTTGTGTCACGTACTTGCTGTTCACGGAAACTTGAGTACAGGTTCATTTAAGAAATGCACAAATATTTTTCCTTCTTCTTTTGCAAAACCAAAGATAAGTTAGAAAAGGAGAACGAATATTTGTAAAGGAACAAATGTTGGCTTTCGCAGCACTTCTAACGACTGAAAAACAATGGTATCTCCTGGTATCGGTGCAAAAATTTCAACCGATGCTTAAGTTGTGCTTTGCCGATGCATCGGCACTTAAATATATATTGATATAATCAAGCCCCTTAAACCCAAACGATATTACAATAGATTGTGAATGCAGGAATGTATTTTAACTTGTATTACCCACTATTCAGTTCTGCAAAGGAAGGTACAGCTTTAATCATAAATTCATGAGAAATCCCAAAGAGCGGACAGAACAAAGCATGTTTTAGACGAAAGCAATTCCATTCAGCATTCACACAATGATTCTGTTATAATGAACGTTACAGTAAATGAAAATGACTTTCTCACATGGAAGAGAGCTCTGTGGTGCCATCTCTTGACGTTACACTGAAATTCTCGATGCAAATGTGAAAATTACTTTTGTGACTGTCAATTGTTAGATTTTACTCCCCTACGTTAGAAAATGTCAATATTGAATAGCATATTGAGAACTTTTGTTCTTTTATTGTAATACGGGATAAGAGAATCATTCAAATCGCACAAAAACTTTCAAACTTAATTATTAAAGTTCTGGCCATAATCACGTTTAAGACATGCTTAAAACACTAGTCTTATCCTATCTGTGTCTGTTGTTAATCAGTCTGCCTGCTACTTTTTCCACATACATCCCGTCAAATTGTAAGATGTATGCAAATGATAATATTATGGTGTATAGTGATTTTATACCGTATACAGGGTGTACCAAAAGTGATAGCGCACACTGAAACGGTGAAAAGTACACGATAGTTGAAGCAAAAAAAGTATCTGTAAACATGAGGTAGAGAGATAGAGTCGAATTACTTTCGGAACATCTCCAGCGGACTGCGCGAGTCTGTCTAGCGAGCCTTGTGGGCGTGTAGAACCTGAGAAAGGGGCTTAGCGATAGGTTCTGGGTTGGGATGACGTTGGTTAATTGGCTGCTTCGAGAGTTGTGACTCGTTCCGAAGCTTCAAATGTATAACTGCCAAAGATGTTACGAAAATAATCTCCCTCTAATTGCGAATGCATTGTTACGATCCACCACTAATTGTTTGTACGCATCGTATGTTTTTTCACGCGTGAGGTGCCATAGATCTGCTTAGTAAGGTCTTAAAAGAATTAATAGATTCACCTCGCTAGACATTACTGCTGATGTTATTACCAAGGACTATTGTACTGTACAGTAGTGTTCAGTATTAACCAAATAAACCTCGGAGTGAGCAAGGAGATAAGCGTAAGATGTGTACAAACAATCAAGTCAGTGGCAGTTCGTAACCATTAGCAAATATTCAAGTACAATTGCTTCTACTATTGTGTACCATTCACAATTTCAGTTTGCGATATCACTTCTGGTTCACCCTGTATGTGCATTGTACTATGCATGTTAAAATGAATACACTTGATTGGTTTCTAAAGAAACTTATAACATAATTATGCATATTGTTGTACATTCTATGAATAACATTGTTCTTTCCCTGAAATTTCATATAATTCTATTGCTCATATGGTCTCAAGAAACAAGTAATATAATCCTAATTTTAATTTACAAAAAAGGAACAGCGTTTAATGTTAGTTATTGACTATTGTTGCAAAGCAAGCGTATGAATAAATATCATATTTAATATGTTCGAAGTTCTGTCCTTACATGTACAACTTACAAAAAACGAAGACATGTAATAACTCATTATTATTATTGAACATTTGTGTTTATCTTTCAGGTGTTTTAAACTTCATTCTGCATAGACTGCCTCGCACGTCATCAATAGCATCATCATCATCATCATGTTCATTAAAAGAAAGTTGTTTGTTGAATACACCTGTTCCTATTACGGCTTCTGGTTGTTCTCTGTGTTAAATAAATAGTTTCTTTTTTTAAAAAAATAGCGTTTTATTGCAAAATTATTGTAAGATAAAAGCAATAAGGTATGTGTGAGAGGAGTTATGGCATAATTCTGTTGAGCGCTGAAGTGCACTTTACATGAAAGCTACCAAATCAACAAACCCCCGTTCCCAACCATCTCAAACAAGAAAAACTTTATAAAAACGTGCTTTTTCAGCCAAATTTGCATTTTTTCAATACTAAACTTTCTATTTTTGAGAAATTAAAAAAAATAATTTTTAATTTTGTTAAAAAAATTATGCCCCCCGCCATTTTTTTTTTGGATGTGTGGTAAAAGTTTTAAGATGGAATGAAAAATGGGAATGTGAAAAATGTATATTTTTATCTTACGATTTGGCACACACAGGAGATGTACCAGGGCTGGCTAGGTATCTCACTTGGTACCGCATTGGCACAGAATGGCAGAGACCCGGGTTCGAGTCCTGGTCGAGCCTTAATTTTTCGCTGAAATTTCTGCATAATATACTTTTATTTACATACCTATATGCTTGTATGCACGTATGCAGTTTTTGTTATTTAGCGTCGCTTTTCTGCCACTTTTGGCTCATTGCAACGATGAAGATGAATGAAGATGGTGAGGTAAAACTAGCATAGAACACCCAGGCTAAAAATTAAACCCTTTTTTTAATTTCATTTCACTGTTTTTTTCATTTCCTATATCGGTTATACACATTCAGGACAGGGCCTCCCCGATGGTGCAGTGCTAGCGTCGTCGCCTTGTAATCAAGGGGTCCCGGGTTCGATACCCAGTGCAGGCACATAGTGGTTCGGATCCAACTTTAAACTGTAGATCAAGTCCAAATTAGCCTTACTGTGCATAAAGTGGACTTAAAACACCAAATCAACCAACCACATTCAGGACAATTGCAAGCATCAATATCTTATCTGGGATTCGAACCTGGGACTCTTGGCGTCGTAGCGTTGTCTGCTAACAACTCCGCCACAGAGTGTACTTTCACGAAGCACCCCATAAGAAATCACAGGGACCCGAGTATATTTACTAAACGCACGCCCATGACAATAGGTGGCTGGGCAGAATTTTGCTGGTGCCACATAATGGGAAAAGCAAAGCGAGAGCCGCTGGTTTCCTTCAGCGCACAGTGTTGCAACGTCAACCGGGCTGCGTTGCCTAATTGGAGGATCAGACAGACATCTCTCCAGGGCACATTTGTGTTATCCCTGACATTTCGAGCAAATACTGTCAGTTTGTATCACATGCATTACAAAGACGATCTCAACAACGATATCTTTCATTGTCTTAAACCTCCGAACACACGGAGTTGTGCTCCGACGTGGCAACAGCGCGAACTTCTGTTACCCGCCTAATTTCATGGCCGTGCGTTTAGTCAATGCCAATGTGAGGGGGGAGGGCACGTTCCACTATACCCCAGTAAATTCGATAATGTACAAACAGTGCCGGATCTACAAACCTTGGGCCTCCCTGCAAACTATTACCAACATACCTACATATCTACCTTTATACCACACACACACACATGATACGTTAAAGCCTGTATTATTTATTTATTAAACGTATTATTATATTTATTAATAACTTAATAATACTCAGCGGTGAACGTTGAGACTCGGTGAAGTACACAGACTCCTCTCAGGTACAGGGATCGTGTTAGGCAAAGACAATATTCACTGCACAGAGAAATAAAACCACATTGCTGCAGTAGATACACTAAAAGGTTTTTGTTCTTTATTTATGGCAATTATAATGCGAATATACTAGAAACGAAGGCGAGGATTTAGTTTTGTCGATGAATTGACTCAACTAAAAACGCATAAACTCAATGCGTGGCTACCGGCATGCCTATGATCACATAGACCTAGCTTGCGCCCCGAACTACTACACCAAGAGATATGCAATGATAACTGAGCCAATATTTGCTCTTTAGCCTTTTAGTCCAAATTAATCGTTAAGCTAGCTTTATTTCTTAACGTGGAATGGTTGCAGTATTGTGCATAGCATCAATGCATGGCCATCGGCGTACCTATGATCACATAGGCTTAGCTTGCGCAACGAAGTACCATACCAAGATGTATGCACAACACCGAGGAGTTCTTTTTAAGTTTAAAATCTTCGACGATCCGTGGAGAAGGTGTGTTATTTTTTACGCGATATCCTCGCTTTTATACTATTTTCGAGAACACAGATTCAAGTACAGATGAATCACTCACTATCTACAAAAGGATACTATCAACAAAACTGACATCTATACATGTTTAGAAATACAAATTCACATAGTGCACTCTCGCAAACATGAAGATACATTAAACCTATCATAATAGAGCATAAAATATAATAAACATTAAACAAAAGATATACATTACAAACAAGGTGCAATATTACATATGATAACACGGAAATCACGCTTTCTTTGCTCAAATAAATATATTAGTGACATACTTTAAAGTTGTGACGGGGTATCATATTGTCAAATTTATTGCAAATTGTCTCTACTTTAACCCCTTTCAGGGAATACATCTAATTACCAGTCACCCTGTATATATATATATATATATATATATATATATATATATATATATATATATATATCCACCAAGAGGCTGGGTACAATTGGTCATTATAGAAACAGGTTAGGCTTAGGGAGAACCACACTGGTGTGTTATATGCGACGTCCGCCATGTTGGTAGCTGCCATATTGAATTCAACTTAAAATTTTTAAATGGGAAGAAGGTGATGCGATATATATATGACACTGTTTTCACACACCTGGAAAATGATATATATTTGTTATTTGTTACGATCATGCAGTCACAACTTTTTCCTAATTAAAGGTAGGTTGATGAAACTTTCACCTCTGCATTTCTCGTGAAATTCTACCCTCATTTGATTCTAGTTTGACTGCCACGCGGGAGACCCAGGGTGGGTGATCGAAGGTTAGAATTTTTCCGGCTTTGTCCCCGCATAAAGCGGTTATAGGCCCCACCCAGCCTCAAATCAAATGTTACCCTGGGGGGTAAAGACGGCCTCAGCTTGGTGCTGATCACATCATCTCCAAGATGGCCGACATTGAAAATAAGTGGGGGCTTACCCCGTCATACCCTAAAATTTACATTCATTACACGGTGCTATATGCACACGAAACTTTACCTTTGCCCGTATTTATTGTATTCGTTCCTGTACCCCGAGTAACTAAGTTTATGTTTTACATACGCATATACGAACCCTCTACTATGTCATTGGCTGAGGGCCCCCTAAAGGCTTATTTGTCTCCGGCCCCCCGCACTGCGGGGTTTTGCGGTTTGTAGATCCGGCACTGGGTACAAACATGACCGTGTCCGAAAGGTGCAAGACCGTACTTGAAGCGAGCATCCTCCGAGTATGGTCTTGGAGTGCGGTCTTCAAGTCGTGGACTGGAAGACTTGTCTTTCGAATTGCACTTCGACTGCAGCGCCAAATACGATCAGTAGATAAAACTGAGTTCTCGTTGTTTTCCTCGCCATTTAAACACTTGTGTTTCACCATAGAAATCACATAGCATTTTCAAATGCTCGTACACATACATTTCCACACATTACAAGAATTATAACCAACAACGTGCTGGGCAATAACGTATATCTTACCTGTGCTGCTCGCTTTCTACCTCCGTGATTTTAAACAAATGAACAACGAGTGTGGAAAACACGTGACCTAGTCACCAACCATCTGTACTGCACGCTGTGTACTTGCGTCCTTCTGTTCTTGGCGCTTTCGAACTGTACTAGGTGACGTCACTTCCGCCAAGACCATACTTCAAGTATGTACTTTGTACCTTTCGGACAGAGCCACAGTATACTATGCACAATAAAAAAGAGAGAGATGCTCTGTGTTTACTGCGAGCGAAAGTGCAGAAACATGAAGGAAATCTGGACAAGATCCAAACCTGAGAACAATATCTTATAATGTGCAGGTTTATACATATGCAGGAGTCAGCCCGCATACAGGGATTGTGCTTACTCCTACCATCTTCTTCATTAAAGTTTTTGTATACAAAGAAGGTTAAATTAGGTGACATTTTGTGAATATTGCTACAATCAGAGAAGTATTGTGAAAAAGTATTCGAGGAAGAATTTGCCTATCAAGTAAAGCTGACATCTAAAGTTTAAAAAATACATCCAACGGCGAAAGTAATGGTAGGCGAATTGTCCCTCACCATTCTCATTCAGTTCGTTTTACACAATGTGATGATTATAAAGCGAAATGAAATCGCCAATAAGGAGAGGACAGCATCTACTTCGCGTCAACAGAATTCCATTTCTTTAAACAACACAGGGTGAAGAATGAGAAAGAATCAAAATAGTGATAGGCAATTTGCCTACGATTGCCTTCGTAATGTACAAGAGAGGATATCATTCTGAATATAGTTCATGAAATGAGCTTTGTTAAATACACTTGACCATGAAATTAGAAGATACTATAGAGCGTCCCAACCTTAAAAGTCAGCATGAGTTAAATGGAGCGCGGCGTTGCCAGATCAACAAACGGAGTCGCATCGAGTCGCTGTTAATCGTTAATGATTGCGACAAATTTACTTCCTTAATATCGTATAGGAAATCATCAAAATCTATGTATTTGATGCATTTTGGAAAAAAAACGGTAGTTACTTCAAGATTTGCATGATTGTTACTTCTTTCGTTGGATGTTGTATCCTTTACATAAACAGAATAAAATAAATGCAAAACGAACATTAAGATACATTATTTACGGAAAATAAAGCACACTACACTTCCTACGAACCGGGGCACGTGCCTGAAACTGAATTGTAACCTAGGTGGCGCGCAATGAATTTGATACGCGAGACAGCCCGCATAAATAAACTACGATTGCGGAATAAATAACGGTGCTGTGGAGTAACAATGCATACTAAAAATAACTTCAAACAATGGTCAACACTTTTCTCGCTTGGTCTGCATGTGTATCGCAACAAACCGAAAAGTTTCTCGCTAACCAACTTTTTATTGTTACGGTCTGATGATTTATACAAAATATCCAATGTGTATATATATATAACTCTCCTCGTAAGCAAATTAATTCACTCAGGCGAAGATATCATATCTACAAACATCATAGATCCCGTAGAAAAAAAACTGGCGAAGTTGTTTAAGCGGTTTGATATTTATGGCTTTTGAAGTATTTACTAGAAAAAAATTAAGCGTTTCGCAAAATTGCATAATTATAAAAAATTCAGATCACATGAATTTTTGACAGGTTATATAATGCATCAGTAAATAGAGCACTAAAAACCCTACAGGATAATGATTTCACTGTTTGAAATTTATGACTTTTACATTTTGTAAATTTTGTAACATCTGGCAACGCAGCGGTGGTAGAGAAGGACAGAGCTATTGGGAAAACTCATGGATTAGAGAGAGAGGGAAGTACTCCATTTACTTCCATACTGACTTTTAAGGTTGAGACACTCTATAGAGATTTTTTTTTTTAATTTAAAATTTTGGGTGCGTCAGCACTAAGGCTATTTTGCACCCCTCACTTTATACGGGGTCCAGCTCCTTACCTCAACTAAAATGTAAGTAATAACGTTGGAAGACTAAAATATTCTGACTCAGGTTAACAGAACTAAAATAAACATAACTAATGTCGTGTCGTAATTAAAATATTAAAATCTTCTGACTGATTAAAAGCTGACGGACACTCAGCACACACAAGGACAAAAAACAGGACAACACACACAAAATTATACTGGCCAATCGCCAGAGCCTCGTTCGTCTTCAAAATGCAGTCCAGGGTGTAGGTTGACTTTTGGGCGCCTACGTGGAAGGTACCCCTTACACCCCACACTAGAGAATTAAACGCACGTCCATGAAATTAGGCGGGTGGCAGGAGTTCGCGCTGTTGCCAAGTCGGAGCACAACCCCGTGTGTTCAGAGGTTTAAGAGAATGAAATATGTCGTTGTAGAGTTTGTCTTTGTAATTCAAGTGATACAAACTGACAGTATTTGCTCGAAAGGGCAGGGATGACACAAAAGTGCCCTGAGAGAGGTCGGTCTGACGCTTGAACTAGGCAACGCAGCCCGGTCGACGTTGCCACATGTGCGCGGGAAACAGCGACTTGTGTCCCGCACTCGCTTTGCTTTTCCCATATGTGGCAACAGCGCAATTCTGCCCAGCCGCCTATTGTCATGGCCGTGCGTATAAAAACATCGAATAGAAGAAAGAGTTAAAATAGACATTATAGAAGCATTACTATTTTGAAGATGACAATTAGTGGCACTCATGAATGTAACTAACTTACAACACTAGTACCGAGTGCACAGTGGTCCAGATGCATGGAAAACCTGGTCAAAATTCATTTTTCGGTCTATGACCTTTCCCCACATATCATTTTAGAGAAAGAACACAAAAATTGGACAGTATTACAATGTTGTAATGCCAATTACACTCACAACACAGTAAACCACGACTTATGCGTTGTTCAATTTACAATTTCCATCTCGATCGGTTTCAACATCAGCGTGACTGCAGGGGACGTTTAAGGAAGTGTGGGGGGCGGTACACCCTCAAATTTGTCTCTGTCAGCTTCAACAAAAGAATCATGAATGTATACTTTCTCCCGAAACAGTTTATGACGGGAAATCGGTAGAAACTTTGTTTCACAAATAAAATAAATATGCCGCTGTTCGGTGTCAGCGAATGTGAACTGTTGCCAAAGAAAGAAATAAAAGTGGCAAATACCAACCCCCATTATCCGCCCTCCGTGACGAAGTGGTTAGCACGACGCACAACGACGCCAGGGTCCCGGTTTCGAATCCCGGTCTGAGCATGGGTGTTTGTGAGTGTCCATTCATCAATTTCATCATATCATCACTCATCCTCATCTTCGCAACTAGCCAAAACCCAAAAGTGGCAGAAAAGCGGAGTAAAATCAATCGATCAAGCAAACCCCCATTGCTGGCCTCCCCGATCAAGGGTTCGGGTTCTAATTTAAACTGTAGGTCCAGTCCAGATTAATCTTACTGTGCATAAACTGGACTTAAAACGCCAACTCAATAAAGCAAATTCGCATGAAAATCAGCCACGATTGCATTTTTTTCTGAGCACAATTTTAACCCCTTAGAGTGCAGCTAATTATTCAGTTTTACAACTCTACCCCCGCCCCTCTCCACACATAGAAAAATACTGTGCATAAACTGGTGAGTGGCACGCGTGTGTATATGAGAGTTGTTTTTGCTTTAACATTTGTCTGTCTCTCATTCTCTCTCTCATAAATATATATACACACACACACAATGTTGCTTGTAGTTCATTTTGTTAATGGTTTGATAGAGAAATTTCTGACATTTGCCCCCCCCCCAAACTGATCAACCTAGCTACGTCCCTGCTGATATGCTGAAGGGAAACACACAAAGGATACCCATGCCCAAGTCGGGATTCGAACCCTGGACGCCGAGGAAAAGGGAAGAGGAATATCGGGTTCTCCAATCTTCGATACTAGGTGGAACCCTCCCCTTTTCACCAATGGCGCTGCAGTAAGTCAGCCTCCTCGTAATCAAGATATCCCGTGTTAGATACCAAGCAGAGACAGAGTGGTTCGAATCCCACTTTAAACTGTAAGTTCAGTCCCGATTAGCCAATCTGCATAAAGTGGACTTCAAAAATACTTTGCGTTTCCAGTTGCAGTTATGTACAGATGAAATTGATGATAGGACATGACAATGAACTCCCATATCGGGATTCGAACCCTGGACCAGTTTTTTCCCTACGTACATTAAACGCATGTTATGTACTGCATAAAAATATATGCCTGCACCGGGTTCGAAGTCCGGGGGAGGTGCATTGAAAAGTGCTTCCGAACCCACTATAAACTATACATCCAGTCCCGGTTCTGTGCATAAAGTGCACTTAAATCAACAATTCAAACAAACAATAAGTTAAATATATATATACTAAAAAGGCAGTAATAAGCGACTCATGTAAAAACAGTAGAGAAAATTGCGCGTTACAGCTTTTTTATAAACGTTATTTGAATGGTAGTTAACAAAAATACTTGTATTACATACACACGTTTAATGGATCTGGAGTGCATTTTGGAGAAGCAGCGAGAAATGAAAAAGCATTGCACTTTAATTATATACTCTCTTTTCGTATTACAAAGAGACTAATGCAGTCTGAAATAAATTTGAACATGTCTGTTAAGTGACACCAGAAATAAACGATTATGTCACTTTAATGTTACAAAGTGCTTTTTGTGTGATAATTAGAAAAAATAATTTTACTACAGAGAGGCTAATTTAGTCTGGATTACATTTTGGGTAATCACCGCCATCTATTGAGAAAAATTACTCTATTGCTATATGGGACACTTGCTTTTATATTTGTATATTCCGTTATAATTCTTATTATTATTAAGATGAAAATTGGGGTGCAGAAGCAGTAGCGACCTGAATAAAATCGCATCACTGACGCCGTCTATGACCCTCTATTCTATCTAAGACATTATTGATTTATTAAGTGACTGTCGCAAAGGGCGAGTTTACTCCCCGCTACTGTTAGAGGTCACTACTTGCTACTTGAAAGTCGGAGTTACCCAGCCTGTTAACATTGTCAGGCAGTGATGTGCGTCTACGCGTAAACAACGATAGTCTACATTCTACACGTAGACTATTTTATACACGTAGATTACGTAATCTATGTAAACAACATGGCGAAAGGTGAGAACTTAGCAAAGGGCGTCGTGGAATTAAAAGAACATTATACTGCGTATGAGTTGCTGATGTGTGTAAAGAACTTTTCATACTATTTCTTCCAAATTCGAACAATTTCTCACCTAGGAAGAAACCTAATATAGAAAATATTCTAGTGTTTTATGCGAAAAATACCACTCTTGCCTCAAGACTGCCATCTGTTGTTGTTTTTTTCATACTATTATCTTCTTCCATAGTTGATGATAGAAGAGAAGAGCAATTTTATTGTAATAGGATTCTTTTCAGTTCGTTAGGAACCAATAAAGTCGAAAATGTCACATTCCTTTCATGAAACCCTTGAAAATTAATTTTGATGCACTTTAGATTGTCTACGTAGTCTATGTAAACTAGAACCCAATGTAATCTACGTAGATTACGTGTAGAGAACGCATGTAGACGTAAACTTATAGTCTACGGCACATCACTGTTGTCAGGCTACTCATCGCGAACAGGGCAGTCTTATATATCCCACTCAGAACGTAGAAATGTCATAATTGTCCTTCCTCGCATTTTCATTGACATGCAAGATTTGTCTAACAACAATTCTATTGTAGTTTAGAAAATGGGATTGTACTTAGGCTTGATTTAGTGGCGTAACTACAGGGGCATTGCACTCCCAAACCTTGGACAGAAATCAATTCTAGAGGGGGCAACGGGGGCAAAATTGAAGTAAAATAAAGCAAGGCTAGAAAAATCTAATAGTAGCGAGACAAAAGGATACTCAAGATTGAATTAGTTTTAATCATGCGCGTGCACTCCGGTACAGAAAGGAACCGTTACAAATTAATTCTTTAACTTTTTTTATTATTATTATTTCTTCCGGGTTGCCTTAATCTGCAAGCCTTTAAGGTTCGTCTTTTTCGGATATGGGGCCATCAACACCCTCTCTCGGCGCGTTGACAAAACATTTGCGTAACATCACCCTGGCCAGCCTGTAGGCAACCAACGCCATCAAGGTCCCTAGGAACAAACGAGCGACCTTGACGGATCCAATGGAACTTTAAGCTATGTAGGGGGAAATTTGGTTTCCCAATGGGCAAGCGCTGAACAAAAGCCAGAGTGCCATCGTTTCACTCGGTTGATGGCCTCAGTGTTGCGAACTTCACGATAATTGCCCAAGTGCGCTGTATACCGTCAGCGATGTAGCATATTCACCAAGCTAGTTAAAATTTATATTCATAAATAAACTATAAAGTTTCAAGACACAGGAGAAACACAAAAATAGGTTTGCTGACATACGGATGACATATTCTATGTGAAGATAAACGTTTCCGAGAGTCAGGTCTATTAAGACAGCTAACATGTCCATGGAGACATCCGCCAAAGAGAGTTGGTAAAACTCGCTGGCCGCGGTCACACTTTTTCAAGCGCTTTGCGAGGTGAAAAGTTACGTTTTTTTCAGGCGGGTGAAATTCTATTCGTTTGCTTCAAATACTTTAGTGTTGGCATTGTTTACTATTTATTATGGAAAGAACTACGTGGTGCCAAAGTGAATTTGTGAATATTGCAATGTGCGATCGTCTGTTTGACAACAGACCAACTGAAATTCGAAAGAATGAACAACTTCGCCAAGACATTCATCTTTCCCCTTAGAGACGTTATGGAAACAGTATCAGGTAGAGTGCTAATTTTTTTCAGTATAACGTACCATGTAAATGCAATGAATTGTAGACTAAAATTGGTAAGCGCTGTAAGTGCCACAATAATTCAAACACAGTTATCCACGTTAAACTGTGAAATGTGCCATGCTTTATAATGTGGTAAACGTGAAAAGTGGCTGGTAGCCCTCTAAGTAGTTCAAAGAGCGTGTAAAGAGGTCACTAGTGTGAACGTTCTTGCGGGCTGATGTGCTGAACGATGCGATTTCCCAACACTTTCGCTTTTGGCACTTACAACGTTTACCACTTTTAGTCCTCAATTCTTGGTTTCCTTAATTTTTCTGGATCTGCTTCCCAGGGTGCGAAATCCTGGGGAGGATGGGGGATTTTCCTCCCATCAACAATCTTGCCCTCAAAAATCCCCCCACCAAAAAATTTCGGAGGGGGGGGGGGAGAATTTTTGTTACAACAAACGAAAGATAAGCAATTACTTTTAATTTCAAATATACTGTACTAAGAATAATATCGAAAACTCACACGAATTAGTGTAGTTGAGAGTGTTCAATGCTTTTTTTCTCTCAAGGGATCATTAACAAATTACATCTATACGCACAATAAAAGTAAAACAAGAATGCAAAACAATAATAACTATGAAATGTAGTTGATTTATATTAGCATAAAGCAAAATCTAAATCAGAACTTAATAATAATAAAACCACATCAACTATTTCATAATTTATTAACATCTTTAATCAGTTAGTAAAGGAATTAGTTGCTACTTTATAATATCTAATGGCCGCGGTGGCTCAGTCGGTGTCGACCTCCGTGGCGAAGGCGAGTCTGCCTGCAAATCGTGCAGGAAGCAGTTCGTAGCGAGCTCCGCTCTTCGCGTGAGAAGGCTTAGTGATCGAACTGTCCGAGTTAGCTAGGGCCGTAAACGGTTTGCTAGTGTTGTGTTAGTTTGTTGTTTTTTTTCCCCTTGGAGTGCAAGCGAGGTTTTGACTACAATTACCGTGAGCCAGTGAAGATACGATGAAATAGTTCACGATGAATACACAAAGAGAAAACACCTTGAAATTTGTTTTCCGTGAGGTCAAAACGCGACCTACGTCATTGGATTTTCATCGATGGTTTCATGATGCCTACCAAGTGCCTACGAACCAAGTGCTCAGTTTTGAAATAGATTACTTTCGTAAGTGTTTGTACGTGAAATTTGCGACAAAAGTGGTAGGAGAACGGTTACTAAATGATTTTGGTGCTGAGGTAATCTATAGTGACGTAGATGGTGATCATAAAGTTGAAGTAGAATGGGCCCACCAGCGGCATGTAATTGTTAGAATCCATGTAGTCCCAACTGAATTAAGTGCAGAAGTGATAAGTCGTGTCATGAGGTCTTATGGGGAAGTGTTGAAAATCGAAGACGAGACATACTCTGCAGATCACATTTACCCTACTCGAACTGGACGTGTCTTGATCAAAATGGTACTACGTAAACCCATACCCTCATATGTAAACATGAATGGAGACTCCTATTGGGTAACATACCCTGGGCAGGTTCGTACCTGCATAGCGTGCTCCGAAGAGGGTCACGTAGTCGCAGTGTCCTAAGCGTCGATCCTCTGGAAACCAGCCCCGCCGGGCGCCGGTTAATATACCCGCTGACAATGTCCCAATGGTATATGAACCAACTGTGCTACCCGTACGGACTAAACCAAGAGATTCAGCTCCACCAGTTGCAGAAGTCCCTGCGTCAGGAGACAACAATGGAGGGAACACGGATAGCCCCAGAATCACCGACGAGGAGACAGGTACCAGTCAGGAAGTTAGTGTGAAGAATGCACCAACAGGAAGGGAAGAGATGGAGCAGCCAACATTGACCATTTCGGAGGAGATGCATCACATACCCCCGCCCCCACCCCCAAGTGCTTTGTTCAAGGAGGCAGAATTCCCCGTAGTTACCTCTCCTAGGAAATCACGGTCAAGATTTGTATCAAGGTTACGGTCAGTGGCGGAAGAGTCCATGGTGCTACGTAGAAAGAAGAAGAAAAATAATGAATGCGTAAGTTCCACAATAGTTCATAAGTGAATTTAGAGTAGAACCTGGTACCCCAAACCAAGATGTTTCAAAGGTTAGTTTAACAAGTAATTCAGCAAATGTAACTAAAGAGAAACCTTCGACGAGTAACAAACTTACCCCAGATTTATTTAGTGGAAAGCATAGTTAATGCATTCTAGGCAGAAATTAGAGTTTAGTAATGTTGAAGAAAGTAAGTAAGCTTAGGTTTCTTTTGTGGACAGTTATAATCATGCAAACATTTACCTTGGCATCTATAAATTTGAATTAAATGCGAAGTAAGACCAAACTAATTGCTCTCAATGACTTTCTCATTAAATCGTCTATTGACCTCTATCTACCTCTTACAAGAGGTAGCCATAGACGATTTTTCTGTACTGAGCATGTTTAAAGTATACAACAATTTCACTCCTTTTGCACAAGGGACTGCCATAGCATGTAGGAGACACTTGGATTTACGTAATGTAGTGCCCCATCCCACGGGCAGACAAATAAGTGCCAAATTAGGCTCAGTGTTGCTCTGTAATGTGTATGCTCCGTCAGGAAGCCAAAACAGACGGGAAAGAGAAGATTTTTTTTCAACAGTTGTAGGCCCCGAGTTGACATCCCACACACTAGACACTATACTAGTGGGAGATTTTAACTGCGTAATTCGTTCACAAGATCAAAATCCAGGATACAACTTCTCACGTGCGCTCTATGAATTAACGCAGGGGTTACAACTGCATGACGCTTGGATACACACCAATGGCGAAAGTCAAGGTTACACACATATCACCTCCAATAGTGCGTCAGGGATTGATAGGTTTTATGTCGCACCCAGATTTCAGGAATATATAATTAGTGTTCAAAATTTTCCAGTATGCTTTAGTGACCATAGTGTTCCAATTCTCAAAATAAATTTAGATTTGATCAAACCCCGACAAGGTAGCGGATACTGGCTTTTAAATAGCACATTATTACGCAATGGCAGTTATGTCCAGCTAACCAGGGAAACGTGGAACGAACTCAAGGCCTCTCGGCCAGTGCAAAAGACCCTAATCGAGTGGTGGGAAACTCGAGTTAAGCCTAAATTTCGTCAAGTCAGTAAATTTTTCAGTGCAGACGTTAGTAGAGACCAAAGAAACAAATATATTTTTTTGTATGCAGTCTTGAATGATCTCCATCGTTTAGCACTGCAAGGTAATTTCGATCGTCCCTATGCAAATGAAATAAAAGCGCAATTACTTGCTATACATAGGAAACGAAAATCTGCAGCAATAATAAAGAGCAAGATTCTTCCTATAGACCCAGACGAGCAAGCCACACTGAGTCACATTCTTCAAGAACATAAACACGCCAGGAGTCACGTTATTCATAAATTAACTTTAGATTCCGGTGAAGTTGTCACCAGCCCTCATAGTATACACGACAGGTTTTTGCAATACTATAAAAATCTTCTTGGTCAAGCCTTTAATCCAACAGAAACGCAATGCAATTTTTTGAACTACTTCCCTGCGGCACTGACACAAAATGAAAGAACTGAGCTCACACAACCGTTTAGTAAAAAGGAGGTTCATGATGCAGTCTTCAAAGCTCCGAGGAATAAAACTACAGCCGAAGATGGATTACCATCAGAATTCTATCAATGTTTCTGGGATCTAATAGGAGACGAATTAACGGAATGGGTCAACGAAGTGTTGACAACAGGGACCATAGGGAAGACAAGTAGCACGGGAGTTATAGTGTTAGTTCCCAAAAAGTCAAATCCAAAGTTCGTCACAGATTTTAGGCCAATTTCCATATTGAGCAGTGACATCAAACTTATAAGTAGGTGCATAAATCAGCGTTTAAAAAAATATATGGTTAAACTTATTGGCAATTTACAGTTCGCTTGTAATACGTCTCAAAGTATACATCACTTGCTACAAACGATAAGAGACGTAATTATTACCAAACAAAATAAGAATGCATCAGAGGCAATTCTATCTTTAGACTTTTCTCAAGCATATGACAGAGTGAGCCACGAATATCTGTACAATGTCTTAGAAGCATATGGCTTCGGAGACACTTTTCTTAATTGGATAAAAACATTATATAATCATATGCTGCTAAAACTCAAAATAAATGGTTTCTTGACAACAAGTTTTAAAATGCGACGGGGTGTACTACAAGGTAGTCCCTTGAGTAGCACATTGTACGTTCTCACAATAGCCCCCTTTTTGTTTAGTATCCAGCATCATTTACAGGGCATTTCTATGGCTTCCACCACAATACAAGTTGGCAGTTTCATGGACGACGTCACGATTTTTCTCAAGGATGAAAGAGATCTGTACAGTAATAAAAGCCAAATACATACTTTTGAGCTCACATCAGGAGCAAAACTAAACAATCGAAAGTCATTCCTGATGGCCCTTGACAAGGAGAATCCTTTCACAAACAATACGGCGATCCCTGTAGACAAGAAAATAAAAGTTTTAGGTATAAACTTCTATGCAAATATCGATGAAACGATCGAAGCCAATAGTAAGCTTACGTGCGAGAGGGCAATCTACGTCCTCAGAGTGAACAAGATGCGCTCTCTGAGTTTAAAAACACGAGTAAGATTTATCAACGTTTTTGCTCTCTCTAAACTTTGGTATGTAGCAAAAATCCTGCCCTTCAAAACACAGCACTTAGCCAAGGTCAACAAAGCTGTTGGCTGCTTTTTGTGGCACGATACAATTTTCCGGGTGGCAATAAATGAGGTCACGTTATCAGAGAAGACAGGTGGGTTGGCACTAATACACGTGAACACACAGGCAAGAGCATTGTTTGTACAGACTGGCCTTCAAACAGCGTTCTCACTGCACGAGTCAACGACCCAAGCATGTATACAGACGATAATAAAAAACATTCGATTAGAAGCTCCCATCGATGTCCAAAGTATTCCCAAAAGGTTTTTGTTTCATAAGGACATCGCTTTACAGGTATGCTACCAGTTATTACGACATGAGACAATTACACCATCTGTTAAAAAGTTATATAGTGAAATTAATAGTTTCAAGCACACAGTACCACGAATAGTCAAGGATTTCAATACACATAATTGGCCACAAATATGGGAAAATGTCTCCGCCAAACACCTTTCAAAAGCGGGCCAATCAATATGGTACAAAGTGGTCCATCGTGTTATAGTGACAAGAGATAGGACATACCAATATGGAATCAGTGACTCTCCTAACTGTATATCATGCAACGTGCCTGACTCATTAGCCCACAGGATAACAAAGTGTCGCAACTCCTCCACGGCGTGGAACAAATTGCGAACAATGCTCAGTCGTATATGCCGCACCTCAGTAACAAAGTTTACGGATACAGATATAGTTTTTCCTGACTTCAATTTTTTTCCACCAACAAAACAACGAGCAGTACAATGGTTGATAACAGAATACTTATTATATATATTTCACAATGACGAGAGCAGTTTTCAGAAACAATTCAGTATCTTCTTGCAAGAACAATATGAAAAAATTCCTCTCCAAGCAAGGAAGAAATGGTATGCAAATTTCTTATTAGTGCTTTATACTTAATTTAGGTCAAACAAAAATGTAAAGGTTAACCAGATAGAAATACAAATTGTAATAGCAATAATACACTTATGTCAAAAACAATGTAATTCCATAACTTGTATATCAGAATGAGACAATAAAAAAAAAAGTGGTCAGCAGAGCGCGCTACAACGCCAGGGGTTCTGGGTTCGAGTCCCGGGTAAGACATGGGTATCTGTGTTCGTCCAGTTGATAAGAAACAAAGAAAAATTTAAGAATTGAAAAGTGTAAAAGAGAGGAAAAGAGTGAATGGTGAGGGATACCTCCGTCTAGGGAGTATTTCCTTTTAAAAAAAAAAAGAGTGGTTAGCAGAGCGCGCTACAACGCCAGGGGTTTACTGGTTCAAGTCCAGGGTAAGTCATGAGTATTTGTGTTGTTCCAGATGATAAGAAACTGAGAAACTGTAACAATTGAAAAATGTAAGAAAGTGAGAAAAAGTGAATGGTGGGGGATACCTCCATGTAGGGGGTATTTCCTTTAAAATAGAAAAAAAGTCGGTAACGCGTCTGACTACCATGCTAAATGTCCCGGGTTCGATCCCCGGCAGGTTGAAATCCGGGAACTTTTCTAACGTTGGAAGCGGACCGGGTGCCCACCCAGCGTCAAATGACATGGGAACCTGGGGGGTAAAGTCGGTCAGGGGCGTGATGCTGATCACATCACCCCACTCACGACCCGATCAAGAAAGTTTGGGGCGTTACACCCACACCCCCTATGCGCCTTCATGTCGTGGTGCTAAGCACAGGGAGCATTTTACCTTTTTTTTAAACTTTATAATATCTGATATATAACACATGTATTTCTTTTTTGTAATTAATAATAATAATAATATTTAATTTAGTAATTTATTTTTACTTTTAATAACATTATAAATACCGTATAATTTATATGTATGTTTGTGGGGGAGGGGGATTTGTAGATTAAGATCTTCCCCCCCCACCAGTCTTAAATGATTTCGCACCCTGCTGCTTCCCCAACGGAAAATGTCACCGCACGCCACTGGTTTTAATGTACGCATTTATTGCATTTTTCCTTCCAGACGGCCAACGGCACCTACAGGGGGACACAGAGGAGCAATTTCCCCCTTCGATTTCAAATGTTATGCAAATAATACTATATTTCGTAAAATTTTCTCGCTCGCAATACCTGCTATTTCTTACAGCCTCATCAAGTTCAGAGCCGTAGCTGGGGGCTGCAAGAGTTGGCCCTGGGAGCCGAACAATCCAAATGAAAAAAAAAAAATGTAAAAAAGAATGCCATGGCGCCTCGTGATATTATTTGCGCCCTATTAAATCAATATTGTTTTCAGTTTACTAAAATTTGGATCTAAAAAATTTCCTCCCTCGCTTCGCTTGCAATATGTTTTCTATAGCGTAATGGATTTTGAATTACCAGAGAGACAAGTATGACAAAATATGTGAGAAACAATTTATATCATTTTTGTTGTTTATTTGTTATGAGACGGATGAATTCATTAGGTAATATATTTAAATAATATGTTGTATATATGTATTAAAGAAACTTTGAATAAGTACACAATTTAGTGTTAAAATGTTACATATGTATTTTTTTATTTTCCGTCGCTCATGTTGCATGTGTGTAAAACATTTGTTGTACATAAAAGTTATACGTCATATGTACAAAATAATTATATTCGCCATGCATTTTCTGTCTTTTAAAAATACAATTTGTGTGCTTGTTTTCCATTATTAGCTATTGTGAAACTGAACGTTTTGAAAAAATATTTCAAAAACTTTGATCCGACACAATGTGTAGTACCGACTTCTACCCACTCTTTGCGTGACTTACGAGGATAATGACGTATTTAATACTATTATTACTATTACCACTGTACTACTACTACCACCATTGACGTCCGCAGGATTTTTCCAGCGAGGGGGAACAAGACACATTTTCCCCCATAATAGTTTGGTCCCATCAAAAAACATTCATTTGATTTCAAGTTTTCATGTTCTTGCACCGTAATTGCAATAGTTAACACATACTACTGTGACTGAAATGAAATTATATGTGGGAAATATGTACTTTTTGGTTTACTTCAATTTCCATGGGGGGCCGTGCCCCCTCCGGACGTCCATGACCACCACCAATAATAATAATAATAATAATGACTTCATTATTATTACTATAATTATTGGAACGTTTATCCTGGCACTTGCCCCCAGACAAAAATAATAGAGGGACGCCAATAATCCATATCGCCCGAGTGGAAATTTTATCTGGATCCGCTCCTGTAATCAAGTGTTGCAATTATTAAGTTTCTGAAGAAATTAACACATAATTTCATCAACTCTTTCAGTTCCTCTACTATAGTAACAGCAACAGGCTCCAAGTAGTTCGAAATAATCGCTTAAGATGACGCCAGCAGGCAACAGCGGACAGAGACATCTACAGCAAAAGTGGGAATTACGTGCACTGAATTATATTCGCAAACACATCGTAAGAACAATTAGCCTACTTCTCCCGACTCTTTCTCCTTTTCATATGTAACTCTTTCTTTGTTACTTTCCTTGAATATTTTTTCTAGATTTCGAATTTCTTTGTCAATTTTAGTATCCCTTCGTTCTTGATTACTTCCTCTCTTCTTCATAATTTCTATTTCAATGTTTCCCTACCGACTGTCTCTTTCTTCTATATCGTACCTCTCTTCGTTTCTCTCTTTCTATTTGTCTGTATTGCTTCCAAGCACGTAGCCAGGGGGAGGGCTAAGGGGGCTGAAGCCCCCCAGAAATCCTACAAATATATAATTTAAATTTTATTTTTATTATTAATAATAGAAATAAAGTTATAACCACAGTAAAACTGTATTACATCGAAAAAAGTTTAGTGTATAATAGAGGAACCAGATTACATTTTTATATTCTCCCATTTAATCCAAGGAATAAGTGGATCCACAGTTTTCAAAACTTATAGTTTTCTTTGTGAAAGGTCTTTGAATATAAATTTTGAGTAATATTTATCACTAACTATTAAAGCCTTTTTTGAACGATTGTGTAAAAGTTAATACAAAATGCAATAACTATTTCTTTCAGTAGACTAACTGTACAAAATATAAGAAAAATAATGGACAACACTTGTGTTAGATATTCACTGATACGCATGGACGTCCGCTGGATTTTTTCCAGGGAGGGGCAAGCAAGGTATTTTTTTCCAGGGGGCAAACAAGGCACATTTTCCCCCAAAATAGTGTTGTTCCCTAAGAAAACATTGCTTAAATTTGAATATATGGTGTTCATGCAATAATTAACACATAATTGTGGCTAAAATGAAATTATGTGTGAAATACATAATTTTTGGTTGACTCATTTCCCAGGGGTGTCCACGGCCCCTCGTTTCCCCCTTCCGGACGCCCATGCTGATGCGGTGGATCGAGTATCAAAGTCTATCCATTTATGTAATAATGACAATACATTTGGATTGAAATTTATATATTTTTGAAAACTTATAATAGCTATTATTGTACGAATAACAATAATTATTATTGTCATTATTATTTGTACTAATTAAGTTTTATCAATGACCTGACCCCCTCTACAAATATTTCTGGCGACGCACTTACTGATAAGGGATGAGCCCCCCTTAAATAAAATTCTGGCTGCCGGCCTGCATCTCCAAATTCCATCGATCTTTCGGTAATATATTTCTCTCTCTCTTATTAATCTATATTTCTCGTTCTTCCTTCCGTTTCGCTATTTGTTTGTCTTTCCGTCATTGTCCCTCCTCTTTTGTTTCCTGATTGGTATATTTCTCTCTCTGCTGCGTCTTAATTCCCTTAGTATAACCTTATGTTGGATCTGTGTTATATACTGTCCATATGTGTCATCTTATCAGCATTGATCTTCATCTTCACGATTAGTCAAAAGTGGCAGAAAAGTGAAGTAAAATAAACCAAATCAACAAATCCGTGTGGGTGGTGTTTATGTTTCTCTACTCTTTCCTATTCTCCCCCTCCCTATCCCTCCTTCATTCTTAATTTGTGCCTCACTTCCTTTCTTTCATCCCTTAAGACCCTTCTCTCCTATGACATGTAAACTCATAAAATCTAAATTAAGCACACAATTTCTCGATTTTAACCTCCACTTTGAAAATTTTCTACAGTTGCTCATAGATGTCACCACTATGTGGATGATGGTTGGCGTGCTATAATCTTACTCTATCCCTCCTGCAAATCCATATAGCCTGCATGGAAAGATTCAGAATTGTTTATTGTAGAGCAAGAGAGAATTGGAGTATTGGACAATTTAAGAGAGAAACAAGAGAGATAGAAGCAGAGTGAGAGAAAGGAAGTGAGGCACAAATTAAGAATGAAAGGAGAGGGAGGGAGAGAGGGTGAGAGAAAAAAAGTGAGGCTCAAATTAAGAATGAAAGGAGAGGGAGGGAGAGAGGTGAGTGAAAGGAAGTGAGGCACAAATTAAGAATGAAACAAGGAGAGAAAGAAAGTGAAGCTCAAATTAAGAATGAAAGGAGAGGGAGGGAGAGAGGCGAGTTAAAGGAAGTGAGGCACAAATTAAGAATGATAGGAGAGGGAGGGAGAGAGGTGAGAGAAAAAAAGTGAGGCTCAAATTAAGAATGAAAGGAGAGGGAGGGAGAGAGGTGAGTGAAAGGAAGTGAGGCACAAATTAAGAATGAAAGAAGGAGAGAAAGAAAGTGAGGTACAAATTAAGAAAGAAAGGAGAGGGAGGGAGAGAGGTGAGTGAAAGGAAGTGAGGCACAAGTTAAGAATGAAAGGAGAGGGAAGGAGATAGAGTGAGAGAAAGGAAGTGAGGCACAAATTATGAATGAAAGGTGAGGAAGAGAAACAAAGTGACGCACAAATTAAGAATGAAAGTAGAGGGAGGGTGAGAGAGTGAGTGAAAGGAAGTGAGGCACAAATTAAGAATGAAAGAAGAAGAGGGAGAGAAGGGAAGTGAGGCACAAATTAAGAATGAAAGGAGAGGGAGGGAGAGACAGGACGTGATGCACAAATTAAGAATGAAACGAGAGGGAGGGATAGAGAGTGAGAAGAAGGAAGTGAGGCACACATTAAGAATGAAAGTAGTGTAAGGGAGAGAGGGTGAGAGAAATGAAGTGAGGCACAAATTAAGAATGAAAGAAGGAGAGGGAGAGAGGTGAGAGAAAAGAAGTGAGGCACAAATTAAGAATGAAAGGAGAGGGAGGGAGGGGTGTGAGTGAAAGGAAGTGAGGCACAAATTAAGAATGAAAGAAGGAGAGAAAGAAGGTGAGTAACAAATTAAGAATGAAAGGAGAGGGAGGGAGAGATGTGAGTGAAAGGAAGTGAGCCACAAATTAAGAATGAAAGAAGCAGAGAAAGGAAGTGAGGGATAGATTAAGAATGAAAGGAGAGGGAGGGAGGGAGGTGAGTGAAAGGAAGTGAGGCACGCATTAAGAATAAAAGGAGAGGGAAGGGGAGATGTGATTGAGAGGAAGTGAGGCACAAATTAAGAATGAAAGGAGAGGGAGGAAGAGATGTGAGTGGAAGGAAGTGAGGCACAAAGTAAGAATGAAAGTAGAGGGAGGGTGAGAGAGTGAGAGAAAGGAAGTGAATCACAAATTAAGAATGAAAGGATAAGGAAGGAGAGAGTGTGAGTGAAAGGAAGTGAGGCACAAATAAAGAATGAAAGGAGAAGGAGGGAGAGACAGTGACAGAAAGGAAGTGTGGCACACATTAAGAATAAAAGGAGGAGGGAGATATGTGAGTGAAAGGAAGTGAGGCACAAATTAACAATGAAATAAGGAGAGAAAGAAAATGAGGCACAAATTTAGAATGAAAGGAGAGTGAGGGAGAGAGGGTGAGAGAAAGGAAGTGAGGCACAAATTAAGAATGAAAGGAGAGTGAGAGAAAGAGAGGGTGAGAGAAAAAAGTGAGGCACAAATAAAGAATGAAAGAAGGAGAGGGAGAGAGTTGAGAGAAAGAAAGTGAGGCACAAATTAAGAATGAAAGGAGAGGGAGGGAGAGAGGTGAGCGAAAGGAGGGTGACGCACAAATTAAGAATGAAAGTAGAGTAAGGGAGAGAGGGTGAGAGAAAGGAAGTGAGGCACAAATTAAGAATGAAAGAAGGGAAGGGAGAGAGGTGAGTGAAAGGAAGTGAGGCACAAATTAAGAATGAAAGTAGAGTAAGGGAGAGAGAGTGAGAGAAAGGAAGTGAGGCACACATTAATAATAAAAGGAGAGGGTGGGAGAGATGTGAGTGAAAGGAAGTGAGGCACAAATTAAGAACGAAAGAAGTTGAGAATGAAAGTGAGGCACAAATTAAGAATGAAAGGAGAGGTAGGGAGAGAGGTGAGTGAAAGGAAGTTAGGCACAAATTAAGAATGAAAGTAGAGTAAGGGAGAGAGGGTGAGAGAAAGGAAGTGAGGCACAAATTAAGAATGAAAGAAGAAAGAGGGAGAGAGGTGAGTGAAAGGAAGTGAGGCACAAATTATGAATGAAAGGTGAGGGAGAGAAAGAAAGTGAGGCACAAATTAAGAATGAAAGGAGAGGGAAGGAGAGAGAGTGAGAGAAAGGAAATGAGGCAAAAATTAAGAATGAAATAAGGAGAGGGAGAGACAGGAAGTGAGGCACAAATTAAGAATGAAAGGAAAGGGAGGGATATAGAGTGAGAAGAAGGAAATTAGGCACACATTATTAATGAAAGGAGAGGGAGAGGGAGAGTGTGAGTGAAAGGAAGTAAGGCACAAATTAAGAATTAAAGAGGGAGAGGGAGAGAAAGGAAGTGGGGCACAAATTAAGAATGAAAGGAGAGGGAGGGAGAGATAGTGAGAGAAAGGAAGTGTGGCACACATTAAGAATGAAAGAAGGAGAGGGAGAGAAAATAAGTGTATCACAATTTAAGAATGAAAGGAGAGGGAGAGAATGTGAGTGAAAGGAAGTGAGGCACAAATTAAGAGTGAAAGAAGGAGAGGGAGGGAGGGAGAGGAGAGAGAGAGAGAGAGGGAGGTACAGAGAAAGAAAATTAGAAATACAAATTTAAAGAAAGTAAAAATTAAAGCCATTGAGAGAAAGAGGGAGGGAGAGAAAGAAATGCACAAATAAAGAGAGAGAGAGAGAGAAGAGAGTTGCAAATTAGAAGACAAGGAAGGAGAAAAATAATGAAAAACAGGAACAAATTAACACATAAATTGTGGGAGAGTGAGAGAAATAGGTAAATACGAATTAAGAGAGAACGAAGAAAAGAGAATGAAAGAAAGAGAGCTCCAATTAAGAGAGAGAAGAGAAGGAAGCAAAAATTAGGAGCGAAGAAAAGAGAGAGAGAGAGAGAGAAAATACACATAGAACAAAGGAAGTACTAGGTAAAGAAGGAAAGAAATAGAGATGGAAGAAGCTGAAGAAAAGGAGCAAGGAGGACAGAGAAGCAGAAAATCAGTTAACATAAAAGAGAGAAGAGGGAATGAAAGCTACAGATAGATGAAAAGAGATAACAAGCGTAGTAAAGAGTCATGAGTAGTGATGTGCCGTACACTATAAGTTTACGTCTACATGCGTTGTCTACACGTATTCTTCGTGTACCTTACATTGGGTTGTAGTTTACATAGATTACGTAGACAATCTCAAGTCATTAAAATTAATTTTCAAGGCTTTGATGAATGGAAAGTGACATTTTCAATTATATTGGTTCCTAACGAACTGAAAAGAATCCTATTTTCAACAAAATTTCTCTTCTCTTTTATCATCAACTATGGAAGAAGATAAATAGTATGAATAAAAGACAACAGATGGCAGTCGTGAGGCAAAATTGTGTTTTTTTCTCAATAAAACACTATAATATTTCCTGTTAGGTTTTCTTCCTAGGTGAAAAATTGTTGGAATTTGGAAGGGAGCGTATGAAAAGTTCTCTTTAGACATCAGCAACTGATACTCAGTATAATTTTGTTTTACTTCCACAGCACCCTTTGCTAAGTTATCACCTTTCGCCATGTTGTTTACATAGATTACGTCATCTACGTGTATAAAATAGTCTACGTGTAGAATGTAGACTATCGTTGTTTACGTGTAGACGCACATCACTGATCATACACATGTATATAGTTCGGATCTTATTTGAATTGTGCATAAAACAAAATTACAACTAATGTCTATCACGAATTTGTAGTACACACCAGGCTTTGCAACCGAACGCTACTTTCGATGCAAAGATTTATTCAGGGTGAAAAGGAAAGCAACCATAAAAACTTTCACCTTCTCTCGCTTCAGACTGTTCGCACAACAAAGGCTCACAGCCACACCTAAGCTAATTGTTGCGGAAGAAACAACAATTGTTGACGAGTTGCCGTTCTGACCGATGCTAATCTTTTCCTCGTTCTGAAAGTTTCACAGGAGAAGCTACTGAGTAATATATCTTACGTAATTCTTTGTTCGAAGTTGCACTCGGGTTCTGCTAAAACTAGAATTTGTCAATTTGCTCACTAGATGGGGTTTAAGTTGCCTTGTACTTAGTTTTCAAAGTTATTTTCCTTGATATGGTTTCTCTGTAATGTATTATTTGGAAACTATTGTTATTTATCGCAGCTTCAAAGTCGGTCATAAAAGGAGAGAAAGCTAATGGCAACTTGTTTTGAGGTACAATTGTAAATGTAATATCTTATTAGTTAATTTCTTCACTATCAGCGATGTAATGGAATCTAGCTTTTTCACTATCTTTCTGCTTGTAAATAATGTTCATTGACGTTCTTATTCTGTCATAATTATCTGCTATTATGGATGGACGATATCGGAAATTTGATATCGCGATATATCGTCAAGAAAATATCATCATAGACGATACCATATTTTTTTCCGTATCGTGATATTGGCGATATATCGTCTCCACGATATATATCGCCAAAATATCGTGACGATGTATCTCGCCAAATTTTCGTGATGATATATCGTCCAGATGATATCGCCTGGACGATATTTTTTCAATATATCCCAACACTAGTAGAGATGAACGATATCGGAAATTTGATATCGCGATATATCGCCACAGACGATACGATATTCTTCCGTATCGTGATATCATTGATTATGGTCTCCAAGATATATATCGCCGAATATCGTGACGATATCACTGACACGATATATATCATTAAAATATCTTGACGATATACATATATCGCAAAAATATCATGACGATATATCATCGACACAATATATATCGTGTAGTTGACGATATTTTGTCAATATCACGATATATCGTCTGGCTGGTAGAGAGAGAGGATATTCGAGACCGAGGTATCCTTGTGAAAAGTGCGAGATCTGTCTCTCAATACCGAGACACGAAGATGTTTATAAATCGAGCCAAGGCCAGGAACGAGACAGGCACATGCAACTGGAGACGAAACCGAGACATTGCCAAGTCCCGTTTCGTCTCGATACCAGCCATACCTCTATTATTTCACGGATAATCCTCAAGGCTGTTGCGTGGCCTCCCTAAATTCTCCCTGAGCCCCACGTGAAAATGGAAACATTTGCACATCTGTGTTTCACGGGCAACTGAAGAGTGTGAATAATGAACTGGAATTCAATGCCTACATAAGTAACGTGCGTACAGTAACATACAAAAAATAGAGTTTCCGGCATATTATTCGATTATAAACTATTAAAAATGACACAATTTCGATCGGTCGGAAATGGCGAATTACACAAATTTATAACTACAATATAGCCTTGAAATTCATATATAAACTTGTGTGTATAATGACAAGAAAGGAATGTGCCAACGTATTATTGGCTGAATGCGTTAGGAAGACATGGAAATGGTTTTAGATTTTGTATCAACAACCTCTTCTTCAGACAGCTGCTTTTTAACCTGTACGAAAACTGCAAATTCTTTCCCCTTTTGGAGTTTCCTTCGAAATGGCGAAGAAATAATCTGTGTATAATGAACATAACAGATCTAGGTAACCCCTTTTTTGCCGGTGATCGTACGTATCCTCAATACTCTGTCTTAATAATGCTTATTAAAACAATCAATTTGTGCAAGGAACGATATTCCCATATTGTCATTTTGCGTATGATCAAAGGATTGGATTCATTCTTCAGAACGTCAACAATACACCTGCTCAGCTTACTAAAAAATGGTCTTAAAAAGATAACCCGAATTTCTGTATAGATCTTGTACTGTAGACCTGTCAGAACAATCGAATCCACATGACAAGACAAAACACAACATATCTCCCAGCTACAACGTAGCTCCACTGTGTAGATGGGAATCTTATCCAAATGCTATACTACATACTATTAAAGAATATTAACAATTTAGTTCACGCTGAAAAATAAAATGTACTGAAATACTTTTTTTTAAAAAAATAAACTAACTGGAACAGACGGACCGTTGTCATTTGTGACGCGACGGAACGGGAAAGTTCCAGAGATTCACGAACCGGAATGTCGTTCCGGTCCGCTCCGGTCCATTTCGAGCCCTGGTTTGAAACCAAATGTACCCCAAACACAGACATTTTTGATCACGCCAGAGAATGAAAGGTACACCTCCCTTCCCCCCACACAAATACAGACAGGCTTCTGAGATTTCTGCTGTCCCTGATCAAGTCTCATTATTGCCGATGATCAACAGACTAAAAACTTTAAAAAAAGCAACGCAAAAAGGTACCGAAAATACAGAATAGGCCCTGAAATTGAACATCAACAGTTTCACCATTTTCTCGCAGTTGGCACTAAAAAAAAAACAGTCCAAATAGGAACATATGAGTGAAATAGGCAAAAAAGATACTACGAAACTAATGTATTCCCATCAGAAATTTGCACACAACCACTTCAATCAATGAATGGTTAGCGTTAGCTCTTTCCTTTTGTGAAGCAATTTCTTCAAGTACAGTACGCTCTGATTGGCTAATATGAAGCCACAACAGAACAAAATCGATAAAATTGACGAACATAGTTACAAGAAACAAAACTTGAAATCATACCGGAATATAAAGATATTCAACAGATTTATCATCATTTTTCTCATTTTAGATAAACACAAAGACAGTCGACTTTGAAATAAATACCTATGACTTAAATACATAAATAAAAGCACTATAAAACTCCTTCATGCACATGAGAAATTGCCTAAAAGTATTTTTAAACTTAAGCGCCATCTTTCTTTGACCAGGGAATACTCATCCAATTATGGATGACGTTCGGCCATCTTCCAGTGACTCACTGAGGCTTTGTTTCTTATCTGGAATCTAAAAAAAATGTTTCTACTTGCATGACAAAGATATAATAATAATTACAGGTGATTCCTTACCGTAACAGCGGAAAGAAAAGTCTTAAAGGTGGCCGTAATGACTCATCCTGGCATGACGTGGATCTCGCTGTGGGAAAAAATTACAAAAATCTCTCAGATAATTCCAAGCTGACTCAAAATCCTGTTGTTTTTTCATTATACGAGGATAAGTCAGATAATACGTCACACTGTTATAAGAAACTTACTATTTGAAATTATATTTGTTACACTGTTACAGTAAGAGTTACAGTTACGAGTACGATTACTTTCTGCTGGAAATTTTCTTGCAAATAAATTACAATCAATTATAATAAAATAAATATATTAAATGTGTTTTGTTTCTAGTATATAATACAAGTCTTCTCTACGCGATTTCAAGAAAACACTTTCACTTTAGCATTCAGCATTCGACACGTCGTTGAAAACAGAGTTGACAAAATTAGATACACATTTTCAAGTTAAACAGTTCAAGTGTCGTAAAGTAACTGTTGAAACGTTACATCCATTGCAAGAAAACAGGGGTGTCCATTCCCCCAAGGCCAATGGCGCATCCCCCGAAAAATCATATCATGCGTCCCCCCCAAATCATAACAGTCGCACCGTCAAACCATATCGTAATCCCCACAAAGTATTTAATTACGACAGCGTGTCTGCCGAAAGTAACTTTCTCCTTAGCTTTACTGAACACTATACTCGATCTGCCCCTCCTCCCTAAACAGGGGTGCCCATCACTCAAGACCACCCCTATAATCGTTTATCATAATCGAGAATATTGCTTGTCTTGTAACCATAGTATAGAAATTTCACATTCAGCTCAGTGCGAGCAAGCGAGCAAGAAAATTTTTACATCCATTTCTTTGCAGGCTTTCAAGAATATTAATTTAATGGGTTGTCAATACTTTCTTAGGATCCAACGATATACTCTCTTCCAGCTCCTCTTTTCGCACTTTCGAAGCCTAAAACGTGTGGATACCATATAGCTAAATACAGTCTCCAAAATTTAATTTTCGAACACTCTCTCCACTACAGAAATCTCTTGACAATCTAAGACTTAACGCTTTATCAAGAGCTTTCTATCTCCCTACCACCAAAATTTACATTTGCCAATTTTAGGCTTACTGTTGATATTGAAGAGTGGATATTGCGTTCTCCAAAAAATCAATTCTCAGTCTCCACACCAGAATTTCCGCAACAGTCCAAGACAATAGAAATACACAAGAATTGGATACCCTTTCAATGTAATGCTCAATCCCCCTCTAACGAAAATACCCCCCATAATCAAAGACCTAGGGTTGGATACTGTCCCCACCCCCACGTTTAATTCAGACCCCCCCCCCCAGAATCCACGTGTCAATTAAGGCCTGATATGTAAGTTGGATATTTCTCCCACCCTCCTTTCGATAATACCCTTAAACAATTTCCTTCCTTCATCTAATAGATTGAATATGGTGCATTTAAGATGTATAATTTCTACATAGGTATATGTTGGTAAAAAATATAAATGTTAAATTTTATATTCTTTGAAGGGAAAAAAATCCCCCCCAAAAAATCTCGATGGCGCAACCTGCGCCATAATCACCCCCTGTGGCCACCCCTGCAAGAAAATACTCCGTAACTCTTTCTCGGTTGCAGCTACCTACTTACTTTTAGAAGTAACTTACATTTAGAATTTCTCAAAAAAGTAATTGTTCCTCTTAATCAAAAGCAACATATTTAGAATTAGTGCTCCATGAAGGAAATGCGAGAGACTGAATTAACGATCAAAATCAGATTAACGCTATTTAGCGTACTAGTAAGATCAATACTAACTTACGCATGTGTTGTGTGGGAACAAATCTTACAAAAAATCACTGCAAAGTATATAAAACAAAACTTAAAGAATAATAACCACTGCCGACAGATATGTTTCTAATATTTCTAATTTCATCCCGAAATTTATGCCTCCTCTGCTGGAAAAAGTTTATGTGAAGGAGGAACAATTGGAAAGTTTGTGTGAAAATAGATACACATGTGCAGTAACTATTAAGGCTATTCAAAATACTGTCCGCTGCTTTCGATACATTTCTGCCACCGTTCAACCCAATGGCGAAATCCGCTTTGGAAGAAAGTCGGAGGAAATTCTGTCCACACGAAGGGTGTTTTGAGAGGGGCAAAGGAATGGAAATCCGATGGGGCTAGATCAGGACTGTAAGGGGGCTGGGACATTAGTAACCACTCCATTTTGGCAATGGCCTGTGACAACCCCCTCTATTTGCAAGAACTGAATCACAGTTCTTTGTTTTTCTCTGCTATTCATGTTGTTTATTTAGTTACCTGCAAATGAGAAGTTGTGTGCATCAGTAACATATCACATTATAAGTGTGTGAAATTTTATTGCAATCCGATAACAATATGAGGAGTTATTAAGGTGGAGGCATTAATTTCGGGATGACCCTTGTACAAATCAGGGAAATGTTAGATCAGGAAACGCTATGTAATTTTCAGTGGCGTCGCGTGCGGTTCGCATACTAGTGTTCACAATAATGTTTTTGTACTGAATGCAGATTCACTCCTCTCCCTTGTAACTTCATCTTCAATTGAAAAAGTGAGAATAACAGTTCAATTTATTTTCAACAATTTTCCCCCAAAAGGAACCAGAGGAAATTGTCCCTCTCCCCCTTAAAATCCTCCAGGTTTAGCGAATTGGCGCTAGAGTTTGCAACTATGTAGCACAGACCTTTTCGAGTCCCCCTAGACATGCCTTGTACATGCTGCACTCTGGTGCCGAATGTAAGAAGTATTGCCACTTTAATCGGTGTTCGCACAGCGAAGTGAACATCTTCGGGGTATAGTGGTCAACAGCCTCTTAGCTGTCAGCTCTATGCAACACGCACAGCAATTGTGTTCAACGCCCTCCGCGGAACACTGTAGGAGTCAGTGTTACCAACTATCTAAATAAGTTATCAGACGTGAAAGAATTTGTGTCAGAGTAAATTGTGTGTATATACTCGCACATCAAACATAGTATTTCTTCGAATAAATATACGTATATATGTGTGTGTGTGTGTGTGTGCATTTAATATGTACGTAATTTAAGACATATACGTGAGTGTTAACGTGCTCATGCGAACATTATCAGATGACGCGCCTGGTGATTTTATGATAAGATAGAAAATCCAATTCTTGAATAAATAGCATCATCATCCGGATACTACTATGGGATCCGTTAAGAATAACTTACAAAACTGTCATGACTTAAGCAAAATTTCAGATTAAATATCAAAAGAACAAGATGGGTGTGGAAACAAGCAAATTGAACAACAAAAAGCAGTGCACTGGTGACCATCTCTCTCTTAAGAAAAAGAAGAAAAAAACTAGATTAGGTCTAGTACCTACCTAGCCTAGTTCAACATAGGTAAACCATACTCCGTAAATACAATGCCATGTGCAGGGACGGCGCTGCAGGGGGGCTAGGGTGGCTGAAGTCCCCCGAAACTGACCTCAGCCTCCAGATTTTTCGACCAAAATATACGAAAAACTAGATGTTTTCTTGTTTAATTTTTTCAATTATAAAATTTCCATTTGGCCAATCATGAGTTGCCAAACTTGTTACTAAATTGGCATGATACTCTGCTGCCTGCTTGGTATGGTAGGTGGGTGGGTGGGTTGATGTATTCAGCGGCTGAGAGATTGTTTTTGGTTTTAAGTTCAAACGGTAACGGTGCATATAAAGCTAAATGTGAACAATTATTTGTCCCTATAAATTGATTTTTTGGAATAGATCTAACAGGTGCGAAAAATGAATTTTTATAAGTAAGAGGGTGTTCAACATCTAAAGAACCGTCAAGTTTCACTTCTGTTTGTTAGTTGCTCATTTGTGTCATAGTTATGCATAACCTATTCGTTGGAAATATCCCAGACGGAGAAATAAGACGTTAAGAAATCAACCTTTTTTTTAAGTACTAAGAACTGGAAATGTTAAAATTGAGCTCCACACCGCCAGTAGTATAGTTATAAGACTGCTGCCTTGTAACAAAGTAGTCCACGGTTCGATCCCTGGTGGAGGCACATTTCTTTACGTCAGGGCTCAAAATGGAAATTTTCACAAAACTGAACATTTTACTTTCGGTATCATGTTGTTGTTTTTATTTTTCTTTCTTTTTCTGTTAGGCTAATATTAAAATTCACACTGAAAATATAAATGTAGTAAATTATATACAAAAATTAAACTTACCGGAACAGTCCGTTGCATCTCTGGCGAAAGGGAACGGAAAAGTTCCAGATATTCACGAACTAGGACGTCATTTCTCTACAAGCTGTGGATTTCGTCCCGATTAGCCTCTGTGCATGTAGTGGATGTGAATGCAAACATTTAAATGCTGCAATACGGTGCAAAAATCAGCACGCTTGGGCAATTGTAATGCTCGTGGGCGTAAGCGTAGGCTTACATAGCCTATTAAATACTTATCATTTGTCAGGTTAAAATATAATTTCTGCAGCACTGTCATAGTAGCCAATTTCGATTCCAGCATGTGGAAGCAAAGAAGCTGCATGTGAAGAGGATATTAAAGTTAGGATCCATTTTCCAGTTTTTGATCACCTAATTTCTAAATTAAAGGAAAGCTTTACTAAGGATAGTGATGTGTTAATTGCAGTTAGGCGTTTCAGTTTAGAAAGTGCCGAAAAAAGGCTACAATCTTTCGCCGCCCACTACTTTTGTGATATGGACAGTTTAGAGTCTGAATTAAAGCTGATGCCGAAAGTTACGGCAAGTTACGTGGCAGAAAGAGAACTCAAAATAAGACTGTTTCAGCAGCTGCTTGCACTGGTTGAACCGTTCAAACTTGCCTTTCACTTTTTAAGCTTTGTGTTGTTGTACATTGCAGTGTGCATATCCCATCAACAGCTGGATGCGAGGGACATTGTTCTAGTTTCCAGCAAATCGGTTGTTAGAAAAGGGAGATTATTTCTTAACATCTTTGGCTGTTATGCATTTGAAGCTTCGGAACGAGTCACAACTCTCGAAGCAGTCAATCAACGAAGCAAGCCACTGACTTCATCTCAACCCAGAACCTATCGCTAAGCATCCTGCTCAGGCTATACACGCCCACTAGGCTCACTAGACAGATTCGCGTAGTCCGCTGGGATGTTCCGAAAGTAATTCGACTCTTTCTTCGTATTCGGATTAGTAACTAGAGGATGAGTGCTCTAACTATTGTCTTGATGGTAACAGTTATTTAGCAAACTAGTTCTGGATACTATTTTTATGCGATGGAAAAATTTTCGATTCTGGCCCCCCTCCCCAGCCGCCCCGAAAGTTAGGTCCCAAGTTACGCCCATGTTAGCCCCACGAGAATTTGAAAAGAAAATTTGGAGCGCAACCCTCACTTATATCAGGCTGGCGCCGTCACTGCAGTTGTGCAAGAAGAATAACTGTGTCAAAACAATGAAGAAAAGACGAAGACATGAGAAATGGCCGAAGAAATAAGAAGGCATTGCAAAAAATCTTGCCAAAACTTCAATATGAAAAAAAAAAAGACACTGCAGATGAGATAAGATGGAAGTCTAAACGGTTCGTTACCTTACTGTAGACGACAAAAAAGGGGGTTTGCTTTTACTCTTCCCTTAATGAACGATATATTATTACGATGATAACTCTATATGTTAAGGGGGTAGAGTGATCGTTTATTAAAACATTAACTGTCCTAGCTCGTGACGTAGTTAGTTGTTTACTTTGAATGCCAGCGGACCGTTATTTCATGTCAATTCTTACTTTTTACTTTTCGACATAAGAAGGGATCCTTAAATTATTCAAAGATGAATTCGTAAATATTTACTACAAATGTTAGTACAAATTATTTTTTTAATAACAATTTTTATTACTTTCTGTCACGACTTTTTTCGAAATGTCTTATTGAAAGCTTGAATGGTTTACTATCATTTACATTCCTCGTGTGCGCCATCTGTTCGTGTTCTTTGTAATCTTCCATCCCGTTCTTTCCTTGCCTGTCTCTACATGGTGCTTCTTCCACTTCGCCTTGTACCTCGCGGATATATTGTATCCATGTATACGTCCTATCCATTTCCTGTACTTGCTCAATGTTACTGAGGACTTTACTTAATTTGGCTTCACAAATTCTTCCCTTTTTTCAGCTAATGGATTAAATACGATCACCTAGTATCAAGAGTGACTTGGATCTCTCTAGCATTCTTACACCCGAAGGTTAATGGCTGCAGCAACACAAGCTTTCCATCTGTCCCTATTTTGGTCAAGATCAATCAAATCTTTTCCATCCTTACAGATTTCCTTTAGGTCCATCTCAACGTTATCCCTCCATCTTCGTCTTGGCCTTCCTACAGGTCTCTTACCATCAGGTTTCCCAACAAGAATCCAGTAAACTTTTCTTTCCTCTCCCATTTGTGCCACATGATGGCCTGTCCATCTAAGTCTTCTTGATTTAATTATTCTAATAATTACACTGGTCTACATATGAAATTCCTTTTTCTGCTGACTTAGATAATATGATATGATATAATCCTGTGTAGAATTCTTCACTATATTTCATTGTACTTAATTATCACGTGAATGCATTCTATATATAAAAAAATAATATTGGACAACGAATTATCTGTGTTTCCCTTCCGCTAGCAGTTGGTTTGGCAATAGCGCAACAGCACTGGCTGCGTATTGGCTGAGCTCATGTTCCTTCTAAAAGCGTACGCCATATTTTCATATAGTGAATACAATTCCACAAGTCAAGCTACTTAGTGTTGATACTTTTATGTCCATCTTGTGTTAAACAACTTGAGAATGTTACGGTGTTTCCCTGGTTTTCTTGCACTGCATTCTTTAAAAACCAAATTCCTTTAAGAGACTCGAAGAAAAAAATTATAACTGTTTCAACAGTCCCAATGCAGTTTCTTATCGCAGAAATTCCGAAACTATCACGAAATAGTAGACATTTGATCTGCAGTTCCATCTGGTGTGTGGAATTACGTAATTTCCTTCCCATCCGTTTAACGTCCTATACGTCTTGAATTTAAGAGAATAAAACATGTCGAGAGAAATTTTTATGGACAAGCGGATAGAGCAGGTATAGGAAGATTATTTCCGTAACATCTTAGGCTCTTATGCATTTGAAGCGTCGGAACGAGTCACAACTCTCGAAGCAGCCAATTAACCAAGTGAGCCGCTGACGTCATCTCAACCCGGAACCTATCGCTAAGCCCGTTGCTCAGGTTCTACACGCCCACTAGGCTCGCTAGACAGATTCGCGGAGTTCGCTGGAGATGTTCCGAAAGTAATTCGACTCGTAATTTTACTCATAAGGGGCGGGGTTGGACTACCCTTAAATACGACCACGCATGTACTGTATTTTGCAAAGTAACGGACGCCGGGCCCATGGCCAGTATAATTCTCAATGGGATTTGTTTTGTGTGCTGTCCATATTTAGTCTTATCACCACTAAGCCTCATCTTCGGGGTTGCCCAAAAGAGGCAGAAATGTGAAGTAAAATATACAGGGTGGTCCAAAAAAGGTAACCGAAATGTAGAACCGTTGTATTATGTGTTCGGTTACCTTTTCTTGGGCCACTCTGTATAAATCCAATCAATCAAATGAAGTCAGCCATGTTGTTTTTCAGGATAAGGTGAAAATTGTAGGAATTTCAGCGTATTTTTTCAGTAAGTCACTAGATGACACATTGAATGTCTTGAAGCTTGAAGTTTTATTTTATGTTCGTATTATGTACAGATAGGTCTACAGTTTGAAGTGGGATACGAACAGCAGTTTTCCTCCACCGGATGTCGAACCCTGAACCCCTTGATTACAAGGCGACAACGTTACCACTACGCAATTGGGGAGACATGAATATGTTCATATAGATATCTTAGTAGCGAATATATGTAGGGTATATTGGGGCGAATAGGGCCACTTTCAAGAAAATCACCTAGAACTACTGTATTGAATGTTTAAATGTAGGATTTTTTTACAATAAAAATGAAAATAATGAACCATAAATATAATGAACCATATGTCTACTACAGAGTCCACATCAAATTTTGCATTTCAAAAATTGTATAATGTTATATAATATATAAAAAAGAAATACATGTATTGGCCCTATTCACCTTAACATGACCGGCTGAATAGGGTCACTTGTAAGTTGAATAGGGCCACATACATTTTATGCATATAAACTGCACCAACCATACAAAATCATACATAATTTGGAAAATCACACAAAGTACAATATTTCAGAAAAGAAAATTATAAAATGGCAAGATTTGCATGTTCATAAGTGCTAATTTTTGGAACATTCCTTTTCTTATGTTCCTGATACAACTCAGCAGCTTTTCTCTGGCTCATTCCTGCTATCACTGCCTGTTCTGCTTTCCTTACGTCATCTTCACTCCATTTCTGCTGTGTTTTACGATTATATTTCCCCATCTGAAATAAGAAAGAACTAGAAAAAGAGCATTACTTTTACTTATCAACGTCAGGCCAATTACATACATTTCACATTTTAATCAGAAAAGTGGCCCTATTCACCCTGATTGGTAATATATAGAAAAATGATTTGGCAACCCAGCTTTGGTTCATTTCCGATAAAGAAGGAATTCATGACAAGTTGTCTCGGTCATTGTTGAAGCTAAGAAAATTAAGGTTCTGAGCTTTCAAAAAAACAACAACGGCTAACAAGAATGAATATATGACAGAAATATTAACAATAGGCCATATTTCATAACACTTACCTTCGATTGTTGATGAAAACTCCTGCCCAACACAATCAGCATCCAACGTTTACGGAATCCAACTGCGCAATAAACTTGTACAGACTCACAGTCGATACACGGTGTGGCGCCGGCTTCGCCTCCTCACTTCTATAAAATGTTAGATTGATTTATGTTGTGAGTGGCCTTATTCATCTGATGGCCCTATTCGCCCCAGTCTATCCTATGCTTTTGGAATTAAAGTTTCAGAATACAAATTAAGTTAATTTCAGCTCACAAAACGATATGTTACTATTCTATTTCCGATTTCCCTTCTTCACTTTTACTTTCTCATGAGCGTGCTTGATTCCATGGTGTAAGAAATTCCCTAAGGAACGTTCATTATATACTCATGAACCGGAAGTTAAATGTATGTGAGTGTGTTAAAATTTAATTATTATCCCAAGAGAAATATCATTTCTAATTCTCGACGATAAAGCTTAGGTGCAGCAAACATCTTAGAAAAATATGCTACTGATCTGCCGCCGAAAGATCTCTGTACTTGGTTTTTGACGGCCGATGGTGTAAAAAAAACACCATCGATGGGCCTGAACACCAACTCCGGTTTGATACCGAACCTTGTGTTCAAGAGCGCTTGAAGACCCGGGTTCGATTCTTGGGCCAGAAATTTTCCTAGAATAAATACCTTTGGGACTTACTCAGCCTCAAATCAATTGGCTCTTGGAGGTGGCAACCTGATGTAGGAGGTTCTGATCACATATACTCTACTATTGCCGAAATGTGAGACCCTTCCTCCACACACTCCATGCTCATTTAAGGCACACGAGATAACTTTACCTTTCACAGCACTTGCTGTTACTTTGTACAGTCACAGACACTTCTGGTTTGTAATGATTCCAATTAAAGTAAATTGATACAACCCAGAACTGTCCTTGACTGTACAACACCTTCTACAGTATATTGAACAGCATTGAATACACAATCATCACGACGACTTCATGTATGCCAAAGGTAGCAGGTCGTCTAACACTTCTCGCAAGCTACTTTTCCAGAACACCAACACGTCTTCCCTCCAACACAAGGAGAAACTTGATAGAAAACAAACTTTTGCCCCATATACGTATCATCCATGTATTCTTTTCGGTATAATTGTAAACGTAACTATCCCAACAAAATTCCTTTTATGCATACTGATTGAGAGTGTAGGGTACAGGGAAAAGTACCATATCTCTACTCAAGAGACTTTAATTTGGGGAAACCTTGTTTGTATAAAGGATCCACTCTCGAGTGCCTGTTCAGCTTCTCAGTACCAGTTAACCTCGTGGTTTACTACTGACAACCAGCAAATCAAATTTAAATACAGTAGTAATAATAATTCACGAAAGGGTTGCAACACTGAATAATGAGAATAATGACCATGTTAATTATAGGAATATGTAATTTGTTTCTTATCTAGAAAATAGAGATACGGAAAAATTGTGTGACCATCATTCAGCTAGATGGGGCCTCAGCGCACACGTGCAGGGACACGATTTTCGAGCATTGAATCATTTCAGAAATGCAGGCATTCATTGGCCTTCACGTTCACCAGATTTGTCAGTAGAAGAATTCCTCAAAGAACGGGTGTGTGTTAACAAACCTCAGGCAATCCAGCAGCTCCTTCGTGCAGAAATCGAAGCCATAACACAGGCTACATTGACACGTGTAATGATGAATGTTGCCGCAAGAGCTCTTGCATGCGAAGTCAATAATAGTGGACACTTACGTGAAATATTTATTCACACATAGGTGAAACGAATTACCCATATGTAATGTGCATAATACCAAGAAATGCCACTATTATATGCCAAAGGTATGCTCTGTTGAAACCTTTTCGTGACTTATGACCAACTCTGTACAGTCACGGACACTGCCGGCTTGTAACGATTCCATTGAAAGTCAATGTATTCATTACAAGCCGGCAATGTCCGTGACTGTACAAGCCTAACCAGTGTCGGCGATTGGGTTCATAACCGGGGGGGGGGCAAGGTGCCAGGACATGGAGGGAGGAAAAGACAGTATATTTCCCATTGTAGATAAGGTTCAGTATAGTGCATGGCAAAAGTGGCGAAAAGAGGGGTGCAACTGCCCCCCTCGCGCCCACCTAATCGCCGCCACTGAGCCCAACTACAATAAACTACAATTTCGAACTTTTTACGTGCACGAGAACGCAAGTTCGCCAAAACACGAAACATTGAAATCAAGGTGGATTTGTTTTAAATCAGGTTGATTTAAATCGCGATTTACAACTAATGATGTTAAACAATAAATAGTGCCATTATCACTAAACTAAACTCCTCACAAAAAGTTTGGAATATAAGAAAAAAGTGAAGAAATGGGAACAGACACATTTATTGTAGCAAAAATGATACACCCTGTGATAGGATAAGTGCAAAAATAGAGGACAAGTGACGATGCCAGCTTGCCAAGTTCACCAAAGCAACCAAATATAGTGAACGAAAAACAACCAAAATCAAGGGAAGGAAAAAACGTCTTCCCTATGAACTGTGCAAATCGGCCACACTGTGTGACACACATAAAGTGAGTCCCTCAATAATGTGTATGGCCTCCTCTTGCACTGTGCAGTTCCCGCACACGTTGTGGCATCCCAGAGATGAGTGCATCGATGGCATCCTGTGGGAGACGGTCCCATTCAACCTGGGCAGCCTGGATGAGGTCTGGCAGTGATTGCGGAGGCTGTGGACGACGTGAAATGGCTTGCTTCAACATCGCCCACACATGCTCAATGCAATTCATGTCCGGGGAGAGTGCTGGCCAATCCGTACGACGAACGTCAGCATCCTGCAGGAAATTGGTCACTGGTGCTCCACGATGTGGACGTGCGTTATCGTCCACAAAGACAAAGTCGGCACCATACTGGTAGCGAAATGGAAGCACGAAAAGCCGTAGCACTTCATCCACATAGCGTCGAGACGTCAACCGCCCTTGCAGTGGAACGAGAGGTGTCCGTCGCCCGTACATGATACCTGCCCAAAACAAGATTCCACCACCACCAAAGGGATGGACTTCTTGCACATGCTGCTGCCTCCCGTGGCGTTGGCGACGTCGCCAAACACGTTGATGTCGCGTATCAGGCAGCAAACAGATCCTTGTTTCATCGGAAAACAGCACATTCCGCCATTGTTGCACATCCCACCTACGATGTTCGTCTGCCCATATTCGTCTGTTCCGCCGATGGTGAGGTCGCAGTGGCACACGTCTCAGCGGCCTATATGACCTTAGTTCGACACTATGCAAACGATTACGCACAGTCTGGGTCGCGATACGAACGCCGGATGCTTGCAACTAGTCCTTTTGCAACTCCCGGGCAGTCGCTGTTGGCCTTCGGCGTGCAGTCACAGTAATGTATGCATCCTGACGGCGTGTTGTCACTCTTGGACGACCACTTCTCGGCGTGTCTGATACACTGTTCCTGAATCGTTTCCATGTTTTGGATACCGCTCCTTGGGTGACCCCGACCACACGTGCAACCTCCGCCTGTGTACGCCCTTGTTGCAACAATGTCACAATCCTGGTGCGATCAAACTGCGTTATCACCATCGTTAACGCCAGATATCCATTTAACGCTTGCACTGCTTCGAAGACACTGTATTTGAAATGCTGCGTGACGGCCAGGTAAACTCGGCCGGTACTGATAGGTTGTACCACATTGTAGATGGCGCTAGCTGTTGCCCGGATATGCACGTACATCACATGGTGTTCTGCCTGCATTCTTTTCTCATGTTTCCAACTACATTCCACCCGCACTGCGCCCTGCCCATGTCCTCTCTCCCCGACAAATGGAATATTCCAGACTTTTTGTGAGGAGTTTATAAATAAACATGGCAGCTGATACGTTTCAAACTATATCGACAAAATTAATCGACAAAATTAAACTACAAGGACCATAAAGAATATTTTAAGTTACAATTATATAGTACATCCAGAATGTTTTAGTTTCACTGGAAGAAACGTTACTGCAATTAATGTTGTTTTATTAACATAGGACACTCAACAAACATTTCAATAGTAAATGCAGTATCAGAAACAGAAAAATCTATATTTACATATAATTTTTCTTTGATTTAATCAAACTGTTCAAATATTTTACAGGGCCGTTTACTAAGAGCCTTTCTATAAAGAAACATATATCTATATGTAAGGTGCCAAAAATCAAGCAAGCAATTTAAAGCGTGTTATCTATTTAAAAAAATCGATTTAAATGAAAAAATCAGATTGAAATTAAAAAAGTCAACATAAATGATTATTTTAATAAAAATCATGATTTGTATCTACCCTGATTGAAATACTGCAACATTGCCTTCAGTTAAACGTTAACTTCTTCAAATCATAACACATAACATTGTACATTGTTCAGTTCTATCTTACAATGTGTACTAAATGCATATGCTCCTCATAAATGTTCAAATAACCAATTTTTCAATCAAGCATAACTAATTAACATTTATCAGTCCAAAGTTAAATGTAACATAATACATTTAAGAAAAAAATAACGAACTTCAATAAACACTTTTCATTTTAAAGTAAAGAGCTCTTCTATTATCTCGATACTGCAATTGAAATTCTCATCATTTGATAAATCTTGTCTGCTTAATACATTCTCTCTATCAAATGATGTTAATTCCACATATAGCCAACCCATGCACTGGCAACATTGTGGTGAGAATGAGGCAGAAGACGTAAGAGAAATTGAACATGATGATATATATTTTAATATTAGAAAACTAAAGTAAATGCTACTATATTATATACAAGCTCATTACCCAGCGTTGTCCGGGTGTTTAATGACATCTAACTATAGCGTAAAATGTAATGTACAGGTATTTAAAAGTGTAAGTACAGTATGCAAATTATAAAGTAATATCTTTTACAAATTCACAATAATATAAATTTAAGTCAAAACTTGATTATGAACAACATTTTTAATTCCACCTATAGGAGCAAGAATAAATTTTGAACGGCATTGGGAGTGTCACTATTCATCTTAGCGACCCCGAAAACTATGGATTCCACACTAATATCGGTCGTTTTACATGTCACCCCCTACCCTAGGTATGCCAGAAGTGTCTTGGGGATGAACGGCATTGAGAGTCTCACTATTCATCTTAACGAATCCGAAAACTATGGATTCCACACTAATATCGGTCGTCTTACATGCCTCCCCCTTCCCACTCCCACCCCCACCCCCAGGGATACCAAAGGTGTCTTGGAGTTGAACAACATTGGGAGTGTCACTCTTCATCTTAGCGACCCTGAAAACAATGGTTTGGTTTGATTTGGTGTTTTAAGTCCACTTTATGCACAGTAAGGGTAATTGGGACTGGACCTACAGTTTAAAGTGGGATCCGAACCACTATGTGCCTCCACCGGGTATCGAAACCGGGACTCCTTGATTACAAGGCCTGAAAACTATGGATTGCAAACTAATATCCGTCGTTTTACATGTCACCCCCTTCGCACCCCCTTCCATAGGGGTGCCAGAGGTGTCTTGGAGTTGAACGGCATCGGGAGTGTCACTATTCATCTTAGCGACCCCGAAAACTATGGATTACACACTAATATACGTCGTTTTAAATGTCACACCCTTACCACTCCCACCCCCAGGGGTGCCAGGGGTGTCTTGGAGTTGAACGGCATTGGGAGTGTCACTATTCATCTTAGCGACCCCAAAAACTATGGATTCTACACTAATATCGGTCGTTTTTTATTATTTTTGCATGTCCTTCCCACCCCTAGTGGTGCCAGGGGTGTCTGGGAGTTGAACGGCATTGGAAGTGTCACTATTCATCTTACCGACCCCAACAACTATGGATTCCGCACAACTTCTGCACCAGCATACATAAAAATCCATCGCGTAAAAACACATAGGATGTAGAGAAAAAATAACGAAAATAGTCATGGACAATTTGCATAGTAATACTCATGAATTCCACTGTACTGCATTTTAATTTTTCTAGCATAAGGTGAATTGAAAATTATGTGTGTGAAGGCGTTTCTCTACTATTATTTTGTTACATGAGGAATATTAGGGAATAAAACTATCGAAAGGGGAATCTAATACATAAAAATGGATGTATGTGTGTATGTATGTTTGTACCGGCATAACTCTCCAACGCCTGGAGCGATTTCAACCAAGTTTGGAACACGTATCACTTGCAATCAGGAAATTAATACTGTTGGTTGTAAAACAGCTCTGGCATCCCTAGGGGTGGGGGTGGGAGGGGGTGACATGCAAAAATAATCGAAAACGACCAATATTAGTGTGGAATAAAAGTAGGTGGAACCCAACGTTCTGGAAGGGTCCTTTGACCTACTTTTTATTTTACGACGTTTTACGCACTAAACTAACCTACAATGAGAGAAAAGAGGACAGAAAAAGCTCTGGCATCACTTTTTAAGCTATTTTTTTACCTTTTTCAAATCTTGCTCTTATGCTACCTCGTCTTTTGACCTACTTTTCGCCTTACGACATTTTACTATAAGGCTGTCTCCCCTTACGATATTTTTCTGTAAGGCTGTGGAACGCTACGTTCTGGCGACGTCCTTTGACCTACTATCTCGCCTTAATGGATTTCTCTCGTAAGGCATGAGCAGTGTTGCCAACTCCTCACTCGAAAAATCACCAAGGTTTTTGTTTTACGCACTAAACTAACCTACAATGAGAGAAAAATGGACAGAAAAAGCTCTGGCATCACTTTTTAAGCTATTTTTTATGCTAACTCGTTTTTTGACCTACTTTTCGCCTTACGACATTTTACTATAAGGCTGTCTCCCCTTACGATATTTTTCTGTAAGGCGTAGTAGGTGGAACGCTATGTTCTGGCGACGTCCTTTGACCTACTTTTCGCGCGCAGTGTTGCCAGCTCCTCACTCGAAAAAATCACCAAGGTTTTTGTTTTTTGGTCTAACCTAACCTAAAGCAAGGAGGTGGCAACCTTGCTTGAGGTATTTTCTCGCAGTGTTGCCAACTCCTCACTCGAAAAAATCACCAAGGTTTTTTTTTTGGGTCTAACCTAGCCTAAAGCAAGGAGGTGACAACCTTGCTTGAGGCTTGCCTTACAGTGCATAAAGCAAGGTTGCCAACCCGCTGGTACTTTTGCCATAGCCTTTTACAAGAAAAAAAAAAGAGAAAGGGAAGAGTTAAACAACCGACAGCTTACCCACAGCCTTTTTTGCTCTAACCTAACCTAAAACAAGGAGCTGGCAATTTTGCTTGTGCAATCAAGCCGGTTGACCGCCCTCAAGTAAAAATCAGCGTTGCCAACTCCTCACTCGAAAAAAAATCACCAAGGTTTTTTTTGCTCTAACCTAACCTAAAGCAAGGAGGTGGCAACTTTGCTTGTGCAATCAACCCGGTTGACCCCCCTCAAGTAAAAATCAGCGTTGCCAACTCCTCACTCGAAAAAAAAATCACCAAGGTTTTTTTTGGTCTAACCTAACCTAAGGCAAGGAGGTGGCAACTTTGCTTGTGCAATCAACCCGGTTGACCGCCCTCAAGTAAAAATCAGCGTTGCCAACTCCTCACTCGAAAAAAAATCACCAAGGTTTTTTTTGGTCTAACCTAACCTAAAGCAAGGAGGTGGCAACTTGCTTGAGGCTTGCCTTACAGCGCATAAAGCAATTTTTGCCAACCTGCACACACTGGGCAAGGAGAGCCGGCACTGCCGTAAAAGAGAGAGAGATGGGTGGATGGCAACGCAGTATGTGTGTGCGTGTGTGTGTATAATATGTAGCATTATTAACTAGAGTGTGTTGGCAATTTACTTACAACTAAGAAAAATAGAGATGCCAACGTTGGTGTAAGATGAAGAGAGAGAGAGAGAGAGACCCGTGGCTGGCAACAGTAATAAGCGAATGCGCCATATCGTAATTTTCCAACTCCGTATATCGTGACCTTTGTAAACCTCTCTCGGGGGAACGATGTGCCACACACACGCGCGCGCGCGCCTGTATTGTGACGCAAGCGAACAAACAAATAATAATTGTTGTCTTTTAGGATACCTGGCCCCTATAACCTCGCGAGGGTGCGTGGTGCCCAACACAGTTCTAATGGCCACGGCTAACAAAGTCATGCCTCTGTAGAGTTTCACGTGTTTTTTTTTCTCAAACTTCTATGAAACTCTACAGAGGACCTCCGTAATGCATGCAACGTGTACTAACAACTCTAGTGTTATTTGATGTTGTGATATTTTTGGATATAGAGTTTTATTGTGAGATATAGATAAAAATAATTATGTTTATTATAATATTTTCTTGATGAAGATGGAGAATATGTGTGTGTTACAAATAAAGTTGCATGCTTTTTTTTCTAGTGTGTGTATGTGTTTTTGATGTTTCGACAGCATCTGAAACGATAAAAAAAGAAATTTTATTGTTAATTTTCACGTGTAAAAACAACAACAAATTTTGTGCAAATTCTGATTGTCTCGTGCTATAGTGCAAAAAAAAGATAATGTAACTGATAACTAATGAAATTGACATTTGTAACTGATCTGAACTAGTGAAATTTGTATTGTGCTATTGTAACTGATTGTGCTAGTCCAAAAAATTTCTTATTGTGCAAGAAAAGATGTAAAAAACTTGTTAAAACTGCTCTGTGACCCTCTCGTTCTTCACGTCGTAGGCGAAGGACTTCTCTGCAACCAGGATGACGCTGCACAGAGTATCGGCAGGCAGCGCGTCGTGGAACTCGCAGACGACCTTGATTTTGGTTCGATCGTTGACTACCACCTGCTTTCTTTTTGTGGTGTTGATGACGAACATCGGCCTGCGGATTTTGAATTCGCTGGGGGTGTAGTACATGTCCACGCTTCCCTCGGTCACGCGTTTGTAAGCTGTGTAAGCTTCGTAAAGTTTGAGGTAATCATCTTTGGTTATGTCCAGGTTGTAATTTTCGCGCGGGAACACTTCGTTGCGTCCATTCTTGAGATAAACGTTCTTGATCTTGCAGTCGTCGAATTTGCTGGAATCCTTTTCCTGATTGTTGTCCCTCCCGGTCTGAAAGAGCACTACGACGAAATCTGGCATGTCGAACTGTATGTTGTTGAACTGAGTCGTCACGTCGAATTCCATGTGACTTCCCGACGCCATCTTCTGCACGCACTGGTAACCGTGAAAGTGAATCGGCACCTGCGGACTTTTCAAGATCTCCGCTTTGTACTTGAGGGCGTAGTTTGTTTCGTATTCCACGATCGGCATTCTCAATTCCATGCTCCGGATGACGCACTTGGCTGCTTCGGGTAATGTGTTGGCTATCGGCGTGGTGCCGTCCGGACCCAAAGTAGCGTATCGCATCAGTGCGTTGTTGTCGTTGGTAGCTCTTCGAAACGTGACGCGCAGTCCTCCCTTCCACATGATCTCCTTGTAGTCCGAGAAGAAACCAGGCAGCAGACGCATGGGAAAGAGCACCGTGTGACTTGTCGTCGATATTTTGGTTCCCGCTTCGAATCCCCCGGCCTGGTAGTATGCCGCGTCCGTTTTGGATAATATCAACGTTCCCACTGCCGTCGACGTGATGCCTGGATAATCTATTCTGTCTATGACGGTGTTGTGTTTCCTCACCTCCACCTGCGAGAACAGGTGAGGCACGAAGTTGTCCACGAGTATCAAGTTTGCTGCTGCGGGAAACGCGTCTCCGCTTTCTTTCTTCACCACGTCGAATTGAAGGTAGAGGTCCGCTCTGTGAGGATGAACGAACCCATCGCCTACGTCCACGTCGTATTCGATCTCCCTGTTCGCCTCGTTGAGATTGGCGAACGTGCGACGGTTGGGAGGGAAAGATTGCAATTCGTAACTTTCGATTTGCTCCATTTTTTTTTTCACTATGTGTGTTATTTATTATACGTTGATCTCCACGATGGCAGTGGTCGTTGCACCTGCGAAATCCACCACCTCTCCTTTCTCGTTCGTCACCACCAACTCTATGTCGTCTATGCGGTTGCGACATACTGGAAAATAGATCGGCGAAGAGGGCGTGTAGATGATCGGTTCCATGAACTCGGAACTAGGTTTGAAAGTGGCTATGATTCCCGTCTGCTTGTGACTTCCCAGTAATCCGTCCGAAGATTTCGTGATCATGCCTTCCGCCACGTTGCAGTGTACGTTCAGAGTTTCGATGGCTAGAAATTTAGGAATATTGACTGCCGTGTGCTTGATGCCAGCTTCGATTTTGGTGTCATTCTCGAAACCTAAAAGTTCTCCCATGGTGCCCAGGTCCACGGTCTCCGTCGCGGATAGGATTTCCACTCTGTGCGTGACCGAATTTTGAGAAAGGTATGTGCCTTTGGGTAATTGAGCTTGCAAAGTGGAAAGATTGTATTGTCCTGGCGTGACGACGATGTGTTCGCTTCCGACGCTAATTTTGTTGTTGTGCTGCGTAACGTTAGGTATGAGGTACATGCTGTAGAATGCACGCAGAGCCACGGATTTAGGATAGACGATGTCGTCGTGCAACGTGAGTTTCAAGATCGAAGATTCGCTCGTAAGATGGAACACGCCCATCCTAGTGATGCTGTTTGAGGTTCCACAATGCTTTCTGGAAATCCTCGATCGTAGGGTTATTTATTTTAGAGAGAAACGCGAGCATGGAGAGGCAGAGATGACCGCAGTTCACGTCTCCGAAATCTTGAATGCGTTCGTCGTTGTAGTATATAGAGGTTTTGTTTGTTTTCAGATAATGAATTAAATTTGTAGGTGGAACACCTCCGAAAGAATCGAAAACGAATGCTTTATCATCGTTTTTGTGGTAACATATCCAATGCGTGCCTGGATTTTCTTGACCGTCCAAGTTGACTACGCCGCATTCTCTTCTTTTGACGGTTGAAGGTAACGAGTCGGACATGAAAACTCCTCTGAAGTGTTTGATTCGTAACGGTCCGATCAGAGATTCAATGTCTCGGTTGGTGAGTGCTGCTGTTTCTTTTTTTTAAACTTTTTCATCACGCCCTTCCCTTTCTTCTCCATGGCCAGGTTGTGACGTTTCTGTTCTTCCAATTCCGCCTTGTTCTTCTTCGAGTCGATGACGGTTTTCGCGATGGCGGCACTTCCGCCGGCCAAACTTCCAACGGCCCCCAATGCTGCCAGGATGGCCGGGATGCTGAATATGAAACCTCCGATCTTTTGCTGTTTCCGCGAACGCTGCAATCTTTTCAATTGAGGTGTGCTGAGCAGCAATTTCATTCCGTGTCCTTTCGACAAGCAAGAACGTTTCTTCTCGCGTTGTTTCTTGCTGAGTAACCCATCGAGGGTACCTAGATTTTTTAGATTCGAATATGGTATCTGGTACACGACACCCTTGGGCTTCATGTTGATGTTCTATGTGTTATTTTCACGGTATGTTATTTATATATATATTCTGAGATTTTTTCTTGTGTAGTTTTTTACGGTATGTTATTTATATATTTTCAAGGCCTCGCAGTCGTTACACAAATTCTATTACGTGCTTTGTTTTCTTGCCAAGAAGTTCCTTTGTCCCCTTGTACACAATTCGAGTTTTGTTCTCGATTAAAATAGATAGCTTCTCGTCAGATAACATGTTAGCGTATCGATCTGGTAAAAATAGACTGTATTGTGCGTTGAGCAACAGGCGTACCTTGGGACCATACTGGGTAGAAACGATTGAACCGGAAGTTATCGTGTAAGGTTTGTCGACTTCCAATTCCTGAATTTTTACATACTCGACTGACAAATTTAGCATTTGTTTTAATGCTTGGAGATCACTTATTTTTTCAGTCGTCATATCAAAAAAAATTTCAAAGTGTTAGAGAGAAATTTAATTGTTTTTTCACGATGTGTGTTATTTATATATACCAAAGATTATTTATTTATATATCAAGTTTTTTTTGACACGTATATATATTATTATTTTTAACAGAGGAAGAAAGTCCGTGCTTCGGAAAACGCGATGATGTGCGTAATGATATCTTCCGTCTCCTGCATAGACTTGTACCAATCTACTGTGTACCGTCTTCTTCCCTGCCTTGCCTCGTGCAATTCATCGAACCTATCGTTTAATTTCTCCCCTGCAGCCGAAAGCAGAATGTTGAGATCACCACACCTCAGGCCGCTGATCTCCCGAAGATGGTCCTTGAGAACCATTTCACAAGGGATGCGAAATTCCGGCGTTGTTTTTGCCATGATTACAAGTTTATTAACATCTCTGTTTACTACTTTTTTGAATATTTTAGATAGTAGCTCGGGGGGCAAATCAGTTATGCAAGCCATGTTGTTTTTTTACTGGATGTTATTTATATACCCCACCCCAATTTTTGTTTCGTGTTCATGGCGATGGTGGTACCCAGTGCGGCGACCCGTTCACCCAGCGATGCGTCTCTGCTGACGAACCTTTCGAAAGCTGCGTGCTCTAACTTTCTGTCTGCTTCGTGACGTGCGTCCAGATCCGTCTGCGTGGTGTTGTAGGCGATGTCGTGATCTTTGCATGCCGCGTCCAACGGATTCACACCCTTGTCTCCTCTCTCCAATCTTTTCTCGAGTTTGGTACCCGGTCCGCAGTACTGGTAGCCAGGTAAATGCATCTCGAAAGGTAACTTGTTGATGATGTCGTTCACGAGTCCCTTTCCTTCGGCCACGTTCCAAAATTTCGGAGGCAGCGTGTTGATGATTTTGATCAGGTAACCTATGCCCTTGTCGTCGTTCACGATGAAGTTGGAAAGTTTCGTGCTGATCATGTCCACGATGCCAACCTTCTCGTTGTAGAAATTACGGTTGCCTGCATTCTCTTCGCCGGCTATCACCAACAATCGGTCCACGAGCTTCCTAACGTCGTCCACCCAAACGAATTCTTTGGGTAACGTGTTGTAGCGTTTGACGCCGCTGCCTGTTTTGACCTGGTTCCAAATCGGTTTGATGAGATTCCTGTACTTCTCACCACTGCTCGATTTCACCCTATTCTGCGAGGCGTCGTTGTTCTGGTACAAGGCATCCGTCATGATCAAAATTTCCTTGTAACTCTGGTAATCTTCGTCGGTGTAATCTTTCGGCTGCTTTTTGGCAACGAGTTCCCACAGTCCCACCGTACCCGGATACCTGTTCCAACTATCCTTGTCGCCTAAATTAACTTTAATATCGTTGCCTTCGAAGGTCACCTTCGATTTCCCAATCTTCCACACCACACCACCGCCTTCGTTGGTTTCCATGCTAGGATACAATCCGAACACTTCATCCTTGTCGAACTTCCCCGTACTCAGGTAGTCTCGTGCCAAAGGCCCCAACTCGATTTTATCCGAAGACGACGTGCTGCCTATGGCTCGACGTCGTGCCGGTGCGTCCTTCAGTTCGAACGGCGTCGAAGGAATGCTCGAAATGGGCGTGGGTACAGCATAACTTTTAGCTGCGAGCGGCACGAGTTCGTTGATCAAATTTTTATTTTGTTCCGTGACACTTTTAATTTCTTTACCTAGACCGCTGATGGCATCGATCACAGGTTGATCCTGACGTTTCTTCTCTTCGTAGAATCCGCGATTCTCGGATTTCCAACCTTTGAAGCGTTTCGCGAGGTAATCGCGAAGCTTGAGATTTTCGTCTTCGATTTTTCGTTTCGTCATGACGTTATTTATATACGTCGTTTCTCACAACGTTGCAACGTTTAGAAAGTCGTTGATTTTGTTTCTGTATTTTCCGTCGTTGGGTTTCCTCGTCATGTCGATCGTTGCGAATCCGAAATCGTCACCGTTCCAGCAAGTAGAGCAGCAGCGTTCCGAAAATTGATTGTAGTTCATGTCTCCGCCTACGTAGTCATCGTACGCGTGCTTGAGGTTGGTGTGATCTTGACGAAACAAACATATGAAATTAGCGTTGTCGCGTACTAACTGTTTTGGAATTTTGGAAAACGTTTGAGCTAGGTAAAAGCAATCCATTCCCTTGTGACGACCTTGCGTGAAAAAGTTGCGAATTTCATTTTGATTTTCCAGGATGGCGTCGTCGAACACAACGACTGAATTTTCACGACAATCGTCGAGTGGTTTTATTTCCGAGGCGAACGTTGCAATGTCCAGACCATCGTACAGTTTCATCAGTTGCTGGTATTTGGATTGCTCCAAACTTTTCGAGAACACGTACAGGTGCCTGTTCTTCCAATCTAACCAATTCGGTGCGAGGAGAAAATTGTCCACGAGCAGCGTCGTTTTCCCACACCCCGAAGGACCTACGATCAGACAGCGGATGCTGTCGGGAAGCAACTTGCCGTTCTTTTTCTTCGTTTGACTTTCCGGATCCGGTAGACGCTTCACCACATTCCACGTACTCACAAGATCACTTCGTTCGCGTCGATCCAACTCTTTTCCCGAAGTCCCAGCCATTTGACAAACAGTTTGTCACCTTTCCTACGCAATACTTTCTCGATGAGGTACGTGTCGGGGTGTTTCGTTTTAGAGAGTTCCTCTTCGTAAAATCTTCCTTTCAAAATCTCGCCGCTACTATCTTTTATTATATACGTGTGTCGGTTTCCGGGTAAAACTCGAACCACCGTAAAGAGTTCCGTGCTCCAATTTTTTGTGAATCCCTTCTCGAAGGTGCGTTTGAATTTGCTGATCCTCACCTGGTCTCCAATTTTGTATTTAGCTTTTTTTGTCGTGGGAGTGTACTTTGGACAGTAAACGGTAGAAATTAAACGCTGCTCGTCAGATTTCGTAACGTCGGCTGGCTTCATGCCTATCGTTCTGTGTACCGTATCATTATAGGTGTCGACGAGTTCCGGCAGGATGTCGACCCATTTGTAATTTCCCCGAAGCGTGAATCGTTTCCACATGTGTGTTTTCAAGGTTCGATTGAATCTTTCCACGATGCTGGCTTTGATGTGACTGAAGGTCGAATAATGTCGAATGTCATGTTTTTGAATAAACTTTTGGAATACGGAGTTGTAAAATTCTTTACCGTTGTCCGTTTGCAGAAACCGTGGTCGTCTGCCGCCGCTTTCGCGAAAAATTAATTTGAATGCTTCCGTGACGCACGTTCCCGTTTTCGCCTTCAAAGGCAGAGCCCATGCGAATTTCGAAAACGTGTCTATGACGGTGAGGAGGTACTTGTTGCCCTTGTTCAATGTATGTACGTTTTTCAAATTGCCGCTGCTCATCTCCACGAGGTCGCTTTGCCAGAGGTCGTCGATGCCCTTGGTTACCACAGCCAAACGTTCGTAGTTACGGCGTGCAGGTTTATGCAATTCTTCGACGATGGCTTGCCTAGACATTTTTTCTTAGAGATTACGTTTCAAGAGAAGCACAAGCGTGATGGGATTCAAAGAGGGTGGCACTTCGCTCGTGTTTTGAATGATCAGCTTATCGCCGGCACTCACGCCGAAAACGGTGAGATCTTCGTCTTCGTGTATTTCATATACGTTGCGCGTTTCGTTCCAACGTGCCAGAGGAATGTTTCCTGCTTTCTGGACACCGCGATTCGATATCAAGGTCATGGTGGGAACGCTAGCTTTTCTGCCGTGAGACCAGTACGAAAATTCGTTTATCTGAATCGTGCCATCGAGAAGAAACTTGTAGTACGGATGATAAGGATGCAACATGTACAGTTTGTTACCTTCGACGAACGTGGAGATTCTCTGTTGATTGGGTACGCTGTTGATTTCGATGGCTTGCAGAGAATGCAGTTTAGCGAATTTAGTATCGACGCTAACGAGGTTGCTGTGAAGCTGTCCCAGTGTATTTTGTACGGGCAACAAATATTCGACTATGGTATCCGTTACGGCAGAAAACGACGGTTTGATTTTCACTTCCACGTTCAACTGCTTGTAGTTTTCGTTGAGTTCTTGCAACTTGGCACCGAAAGAGGCCAGCGTCGATTCCTGCGTGGATTCCAGCACTCCAACTTGATCTCTGATGTTGACGACAATACTCTGAAGGTTCTCGACTTGATTCAATTTCGAACTTTTCTCGGTAAGATCGTTCACGATGCTTCGCATCTCGGTAAACTGCATGTGAAGATCGGCGACGCTCTGCGAAGTGGGCAGCGTCGACACCAGCGAAGCAAGTTCGTCTCGAATCTGTTCCACGTTCGCCGTTTCCGTTTCCAGTCGTTTCAGCATTCGAGATATGTTCCTTTTCAAAACGTGCAATTCTTTGGAGGTGGGGAGATTGGCCACTTTACTCTCGAGATCGCTCAACGAGCTTTTGATGTCGTTCGAATCGGATAGTGCCGTCACCGCCGTTTTCAATTTTTCCAAATCTTCGCTCGAAGGCACGCTCGTCCGTAACGATTCCAAGTCACCCTGTATGTTGTCGAGTACGTGATGAAAATGAGCAAGATTGGATTCGACGTTCAAATTTTCTAAATATTCGATCTTCTGCTGAACCGTGATTAACGTGTCCTGAATGCTCGTCAACGCGCTCGCTTCAGCGTGAATATTTTTAATTTCTTCGTTGATCAATTCCAAGGATGCCTGAAGCGTAGCGATGGTGGTTTGAATGTGTTCGAAATCTTGATAAGCCTCCAATTGAATTTTTATGTTCGCAACGCTCTTGCCGATGACCTGCAGTTCGTCCGACGATGGTAGGTTCGTCATGGTATCTTCCAAAGTCTGTAACTTGGATTTAATTTCTTCCAACGTGCTGGCGAATTCTTCTTGTAATTTGGAAACGACGACGTGCAAGCGTTCTACATCAATATCCTTCACGACGGTTTGAAGTTCTGAGAATTTTTTTTCGATTGCGGAAGTTCGTTCTTCGATTTCAAGTTTCAATTTTTCCAAATCTTCATTTTTCGATTGAAATTGCTGTAATTTGGCCAAATCATTTTGAAGCGAATCCACGCTCAACTGTATATTTTGAACGCTGTCGTAAGAAGGTACGTCGACATAATTTTTTATGAGCGTTTTCAGTTCAGAATCGATTTTCAGAATGGGGTCGAGACATTGCGTTTGGAGCGTAGCGATTTCCGACTCTAAACTTTTGTTTAAGGTCTCCTGCAAAGCGATCAAATCGCTCCTCAATTTTTTAATTCGGACGTCCAACATGAGAATCTCTTCTGCGTGGTCTACACGCTTGGTGTTGCCGAAAATGTCGTTAGGCATTTTTGGTTAACGGTTATTTATAATAGGATAGACGATACGTAATTCTACGAAGAGAGGAATAAGTTTATCGTAATCTCCTAGGAGTTGAACGTAAAGATAATCTCCTGCAGAAACATCGTACGTAATGTTAGAAAGCATCTTGTCGTGCTTGATTCGAAAAATATTCTTGCCGGTAGATATTTTGATTTCGCCTACGTTTTCCGGATTCACGGTGATTTGAAGTTTCCCACCGATCGGAATTTCGTAAAAATGTAAATTGTTGTTGAAGACGTAAAACATCTTGCCCACATCATCATCCAATTTCGTCCAAATACTGTTGAGATGAACAATCAGTAGACCATTGAGTTTAGTTAACATGGAAGGTAGATCTGTCGTCGTGCGGTGTACAGCCTCCATGTTGGTTTGTTTTCGAAAACCAAAGAGATTCATGCTGGTTATTTAAGAAAAAAATTGAGAACATATCTAATATAAACAACACCACAAATAGTAACTTCATCTATGGTAGATCATTTATGGTTTTGGGGTCTAATATAAATAACACCACAAATAGTAACTTCATCCATGGTAGATTATTTATGCTTGGGGATCTAATATAAATAATTACTACAAATAGTAACTTCATCTATGGTAGATCATTTATGGGTTTCGGGGTCTAATATAAATAACACCACAAAAAAATGTGTGCAATTTAGTAACTTCATCTTTTTTTCTTAGCAAAAGAATGGAGAAGAAGGAAGCGAAACGTGCATGCGACCAATGTGGGAAATATATATCCATTTCTAACTTGAGAAGACATCGGAAGAATGTGCATGGCGAAGGATCAAGTAAGAGAGAGCTCGATGTTGACGATCAAGCGCCACGAAAGAAGCAGAAGAGTGCCGGCGAAAGTATTCGAAATATTTTAACCGAGGAGACTTTCCGATCTGAAGAAACATCTGATCTAAACAACTTTTTTCGCTCGGTCAAAAGCAAGTTAATTTCGTCTATCACCGAAGTTTTGTTGCAATGCTCGTTGAAAATCCACCTCATCGTTTCCGTCATTTACGAAAACATGAAAAAAAAAGCGAGAAACTTTCCATCATTACACTGGTGTAAAAAGCCTCCACGCCGCCGACGTCGATGAGGTGGATGCCATTTGCAACCAGATGTTTGACGCTTTGTTGAACAAGCACGAGACTTTCCAAAAACGTGGATCGGGTTGGACACTTTGCGGTTCGCCTCACACTTTAACTTTGAAGATAGCACGATACAACCCGATGGGAGCATCCAGCTTCATCGATTTGCCTCGGGCAATAGCCAGTAAGAAAGCCATAATAAACATTCAAAATGAAGATAACAGATGCTTTTTGTGGTGCATCATTGCCGATCATCACCCAGCCAATAATAACAAACATTGTTTATACCACTACAACAAGCCAGAATATCTCTCAGAATTTGAAAAACCTATGGCTGGCATTAATTACCCTGTAAATCTACGAGACATTAGTAAATTTGAGGCACAGTACAAGACAGATAAAAACGAAAATATAGCAGTACACATCTTCGGATTAGACAAAAACAACACCATCTACGTTCTCAGACACAGCAACATTAAAAGTAATCGCGTCATCAGATTACTCCTGATCGAAAATGATGATAATTATCATTACTGTCTAATCCAGAATCTTCCAAAATTAACAAGAAGTCAAATTACCACAGATCACCATAAAATTGGAGTATGCGACAGATGCCTGAGTATATTCTACGGTCAAGGAAAAAAGAATGCTGATGAAGAACTCCGAGATCATCATGAAATGTGTAGTAAACATTCGGCTACGACTATCAAAATGCCCTCTCGAGACATGACATTTTCCAACTACAAGGCGTTACTCTGGCATCCCGTGGTGATATGCGCCGACTTTGAAAGTTTCCAACTTCCACTCGCCACATGCGAACCGAATCCCAGCGTATCGAGCACCACCGAAATTCTACATCATGAAGCCTGCGCTTTTGGATTGATGGTCAACAACACAGGCAATGTTATTTTACATCGCGGCAATGATGCTCCACAAAAATTTGTTCAAACCTTGAAACAGATGGCCATACAATTCGCTCCTCTACTAAGAGAAGACAAAGCAATGGAGCCTCTTACCCAGGAAGAGAAGGAAGCATACGACCTTGCCTCTCAGTGTGGTGTGTGCGAAAGTAACTTCACCCTCGAAAATATCAAAGTTCGCCACCACAATCATCACACGGGAAAATATGTGGCCCCCCTGTGTAACAACTGTAATCTACAAATCAAGAAACCAAATTTTATTCCTGTATTCATTCACAATTTGGAGGGCTACGACGCCAAAATCTTCATAAAGGAGATGGGATGCGACGCTCAACCCATTAGCGTCCTAGCTCGCACCAACGAGAAATTCATTTCATTCAGCAAGAAGGTCGACGTTGGAAATGGCAATCACGTAGAAATTCGCTTCTTGGACTCCTACAACTTTCTGTCTTCGAGTTTGGCGACACTCGCGTCTCAACTCACCGACGATGATTTGGTCGCCACCAGGAAATGTTTCGGCGACCAACATTTAGCACTGTTGAGACGCAAGGGTGTTTACCCCTACGAATATATGACGGATGCTTCCAAATTCTCAGAAACATCGTTACCACCGAGAGAAGCATTCTACAGTCGTCTTAGCGACACCTGTTGCAGCGAAGAGGACTACCATCATGCTCAGCTCGTCTGGTCTACATTATCTTGTCAAACCATGGCCGACTATCACGATCTGTATCTGAAACTGGATGTTACGCTATTGAGCGACCGTTTTCATCTCCATCGCTCGAGAGGAATGGCAGCATATGGTTTGGACCCCGCTTTCAGCTACACCACACCGGGTTATTCTTGGCAGGCGATGTTAAAATCCACGAAGGTGAAGATAGAACTCATCAAAAACATCAATCAATTTTTGTTTGTCGAAGAGGCAAAACGCGGTGGAATCGTCCAGTGTCCCCTTCGATACGTCAAAGCCAACAATCGATATGTCGGCGATTTCGATGCGCGGAAACCGACAAACTTCTTGGCATACTGGGACATGAACAACCTGTATGGTTATGCCATGTCCGAGACTCTGCCCATCGGAGAATACGAATGGATGAGCGAGCAGGAACTTCAAGATTGTTTGGAATGGAGCGAAGATCATGAAAATGGATGTTTCCTGAAAGTAGATTTGGAATATCCTGCATCGCTTCATCGAGAACACCATGGATTTGCGATGGCACCTGTAATGGAAACGGCTCCGGAGAAAAAGCTGATGCTCACCTTCAAGAGCAAAAAAAAATACGTGGTGCATTATCGTCTCCTACAATTCTACCTCCAGCATGGATTGGTTTTGAAGCGCGTGCACTCGGGATTGAAGTTTAGACAGACCAGGTGGCTAGCACCCTATATCGACGGCAACACTCAACGTCGAGCATCAGCTTCTTCTTCCGCAGACAAAGACCTATACAAATTAATGAACAACAGCATCTACGGCAAGAGCATGGAAGATGCGAGGAAAAGAAGAAATATCAACTTGGTCTCCGACCCGAAGAAAATAAACAAGCTCGTCGCTCGGCCCACGTACAAGAACTTCACGATACTGAGCGACACGTTGGTATTGATCGAACGTGCTCTCCGCCACATAACATTCAACAAACCAATCGCCGTGGGAGTCGCGATCCTCGAGTTGTCGAAGCTGGCCATGTACAAGTTTCACTACGACATCATGAAACTACGCTATGGAGAGGCGATCGAGGTGGCGTACACCGACACGGACAGCTTCGTGTACAACATCCACACCGATGATCTATACGAAGATCTAAAAAGCATGAGCCAGCATTTCGACTTCTCTAATTATCCCAAAGATCACGCTCTCTTTGACGACAGCCAGAAAATGACGATCGGGAAGATGAAGGATGAAGTCAACGGCCGCATCATCACAGAGTTTGCTGGTCTTCGAGCGAAAATGTACGCCGTGAAAATCCAGGACGAGACCGAAATAAAAAAAGCAAAAGGGGTGGGGCGTTCGAGCACAAACAAACTGACCGTAGAAGATTACAAGTCGTGCTTGTTCGACAAAAAAATCAAACGCATGACCGAACATCGGATCACGAGCACCATCGACCAGTTGCACACATCCACAATCAACAAAGTGGCGCTTGATCCCCACGACACCAAATTGAGGCTACTCGACTGCAACATCCACACCCGAGAATGGGGATGTCATGACGAGGAAGAAACCTGCTCGCACCATTAGACTTCTTCATCAAAAAAGTATGTATTATTTCTTGCACCACTTTTTTTAAAAAAAAAACAATCATTCACACTAATTTTTGCATTCACACTTTTTTATATTTTTCTATCATATTATGTACACTATTTTGAGGATATTTTTTTCTTTCAGATGCAGCACCCTACGGAAACTTTTTTACTTCTTACACTTTCTATTCTTAACCAAAATTTTTTCTTCTCTTCAATCATAAAACACACACATTACACACGGAGGTCCTCTGTAGGGAGTCATGGGGGTGTTAAAAAAAACACGTGAAACTCTACAGAGGCATGACTTTGTTAGCCGTGGCCATTAGAACTGTGTTGGGCACCACGCACCCCTCGCGAGGTTATAGGGGCCAGGTATCCTAAAAGACAACAATTATTATTTGTTTGTTCGCTTGCGTCACAATACAGGCGCGCGCGCGCGTGTGTGTGGCACATCGTTCCCCCGAGAGAGGTTTACAAAGGTCACGATATACGGAGTTGGAAAATTACGATATGGCGCATTCGCTTATTACTGTTGCCAGCCACGGGTCTCTCTCTCTTCATCTTACACCAACGTTGGCATCTCTATTTTTTTTTAGTTGTAAGTAAATTGACAACACACTCTAGTTAATAATGCTACATATTATACACACACACGCACACACATACTGCGTTGCCATCCACCCATCTCTCTCTCTTTTACGGCAGTGCCGGCTCTCCTTGCCCAGTGTGTGCAGGTTGGCAAAAATTGCTTTATGCGCTGTAAGGCAAGCCTCAAGCAAGTTGCCACCTCCTTGCTTTAGGTTAGGTTAGACCAAAAAAAACCTTGGTGATTTTTTTTCGAGTGAGGAGTTGGCAACGCTGATTTTTACTTGAGGGCGGTCAACCGGGTTGATTGCACAAGCAAAGTTGCCACCTCCTTGCTTTAGGTTAGGTTAGAGCAAAAAAAACCTTGGTGATTTTTTTTTCGAGTGAGGAGTTGGCAACGCTGATTTTTACTTGAGGGGGGTCAACCGGGTTGATTGCACAAGCAAAGTTGCCACCTCCTTGCTTTAGGTTAGGTTAGAGCAAAAAAAACCTTGGTGATTTTTTTTTCGAGTGAGGAGTTGGCAACGCTGATTTTTACTTGAGGGCGGTCGACCGGCTTGATTGCACAAGCAAAGTTGCCACCTCCTTGCTTTAGGTTAGGTTAGAGCAAAAAAAACCTTGGTGATTTTTTTTTCGAGTGAGGAGTTGGCAACGCTGATTTTTACTTGAGGGCGGTCAACCGGGTTGATTGCACAAGCAAAGTTGCCACCTCCTTGCTTTAGGTTAGGTTAGAGCAAAAAAGGCTGTGGGTAAGCTGTCGGTTGTTTAACTCTTCCCTTTCTCTTTTTTTTTCTTGTAAAAGGCTATGGCAAAAGTACCAGCGGGTTGGCAACCTTGCTTTATGCACTGTAAGGCAAGCCTCAAGCAAGGTTGTCACCTCCTTGCTTTAGGCTAGGTTAGACCCAAAAAAAAAAACCTTGGTGATTTTTTCGAGTGAGGAGTTGGCAACACTGCGAGAAAATACCTCAAGCAAGGTTGCCACCTCCTTGCTTTAGGTTAGGTTAGACCCAAAAACAAAAACCTTGGTGATTTTTTCGAGTGAGGAGCTGGCAACACTGCGCGCGAAAAGTAGGTCAAAGGACGTCGCCAGAACATAGCGTTCCACCTACTACGCCTTACAGAAAAATATCGTAAGGGGAGACAGCCTTATAGTAAAATGTCGTAAGGCGAAAAGTAGGTCAAAAAACGAGTTAGCATAAAAAATAGCTTAAAAAGTGATGCCAGAGCTTTTTCTGTCCATTTTTCTCTCATTGTAGGTTAGTTTAGTGCGTAAAACAAAAACCTTGGTGATTTTTCGAGTGAGGAGTTGGCAACACTGCTCATGCCTTACGAGAGAAATCCATTAAGGCGAGAAAGTAGGTCAAAGGACGTCGCCAGAACGTAGCGTTCCACAGCCTTACAGAAAAATATCGTAAGGGGAGACAGCCTTATAGTAAAATGTCGTAAGGCGAAAAGTAGGTCAAAAGACGAGGTAGCATAAGAGCAAGATTTGAAAAAGGTAAAAAAATAGCTTAAAAAGTGATGCCAGAGCTTTTTCTGTCCTCTTTTCTCTCATTGTAGGTTAGTTTAGTGCGTAAAATGTCGTAAAATAAAAAGTAGGTCAAAGGACCCTTCCAGAACGTTGGGTTTTCGGGGTCGCTGAGATGAATAGTGACACTCCTAATGCCGTTCAACTATCGGGATGGGAGGTGAGAGGGGGTGAACAATAAAATGTCAAAAATGACTTAGATTACTGTCGAATTCAGAGTTTTTGGAGTCTCTAAGCTAATTGATGACACTCACGATGACCAAACTTGAAACTTATATGACTTACAATCTGGAAAGAAATACTGTGCGGGTAAGACACCTTGGCATGTAACATGTAAAAATAATCGAAAACAACCGATATTAGTATTGAATACATAGTTTTAGACATATACAAAGTGATGTATTTTTGTCTAGTCCTACAGACACGAAACTTCGCAATGAACCTGAAAAAATTGCAAATTTTTTTTTTTTTTAAGAATGCCACTGGCGGAAGAATTAATTACTTTCAATCCACTCCTGTATTAATTAATAAATTAAATGCTTTAAGATCACATTTCAAAACGTGTAGCTTTATCTTACAAGGGAGATTATCTAAGTGCCCCCTCCGATTACCATGAAACTTGTCACGTGTATAGAGGGGCCTAATGGAAGAAATACGTGTTTCTTTGTTTCGGCTAAAAAAAACTGTTCTAGGGGGCAACAGCCCCTCAAATGCCAAGATGAGGACAAATTGAAGTGGGGATCTGACCCCTGTGTCCCCCTCCGATTTTCATGTAACTTGGCAGGTGTATAGAGGGGCCCAAAGGAAGAAATACGTGTTTTTTTTTGTTTCAGCTAAAAAACAGTTTTAGGGGGCAAAACCTCCCTCAAATGTCAAGATGAGGACAATTTGAAGTGAGGATCTCACCCCTGTGTCTCCCTCCGATTTTGCATGAAACTTGGCAGGTGTATAAAGGGGCCCAATGGAAGAAATACGTGCTTTTTGTTTCCGTTGTTTCTTCCTATGCAATATTTACGTGGTTTCGGGGTCAGATCCCCTCTTCAATTTCTCCTCATTTCGGCATTCGAGTTGAGGGGTTGCCCCTAAACCCGTTTTTTAGCTGAAACACAAAAACACGTATTTCTTCCTTTGGGCCCCTTTATACACCTGCCAAGTTTCATGGAAATCGGAGGGGGACACTTAGATAAACTCCCTTGTTAGTTGAATTCATGGCGTTCTTAGCTGGTATTTACACAAGAAAAAAATGGCTCCTGAGAAAAAAAGGCTGGAGACTGAATTTTTTTATATACTCCTGCCTATATATCGTAGCGTTCCAACCTTTGGAACTCAGGGATCGAACCTAGGGATCAGACGTATAACCACTTCAATGTAGCTACTAAAACATCATCGTCTAGTTAAAGTAATCCCGTTAAAATCAGGAAAATTAAAGAAAACATGGGCGAAGCAGTAAGTGTGGATATATCTCAGAAATACCCCGTTCTACCTTTCTCACCTTCTTTTGTCTCCTCTCGCTGACCTCTCCTGACTCTCTCCTAAAGGTAGATGCCCTCGACGCTTCCTGTGTGAACTCTTATTCCACAATATTCAGAGCAAGTGCTGACAAGGTTTGCCAGCTAGTTATATTCACCACCAGACAGGGATGTTACGATATTACACATACCCCACTAAGGCTATATCATGTACAAACATACGTAGTTGAAGGGCTTGTGTGTAAAATATGGTAAGTGACATTTTCGTGATTTATGAGTTCATTAAGAACTGTGCTGTGCTGTGCGTCTACTTGTAAACAACGATAGTCTACATTCTACACATAGACTATTTTATACACGTAGTTTACGTAATCTATGTAAACAACATGGCGAAAGTTAATAGCTTAGCAAAGGGCGCCGTGGAATTAAAAACATTATACTGCATATCACTTGCTGATGTGGAAGAAGAACTTTTCATACTATTTCTTCCAAATTCGAACAATTTCTCACCTAGGAAGAAACCTAATATAGGAAACATTCAAGTGTTTTATGGGGAAAATACCACTCTTGCCTCACGACTGCCATCTGTTGTTGTTTTTTGCATACTATTTATCTTCTTCCATAGTTGATAATAGAAGAGAAGAGAAGATAAATTTTGTTGTAAATAGGGTTCTTTTCATTTCGTTACGAACAAATATAGTTGAAAATGTCACTTTCCTTTCATGAAACCCTTGAAAATTAATTTTAGTGCACTTTAGATTATCTACGTAGTCTATGTAAACTACAACCGTATGTAATCTACGCATAGATTACGTGTAGACAACGCATGTACACGTAAATTTATAGTCTACGGCACATCACTGGCTATACTGTAGATAAATTGTTTTCGTGTTGTGTTTACCAATTTCAGAAGGCTTCACTGAATCCAATGCAAATTGTATGACATGGCAATTAAACTCGAAAATTGAAGGATGGCACAGTTGACTTTCTTACTCAAAAATGACCAAAATGTCACTTACTATGTTTTACACACGAGCCCTTCAATTTATATGTATACATACACACATACATGGTGTTCAGAAATTCTTGGTCAATACACGATACTACAACCATTTGAAAGAGGAATATTTGCCTTAAATGCATTCAATGTGCACCTTATGTGTGGCAGGACAGGCGTCGAAGCGGTAATTCCACTCTCGCCAAATATTCTCAAGCATGTCTTGTATGATGTTTAGGACTCAGTGTGCGATTTCTGCCTGTGTAGTTTTAAATCTTTCAAATGGTTGTAGTGTTATGTATTTCTGTCCACTATTGGTGAAAATATGGCGTTACAAAATCGACCAATAGTTTCGGAACACTCATATATATATATATATATATATATATATATATATATATATATATATATATATATATATAGATATATATATATATATATATGGTGGGGGGGTGTAAATTAATGTACACTTTAGACGGAAAATTTTTTCTTAGCATTGTTCTTAACATTTACGCCATGACCAATTCTACCGTGTAAAGTGTAAAATCTTATGGCATTTCTGATCCCATGGCATCTTTCATGACGTTTCTCAAGGATTGGCTCGGTCCGTACCATTTTTCGTAGCGTAACCAATCAGAAGCGAGCTCTAGGTCACGAGTGCAGTTGCAATGGCGGCTGCGTGAGATGTAAACAATGTATCACTTCACATTTTTAAAAGCCGATAACTATTCAACCGAGAGGAATAACGTTTCGTATAAAACGTTATTAGGTACAAAACAATGGCGCTGCTTAAATATATACTTTACAACGTTTACTGTGCACGTATGGAAGAATATTTTAGTTGTTTCAATTGTAAACCCCTTTAACTCAGGAGAGATGGTGTAACTCGACGTGCCTTTCGTGCTGTATATGTTATACATTGTAATCGCAAAAGCTAGCCAAAAGGTTACATGAAGTTTGAGTGTAAAAGTATTGTCTGCTATAAGATTTTGGAAGCATTTACATAGGATTTATGCTAGCAATCACCGCCACTGTTTCGAACCCTGGTTAAAAGAAAATAGTTACTTCCAAACACTGTTCAGCAGATGTTTCATAGGCTCGGCCGCCAGAGACTACCGACTCGGAATAGCGTATGAATCAGAGAGGCGATGACCTAACTCCTGCGACAGTCACCAATGGAACTCACAGGAGACCAAGAAGCCTGCAATTGCGAACATAAGCCACCTACGTCCGCGCCGTTCCCACAAGGCCAAGACTGTGAACAAAGCAGTTTACGAACATGCGAAACCACGTGATCCGTTCTTTTCTTTTTTTCTTACACGGCAAGTAAGAAAAGACCAGGTTCCCGGGGAGGGTGCTCAACCGGAAAAGGTCGAGTTGCTGGGAAAGCCTCACTTTTCGCCCTGGCATGTATATAATAACAAAAGTACCCGCTCGCACGTTCAGTACTCCCTCTCGTTGTATCCGAAGTTGTTCGAAAAAGCAGTCTCAACATGCAGTGCTGGGTGAGTGCATATAAATGCATGCCAGGAGCATTTAGGAACTAGTGAATGTTATGTAATGTGCCTCAGATAGATATTTGACGGATGGTACTATACATTTTTGAACATGTTTTCAGATACGAATTGCTTGTTTTTACTTTTAATTCGCCTTGTTTTACCACATTTTGCTAATCGCGAAGAAGATATGATGAAGGGACACTCATAAAGAACACTCGTGGCCAGGCCGTGATTCGATCCCGAGAACTCTTGTGTCGTACCGTGCTGTTTTAATCACTCCGCCACGAAGGTCTGTTCAGATACAGAAAAGCTGGAACTGCACTTTTCGGTAGACTTGAAATCAAGGGGTTCCAGGTTCGATTAAGAGTGGTTTAGATCATAGGCGTCATTGCATATTACACTTTTGGCTAACCGTGTCGATGATGATGAATATGACATTAGCATCGGACTGTTTTTATAGGAAGGAGGCCTTGGGTACCTACTGTGTGTGCCTGTGCACTACAGACACGCACATATGCACACATATTGAGTGGTATTTGAAAGAGGATGAGGGGAATTGCCCCTTTGATTTCTGCATCCCTCCCTCTAGTTTGCAATTTTTTGTTCATGGAAGGAAATTTTATTTTATTGTACAATTTTATTGATATGCTTTATATTACCGCGCCTTTTATGCCACTTTTGACTAATTTGCAAAGATGGGGATGAGTGATGATCATGATGAAATTGATGAATGGATAGACACTCACAAATATTCATGCCCAGGCCAGGATTCGAACCCGGGGCCCCTGTTGGAATATATATATACCTGAGGCTTCAATAGTAGTACTGGAATCCCAACCCTGGAAACTTTTTAAATAGCACTGTGTATGTATTTGTGTGGGGGGGTGTCTGGGTGTGGGGGTGGTTTATATGTGGAAATATCCTCTTCATGTACTCGTCGCCATTAGCCAAAATTGCAAAAATTTCGATGTAAATTTATTCAATCAATCAACAATACTGCACATCATATACATTGGTGAAGCCAGCCACCGCTTTCCAGGCTACTGGATCCTTCCGAAATTTTGCCAAATTACAATCCTCTGTATAATTTGCAATGTAATTTATACAGAAACATAAGTTGTTATTTTCAAAAGGGATTTTCAGGTTTTGAACAAAAATTACATTAGACCTGTATTAACTAACTATTGTTGAATACATCTTGCTTTCGTGTATCACCGTGGCCGCGGTGGCTCAGTTGGTAACGCGTCTGACTACCATGCTAAAGGTCCCGGGTTCGATCCCCGGCCGGTTCAAATCCGGGAACTTTTCTAACGATGGAAGCGGCCCCGGCGCCCACCCAGCGTCGAATAACATGGGTACCTGGGGGAAACCCTGGGGGGTAAAGGCGGTCAGGGGCGTGATGTTGATCACATCACCCCCACTCACGACCGGATCAAGAAAGTGTGGGGCGTTACCCCCACACCCCCTATACGCCTTCATGGCGTAGTGCTATGCACAGGGGAGCACTTTACCTTCTTTACCTTTTTTTTCGTGTATCACCAGGATCTTGTATTTTTATGCATATTTAAGCAAAAAAACCTTGGATGAAAAGTCCCCGCGCAGCTTTCCCTTCTTCCGTTCATCTCGGGCCATAAGGATTCATGGTCCACTCTCCCCCTCCCCTCCTCGCGGGAGTACGGTGCACAGCAATCGCGGGTCTGCGCAGGTTGTTTTCCTTGTGGTTCCACTATAGTGAAAGAAAGGTTCCTGGACGTATTTCAATTCATCCGTAAAAAACGTTCCCGGAACGTTCATCCGGAAAAAAGGTCCCGTACCTTATTTAAATTAATTTGGAAAAACAGGTCCCTGGACCGAATTGAAACATAAAAAGATTCTTTACGGTCCAACACCCATTTATGCTTGCTGGACCGGAATTGAATTTATATAAAATTCCTGGAGCTTTAACAACCCTGGATGGCAGGGTGGAGAATACGAAGAGGAGGGTGGGGAGTTGGCCAAAAATTCACCTCGCCCGGGTGAAAATTTAATCTCTAGCCGCCCCTGGTGCTATTGCTCTATAAACTAAGCCACTGAGGCAGTCCTAGCTTCGCATTGTGTTTACTCAGTGAGTGATATCACAAAGACACACTGAAACACTGATGAGGTAAAAAATCTTAGTACCTCTTAGTTGGGAGTATAATATTACCTTACAATTTGACACATAGAGGGAGTGTAGAAATTGAAGTACATCCACATAAGGTAATTTAGTAGCTTAGTTGCAAAATTTTCTGAAAATTTCAAAGGTTAATATAGAGGTATGTGTAACACACTTGTTTGCATGGTAATAAATTTGTGAAACGATGTACAGGGTGTTTCAAAAGTAATAGCGCAAACTGACACAGGTGAAAGTACACGATAATAGAAGCAAAAAAAGTCTGAGTAAACATGGGTCTGCATGAGATAATCGCGAATGTGTGATTACAAGCCGCCACTGACTTCATTGTTTGTAAACGTCTTCATAGTTGGTAAAATGCTAATAATGTGTGCGAATGTGTGAGTACGAGCTGTCATTGATTGCATTTTGTAAACACCGACTGCTTTACTCCTTGTGCGTTCCGAGGTTTGCTCTTTGTTTACAAAACAGAACATTTCCAAGAGGTGGCGTTGTAATCAAACAGGATGGATACAATCAGTTCAATAAAAGCAATGAGATCTCCTTATTTTCCATACTGTATTATTGGTATTTTACCAAGTAGGACGACGTTTACAAACAATGAAGTCAGAGGGCTTGTACCCACACATTCGCACACATTATTAGCATTTTACCAACTAGGACGACGTTTACAAACAATGAAGTCAGTGGCGGCTTGTAACCACACATTCGCGATTATCTCGAAAACGGTTCGTTTGCAGACCCCAAGCCGCCACTGGCTTCAGTGTTTGTAAACGTCGTCCTAGTTGGTAAAATGCTAATAATGTGTCGAATGTGTGGTTACAAGCGGGATTTTTTGCTTCTATTATCGTACTTTCACCTGTGTCAGTTTGGGCTATTAGTCATGGAACACCCTGTATGAATAGCCACTGGCAATAAACATGACGTAGATCCTAAAATACTGGCTTTCCTTATTTGTGGTGTCTAAATCTGCGATGAGAGCAGAACTTCATATTAAAAGTTGTTGTTGAAGTTAGCCCATCGCCGTGGAGTTAGACAACACACAACACATTGCTGGGAAGCCAGTATTTCAGGTTGTAGGCAGTGGCGGTGATTGGATTCCAAAACCAGGGTGGGGTGCAAGGTGCCAAAAATGGGGAGGCTAAGACCATACATTTCCCTTTGTAGATAAAAATTTCGTGGGAGGAGGAAGGATAGGTTTTCTGTGGCTCTGGCCCCACCTAAGTGTCGCTACTGATTAGATTAAATGGACAAAGGAATCATCGCAAATTCAGGTGAACAGGGCACAAACTGTAGGTTCAGGCAAGAGAGCCTCGATTGCCTATAAGCATGTGCCAACTTCCGTGACGGAGTGGTTAGCACAGCGCGCTACGACCCCGAGTTCGAATCCCGGCTTGGCCATGGGTGTTATTTCTGAGTGTCCCTTCATCAGTTTCATCATATCATCACTCATCATCATCTTCGTGATTAGCAAAAGGTGGCTGAAGAGCGAAGTGAAATCAACCAAATCAATCAATGAATCAAAAAGCATCCAAAGCTTTCGGGGTGTACTAGATACGTGGAAGAATTTTTTTGGTTTGGGCACCTTCCGAAAATATCACCTCCTTACACTCCCCATAAAGTAGAACACACTTTGTGTAAGGTACCTGGACCCAATATGGCCTACCTAAGGTTTGCGATTGTTTCTAATGGTGTACGAAGTCACAAAGGTAAAACTAATGGCAAGATTCAAAAGAGGAAACATTTCTGGACATTTACTGTAAAGTGGAGCCAATTCCAAATAATAACATGCGTGCAGGGAAGATTTTATTAAAAAAGTTACATTTAGGCCATATTAAATACATATGTACCCAATATGGCCAAGTTATAAATTTTTTCTTTCACATCAAAATATACAAGATTAATTGTAAAGAAAGTACCACAATGCCATTTTTATGCTGCACAAAGAAATAAATTTGTTTACAAACCATTGAACAAGGGACTGACGTATCACAATTTGTTACCAACTGACACATCACAGCCTGGACAAATGAAAGGTCCTTATCATCCTTACTGAGTTCCACACACAGTACGTGAGCATAAGAGTAACACATTTGCGCATGTCTTTCACGATATAATCCTATGTAAGCCATATTAGGTCTACCTTACATAGTGTTCTTCTTCCCTTCGTTATAAACAGTACTTAAGATTAAAGTCTAAACTAAGTACATTGTATTAAAGTACAAATTATGAGCTATCAAAAAATGGACTAGAGATATTAATATCTATCACTTGGAAGTTGTAGTAAGTAATAACTTCTATATGCAATATTAGAGTGCAGCAATGTTTCACGCTTTAGCTTAATAAGAAAGAGCATGGCTCGTATTCTAACTGTATTAAATAGAAGAAGGATAGAGGGAAAAAAACGCCTAAGAAGATTTTTGTGGTCACGTAGAACACAATCACGATGTTCAGATATTTCACTTCTTTGTTCTCAAGTTACTTCACTCTAAGTACAGCCAACAGGTTTAATGTCATTCGGACAGTCTAAATGACATACCAACGCCACCTGTTGAAATAACCTTGTAACTACTTGGAAACAGCAAATGGGCCATATTGGATACTAGGCCATATTAGGTACAGGTACCTTACATAAGAAAAATATACTAGAAACGTTTATTTGTAAAGTACGTTGCCATTTATCGTGACGTTTCATGCTGCGGCGTTTTCAATTACTTGAATTACTCATGTGAATACCATGATAACTACACATGCGTGTAGAACAATCGAGCGCATCTCTATATGCTTTGTTTCTTGTTAAATCGTGCGCATGGACATAAAAGTTATGCTTACGAGTCATTATAGTTTTACCGCCTGAAATGTTCAAATTAAAAGCAATTAATGTTCGAAGGCGTTGAATCAGTGGCGGCGATTAGGAGGGCGAGGGGGCAACTGCCCCTCCACTTTTAGCCACTTTTGCCGCCACACTATTCTAAACCTTCTATACAAATGGAAATATACTGTCTTTGCCCCCGCCCCCAATTTTGGCACCTTGCCCCCCCGGTTTTGGAATCCAATCGTCACCACTGCGTTGAATTAATACAGAAGAAGAAAGGAATTCTCCATGGGAAAGTGATTAGCATGACGCACCACACGAAGACAGAGGTTCTGGGTTCAAATCCTGCAGAAGGCGTGGAAGTTGCATTATGTTAATTATCTAGAAAGGCATAAAATGACAACTGAAAAAAGACAAATTCAATCAAATCTATAAAAATGGATGTATGTGTGTATGTTTGTATGTTCCGGCATAACTCTCGAACACCTGGAGCGATTTGAATCAAACTTGGTACGCGTATCACTTGCAAACTCGAAAGAAATACTGGTATTCCTAGGGTCGGGGTGGGAAGGGATGACATGTAAAAATAATCGAAAACGACCGATATTAGTGTGGAATCCATAGTTTTTGGGGTCGCTAAGATGAATAGTGACACTCCCAATGTCGTTCAACTCCAAGACACCCCTGGCACCTCTAGGGGTTTTGGAAAGTGTACTTAGTGATAATACATTGAGTGCAATGTATCTAACACATTATATAAACAAAAGGAACGTAATGAAATTACAGGGTTGCCCTCCGCTAAATTCTTAATGCAGGGTAGCTACTTTGAAGCATCAAATAGACCATATTGGATTCTAAGCAATATTGAGCGCAGATACTACTATATCTTAAGTGGTGGTTACACAGCCCTGCATTTTGGAAAAAAAATTGCGAATGATTTCAAATCAATAGGTGATTCTAGTAGTATTTTCAATGCTGATCACCCACATGATATCCATTTTCCTCCATCACGTCAGAATTTTTCACAATTTCTCAATCAAAATTCTCATATTCGTTATTCCATGACGCCTATTACTGAACGCAATAAAATAAATTTAAACAAAGGTAATTTCGGTTGTTTACAAAACAAATAGGTGATTATGGAAGTATTTTGATTGATTGGTGTTTCAAGTCCACCTTATGCACAGTAAGGCTAATCGGGACTGGACATACAGCTTAAAGCTGGATCCGAACCACTATGTGTGTGGGTATCGAACCCGGGACCCCTTGATTACAAGGCGACGACGCTACCACTACGCCATCAGGAAGGCCATAAGTATTTCGAATATTAATGACAGATATGACATAAATTTTCCCATAGATTAGGATTTTCCTCCACGTCATCAAGTTCAATTAACACACTACATTATAACATTGGAATTTTAGACATTTTGTGAAGGACATTCTTATGAGGGTTTTCGAAAATCGAACTTACGTAATCAAAGTTTACAATTTTCGTATCAATGTGTCTTGCGAAGATAAAAGGTGGATTAAATGCTTACTATTCTATGTGACTTATAGATCAAAATTGGAGGATTTGTATTCTAGAAAACCAATATTTTACCACTAGCTAAACAGAGCCATCTATTAGGAAAATGATGAAACTACATCTTTTATTGTGAAAATAAAGCAGTTAACGTATTGCTATTTTCTGAAAAAAACTAGATATGATGGGTAAAATTGGATTTCATTTTTGGAATCACCATGCTGAAATTATTCACAGAACGGCTATCTGCGAGTCATCCAAACCCATGAAGGCCAGTGCCTCGAATGAAGAAAATACGTATAATAGTGAATAGTGCAAACACTTTCTTTCTTAAAAGAAACGTTATCATAAAGTTCCGAGATGAAAGAGATGAATATTAATGCTTGTGTTTCGTCTACGCCGAGACGCCTGGGAATGCATGCCTTATACAAGATGTAAAACAAGGGAGCAAAAACTTCATTTTGTAACACCGTTACCTGAGTCATTTGTCCCACAGTTAAGATACAAGAATTGCATAAATTACAGCGCCATCTCTACTTGGATTATGGTTGTGGGATTTCCCTTTGTGTATGTTGTAATGACGTGAAATTGTCACAGAGGTCACATTCGGCATCGATGATGATGACCTTTCGAAACATTTCAGAAATGTTACACACTAACTACTATATGTCGAAGTTGGATTATGATGACGTCACCAAAACAATGACACCCTAACATACTTCTCAAGGATTTTGGCAAAGCTAAATTTCTCAGGCAGTATGAGCCATTCCAAATTAATTAACAGTAAAATATAACCAAAATAGTAAGAAAAAATTTGTAACCAAGTTTTGGAAACCATGACTATCCTCCAAAATATAATTGTAAGTTAGTAAATCAAGAACTAAAAAAATTGGAAATATAAAACCTGAAATATATTCATGTCCGATGTTAGAACGAAATTCATGAAAACACACACATGCACCTTGTTTCTTATTTAGTATACTGTACCTGGCGTTTCTGCCACTTTTAGCTAATCGCGAAGAGTGATGATATGATGAAATTGATGAAGCGACACACACCAAAGTCAGGGTTTGAACCCGGGACCACTGGCGTCATACCGTGCTGTGCTAACCACTCCGCTACGAAGGTCGGTACACGCGTGTGATGAAACCATACGTGGGAGTGGTCACGTGTTTACATTTACGTTTACTTCGTTCTTGTAGTGCATAATATTGATCTGCAATTTATAAACAAAGGCAATGACATCTTAATATCTGTGCAATTACAAAATGTGGTTTTAACTAAAAGAAAGCCGTGTAGGAATCCCAAAATTTGTTCCATACGTGGACACATAACTACACACAAGAATTATAATATTCACATCAAGGTAAGCGATTGCATTGTACCGTGCCACAAAGCACACAAGGGGTATTGTAATAGATCCTCGCCAAAGTGATGATGTGAACATCACCACGCTTCAAGCGCCTTTCCCCCAGGTACTCATTAATGAGAAGCTGGGTGACAACCACAAAGCCACTTATTGCAGGGGTATTAACATACAAATTTCTACATGAGAAAACCCATCCCGGGAACTGAACCCAGGTTATCCATATGTTAGTCAAATACCATCTTGATTGCACCACCACAGTTTCTAATAAAATTCCCATATGGTAATAAATGCCTTCGTAGCTAGGTTGCTGATGAACTGGGAATGCTACGTTTGATCCTGGGTAATACACGGATGCTTTATTACGTTTGTTTTTCACATATCTAATCAATGCGCTATTTATCTTCATCGTCGCGATCAAGTTAAAAGAGCTTGTAAAGCGTTATAAAGTACCTAAGAAACAACAATTAGTACTCGGGCACTATGTTTTAAACAGCATATACAGACGATACAATTCAATCTACACGTGTACCAATATACGCAGTACAAAACACACTTCGTTGACCCTGTACGTGAGCGCCAAAGTGGTCATTGAATGAGTCAAACGGAAACAATTAATACATTATCCTTGGTGGCTACAAACGTAATTGCGGTGTTTTGGCGTCATTGTTGATTGATTGATTGAGTTAGTTTATTTTACTTCGCGTTTTGTGCCTCTAGGCTAATTTGCGAAGATGGGGATGAGTGATGAAATGATGAAATTGATGAATGGACATTCACAAACAACCAAGCCCGACCGGGATTCGAACCCGGGACCCTTTTGGCGTCATTGTATCTGGCCACTGAGGTCACTAGGTAATACTGGAAGATTAGTTGATTTGGTTTATTTTACTTCGCATTTCTTCCACTTTTGGCTAATCGCAAAGATGAGGGTGAGTGACGATGTGTTGAAAATGGATGAAGGGACTTTCACAAAAAACACCCATGTCCAGGCCGGGATTCGAACCCGAGACCCCTGGTATCGTAGCGCTGTGCTACCCACTCTGCCACAGAGGTGGCAGCTAATACTGGAATAAAACATAGAACAAAGCTACCCACCAAGTTATTGCGAACTGCAAACGTTGACAAAGAATATATTTTTCACAGCAGCGTATTACATAATTGAATATTCGGAAGAGAATGGCGCCCACGGACCATAGACTCGTATAGAGGACATCAAAACAAACAAATTTTCTCAGTAACATTTTCCTTGTTGGTGCGTCGATTCGACGCTACAGCCGTTCAAAAAAAGACAGTTTTTCCGCCTGGATGCTGGCAACGCAACACAACATTTGATCATATCTGTGACGTCATTTCCTGCGGCGAAACAGCGCCCGGCAGGGTTGCAAGGAAACACAAATTTTGTGAGAAATGACAAACTACCAACCACATTATTACCTGTAAAACGAAGCGAGAGACGCGTCCAGCAGACCAAACAACATAGCCTACCAGCCAGAAGATCAGCAGTCATCTGAGGGGAAGGGGGAAGTAAACCAACGATATGAGAAATGATAAAAACGTACTCAAAATGAAATGTCAAATTTTGTCTCAGCCTACATGTCAAATATCAACAACAATAAATTTTATTGGACTTACAGCTTACATGTGGCTGTTTGCGCCCAGCTACATGTATAATATTTGCAAATCTCGTTGCAAGGTTGATAATTGCAGGTTTGTGTCCAGATGCCTTGTGGAACTTTTGTGCCGATAACATAAGTATTCGAGGTTCACGTTGTTACATGACGGCTAAAACACGTACAACCACAGTAACAATGTAATGATGAATCAGTAGCGAATATACTGCCCTGTTTATAGTTGCAAAGTATTGTATGTGTATCCGGTGCGCAGATAAACACAGTCGTCGGAGAGCTTGTTTTACTACTATTTATATCCCTGAATTTTCAACCATTTTTGTCACTTGCCTCATAATGCCCTAAATATAGTTTATATTGTGTGTTGCTTACCTTTGGAATTTTGAGTTCTTTCATTTCTATTTTGTCATCTGTTCAGTGTGTCACAGACAACTAGTTTCAGAAGGACGAAGTGGATAGACTAAATTGTAGATGCCAACTTGGTAACTAGATTTTGCAAATATTTGACATGTAAGCTGAGACAAAATTCGATATGACCACTTCCACTTGAAGTATTTTTCTTTCTACCATTTTTCGTATCGTCTGTTTACTTCCTGTTAGGTTACAGAACCTGTTTTCTCGTTTTGTTTTACGGTACATAATGTGACTGATTGTAACTGTCATTTTTCACAGAATATGTGTGTTCCTGGCAACCCTGGAACACATCGCTTCACGGCGGAATATGACGTCACAAATGCAATCAAATGTTGTGTGTGGTTGCCAGCATTCAGGCGGCTAAACGGGCTTTTTTGAACGACTGTAGCACCGAAATTATGCACCAACGAGAAAAATGTTACTGAGAGAAGTGGTTTGTTTTGATGTTCTCTATACGTTTCCGTGGTCTCTGGGCGTTAAAATGACACCCTGCATATCGTTAACTTTGTACTTTATAAGATACATGTACTTGTATTCCCACATTTGAAATACTTTTTCGGGAAGCAGTTCTACCTATGCTCCCTTTCGGCACGCCCTTGTGCACACGCACACACGCATTCGTGCCGCTTTACTTCACAATGAGTAATGAGAAGGTCATAACACAGATTAGCAATACTTATTGCTTCACAACATACCTCAGCAGCCTGCTAATGATTCTTATGCGTAAATAATATCCCAACGGTCAAAGGCGTCTTCAAATGGCTTGACTGCCCATTAAACCGATTCAAAAACAATAAAATTAAGTCGACATGAAAGAAATAGCAGAAGGTGTTTGTAATTAAGCTGATACTAAGGTCTCAATCACAAACCCTGACAGCTTCTGTAAACAAACGGTCTCACCGATTCGATGTATCACTCCGCGTCAGCTGATCCATGACCGCAATTATCTGCTGTTACACTCAATAGTTCGCCGGACCTATTAATTTTATATAAGAGCCTCTGAATGTGAGAACCCGCTCTCAAAACATCAGACGAATATGCAGCCGCATACCTTGTTACTCTCCCGGTCATTCTCTCTTTCGTAACCCTTAAAACTGCAGACACTGACACACCACTGCACTGGGATACCAACTTAACCACTTCATTTACTGGTTTCTCAGGATACCACTGACAGAACGTTACATAAATATTGAGTAGAATCTGTTTCTCACCCCTTTTGAAAGACTGTCCTTGCTGGTGTTTTGAAAACAAGCTCGGAGAACACTGAGACCTTCCCGCACGCACAGAACTCGGCATGTTATTTTTCTAAGGATAAGTCAGGCAATATTACTAAGTTGCACTACTTCCTTGCTGTTCACATGATTATTTTTAGAAAATAACCAATGTTATAAAATATCATTATGTACACAAATCTCTAAGCTCATTGAAAGTTACAATGCATATTACTACAAAATGTTCACACTTATCTTGCCTTGCCATGTCACCAAGTTATTTTACGAAGTGCACTATATTTGGCGGAACAAAAATCGTTATTAGGATGCTTGTCAAAGTTTCCAACCGCAATAAATTTACGAACTTTCTTTGTCATCATCATCAATATATTTATTGGACTTACAGCAATGCATATGGCTGTTTATGTCCATTATATATTTTATTTACATAAGATACAATTTACATAAAATCTACAAACAAATTTCAAATACACTCCTATCTATATCATCCTTAGAAATATACATTACCATGTTATATCATTTTGTCTAAAGAAATGCAAGTAAAATATATTCAATTCGCATGCAAAGAAAGAAGCCAAATTTATGGGAACTGATTACTGGTGCAAAGAGTTAATCATAAAGGTGAAGCAATAAGTACAAAAGAAAGAGCATTGGGTTTAAAGTGAGATGTCATTTGCGGCAGCGTATCCCATACTACAAATTTGCCATTGTTTTACCTTACGTAATGAATCCTGTAACAACGCTGGATTTTCGTGTGGATTATTTTACTTCTATGAGTTTGCAATGCTTTCTGCATGCAGGTGGTTTTATTTACAGAAGGTGTCAGGGTTTGTGATTTGAACTATAGTGTGACGTTAAGAACAGAAAAAAAATGTATATTGAGACAGGTATGACCTATCTTATGTACCGTTCGAAAGATTGTTTCATTTCAATTAAAGAACCTCTATATAATTTTTGACTCGCGTACTTTCGACGTGGCCTTTGGCCAAGTCTTGTACGCTCGCATGCGTGGCCTTCGGCGACGTTGTGGGCGTAATCATATTATAGATGGGGTAAAATGTCTGCATGTTGTATTGGATGAAGGGGAACAATGTTAGCTAATTTGAAAAGTTTAGAAAGTATGTATGGGCTCTAATAAGGTACAAACATTTAAAATAGTATTGTCTAATTAATGAACCGAGTAAGTAATAACCGTTTAAAGATAATTAGTTGGATGCTTTGCATAAACGAATTCAATAGCGACACTAAATTGGAAATGCAATATTTACATCTTTTGTCATTTTCACATTTTTAAACGTAATTGGAAAATATTTGTTTTCCGTCATTCCCCTCAAATTCCCATCTTGCCTCTGTAATAAATTCTGACGCTCGTATTTTGAAATACGAGAAGTCTAGTATAATTCACTTACATTAGTTTTCGGGGTGAAAATAAACATTATTCAAGTTCCCTAGCAACGTCTTTTTCCATGGTGAACAACAAGTACGACAAACTCTTTAAATAATTGTTTGTTATTATACCTCTAAACGTTTAATTAAAACAACCACAATGTAAATATTTTTACATTGAGTTTACCAATATATACGTAATTCTATCTGGACTGAAACTCCTTATGTAGATGTCAGTCTTGTTTGAGGCACCTTTTCTAACCAGGAGTTGATTCATCTGTGTGCTGTTGATCTGTGAGGACTAATGTAGTTAGACAATTAAAATTTGAAGGAAAATATGTGCTGCAAAAAATGCTCATGCCAACGGGTTGCTAAGGACATGCAAAAGGGCATTTTCACCCTTAAAAAAGGGCAAAATAAGCAATGTCTTAATTTTCTCGGTCTTTTGGGACGATTTCATGGGGGGTCGTAATCGGGCATTTTTTGCCTCCAGGGCTTCCTTCATGGAGAAAATTTATGTCAGTGAGTCAGTGGTGGGATATATTGGATATGGGCGTCAGACATTTAATTAATTAGCAAAACGCATTACTCTGTCATTTTAGTAACCGCTAAATGATACTGTCAGAGTATTATTTATAAAACATCTACATAATATCTAGTCTGGTCTACATCCGAATGCAACGCTGATACTTCGAATTTTAAAATATCAATAACGATAGAAGTAGGGATGGCAACGAGAGAAGACGAGGACGAATCCAGACCACAGTGTAAAAAACCGAGACTAGAACGAAAGAAGATACAAGATGAGACAAAATCTTAACAGAGCGATATTCTAATCCTTTTGTGGGTTCAAACCACACCAGAACTTCCTGTCGATATTATACATTAGTAGCCTATTACTTAATTCTATCATATATTCATTTCCAGGTCACTTCAATTATATAAACATTTAGTGCATTGATAGTAGAAGTACACCATGTTAACTTTTTTGAGGTGTACCAACTGTCACAGTATATTCCTTGTTGCTATACGTGATCTCTACCATTAATAATTTAGTCTTATTTGTTACACTCACAGTAAGACAGATAATTTCGCTAGAAATAAAATTATTTACCGTATGACCCAGACATAAAGACAAATTACATGATTTGTTGAACGAAAATAAACTTCTGCTTTAGTTTCTTATAATAAATATTCTTTAGTTATTTGTATCTATTATTTCGTGACTGAGTTACGAGCGAGACAGTCATCTGCAACTCGACAATACACATAGAACGGTGCCTTCCGGATAGAATAGTGGCCCTCACTTTGTAATCAAGTAGCCCCGGGTTTGATTCCACATTAATTCACATTGGACATTGATTCGGATTCAACTTTCAATTGATTATCCAGTTCCGATAGCTTAACTGAGCATAATGTGCAATACAAATTTGATTGATTGATTGAATTGATGTTCTAAGTCCACTTTATGCACAGAAAGGCTAATTAGGACTAAATCTACAGTTTAAAGTTGGATCCGAACCACTATGTGCCTCCACCGGGTATCGAACCCGGGACCCTTTTATTACAAGGCGACGACGCTACCACTGCGCTATTGGGGAGGCCCCTAAAACAAATTTGGCTTGAATTTTACAACTCGTTACGAGATCAGGTCTTATTTTGCAGTCACAAGACGAGACTTATATCTTTGGATGGAATGTATTTTAAAAGAGGACGCTTTAAATATACCGAACTTGCAAGCTACAGGACAACTTAAAACACATGTTTTTAATCTCGAAACGGACGTTGTCACCGGATAAGCTGCAGTCTACCGTGAAATAGTTTTAGCCCACCTTCTTGCCTACCGAAATAACCTACATGAAAAATTTTCTTAATCATTTATAGTACAGCCAGAACCGCACACACAGGGAGAGATATGTACTGTATACATTCGTTTGGTTCTCTACTAGTACTAGCACTGCAATACATACTAGTATACACCTAGCAGACAAGTGTAGAAGGGGAACAGCACACAATGAGCATGAGTGTTAACCACTTTTTGCTTTGGGGGTGGGGGGTTGCCCACAACAGATTGCTTTTGTCTTGGCTCGTTGAGATTGGTCAGTTGCAGAATGGTGCCCTTATTTAATTGAAAAGGCTGCATACTTTTCGGTGGGGAAATCTTTGATCCTTGATTCCATTTTCCGTTGAGGGGGATGAAAACATCCCTCACACGGATAAAAATATTTTTTTCTCTTACCGGGATTAATTTCTTGTGGGGGGGGGATAACCCTGGCACTCTTCCGGGCCGTTCATTCAAGCACTGGTATTAACACAGTTTGTGGCTGATCGAAACAATACGTACATTCATACATCCGCCATTTTTAACAAATGGTTCTGGACTACCTTGCTTCTCATAGCGTGCACCTTTCATTCTCACAGTTCGTACCATCACTTCTGAAACCCTGTTTGCATGTGTGACAGAGAAACAAGGTGATAAAGGTAGAGAGAGAGAGAGAGAGAGAGATATGTGGAAAGAGAAATATAGGAAAAGAGACGGAGAGAAAAGGATAACTAAATATACAAAAGACAGAGAGAGAGAGAGAGAGTGAACCCTAACAACCATAAATACAGAGGCAGAGCCCACAAGCAAAACATTTCCTCTACTCTTCACCCCAATTGAAAGAAATTCTACAGCGACGTCATCGAACCGAGACCTGCAGTTTTATTACGAAAGCAACAAATAGATACTTGGGTGAGAGCACTTGTGGCCATCGTATTCTCTGATCTAACCCAGCGTCACACAGAAGCCAAAGATCACAGACAATAAAACAACCCGTGAGAAAGTATATGAGGAGAAAGCGCGCCATCTATATTCCTTTTGCAAAACTTTCCTGCACACCCTTGGCCGTTCACCTAGTTTCGACATCCGAATTGAGCAAAGAAGTATGTATGCGGACCATTCTCAACGGCCTTGCAAGGTTTGGGTGTATTTAGTTCCGAACCAGGATTCCCTTTGTGAAACACCACAACGCCACATTATGCACCGGAGCGAAACGTGGAACTTTCATTTTTTCCAGCCTTCTTTTGTTTGTGAATTAGCGTGTTCTCCCAGCGAGGACGTTGTTCCTTTCGGTTCATTCAGAGGGTGACCGGAGTCTACTTGCTACGCTTATGTCTGTTCGTGCATGCCCATAATCCGAGAGTTGAAGAAGACTTGTCTCTACCCCACTGACTATGTCCTTCGTCTAGAAATAGAACCTCCAATTATATTAATGTGGAGAATTGTGCGGAAGCAAATTTTCAAGAAAAATGTAAACTTGTACGCGAAGGTTGAAGAAAATATCAGGTCTCTACCTTGAGCAGTACGATGTGGTATCAAAAAGTTTCGGGACTGGCGCTACCATCTGGTAAAAAATTCACACTCGAAGCAGTCATCTTGCTTACACACGCCTTCTGCCATTTCTAACGCATCCTGGAAGACATGATCTATTAGCGTGTTCAACATTGCCTAAGTATCTGCTTGGATTACCTCAATCGAATCAAACCGGCTCGGCTGCCTTTCAATTTGATCTCCTGTTCGGGGAACAGAAAGATCTCGCACAGGGGCCAAGTCAGACGAGTAGGGTGGGTGAGGGCCAAAAGTCATGTAGTTTTTGGTGAAAATATCCCTGGCGATCAATGAAGTGTGAGGCGGTGCGTTGCCGTGATGCAAAAGCGACTAGCTCTTTTCTCGGCGAAGTTCGGGACGATGTCTTTGCACATATCTTTTTAGCCGCGGTAAGGACTGCTGGAACGAATTCCTTGTACACAATCCCTTTTATCTCACAGAAATTGATAAGCACGTACTCTTGACTTTGCTTTTCACCTGTCTCGCTTTATTCTAGGTCTTGGTGAATTTTGTCTTTTCCATTGTTTGTCTCAGGGTCGTAACCGTCAACCCAGTTCTCATCACCAGTGATAACCCTGGACAAGAAGGTTGCATCGCAGGAGGCAACCTGACGAAGGTCCTTGCAGAAGTCAACACATTTCTGATCAGCTGTCAGGGTCCTCGGAACAGATTTGACGCTGACACAATGTGTGACCAATTCAGCAGTCAGAATTCATTTGCATGTGTCATCACAACCAATTCCCACCTCATCAGCAAGGTGGTGAATGATTCGACGTTGATCCTGACGAACGAGCTGTTGAACTTTGGAAACAATGTCAGACGTTATGCAACTGACAGGCCTCCCTATGTGTTCGTCGTCCTGAACGGATGTCTGACCGGCCCTGAACCGAGCATGCCATTATTTACCCTTGTACGGCTCATGCTTTCTTCCCCGAACACTTGTGTAACCATAGCCAAGTTCTCCGTCACACTTTTCCTAAGATCTGCACAAAATATGATGTAGAGGGAGATTATTTCCATAACATCTTTGGCTGGTATGCATTAGAAGCTTCGGAACGAGTCACAACTCTCGAAGCAGCCAATCAACGAAGCGAGCCGCTGACGTCATCTCAACCCAGAACCTATCGCTAAGCCACTTGCTCAGGCTCCACACGCCCACTAGGCTCGCTAGACAGACTCGCGTACCCCGCTGGAAGTGTTCCGAAAGTAATTCGACTCTACACTCGTTGTTTCTCTCTCGAGGCTATACCGAAATCCCAAGAATCCACATATAGGACTTCAAATAAAAGGACGTAAACAGTCAGTGCGTTCACCCACCTGCGTGAAAATTTGTACATTGACTCCCAAGAAAAGCTAGTATTACAATCTACCGTTACATCGCGTTAGAATAAATGCTGTCCAGATGGCAGCACCGAACCCGAAATTTCTTAACAGTACCTCGTATAAGGCCAATAGTTAAAAATCTAATATATCAATCCAACATGGCTGACTTTTTTCAATAAGGTAGATTATTTACTTCACAGTTCGTGTCTGTAGTAGTGCCACAGAGGAATCTATGTTTTGTACGAGAGCACACATTTGTAGCTCACTGTGTTTGGTTTGTATACCCCGCCTCATGCAATCCATCTAGAAATTGAAAATGAGATTCCGCTCAGACTGATGTTAATGTAATGAGAATACAGTGCGTCACCAAGAAACATCCATCTAAGAATAATGTACCGAGAGTTCAAAAAGCAAGGGAACAGAAAGTTTTCAGAAATATTTTCTGATCGCGCAGTTTTAGGAATGGTGGAATTATTTTCTAATCTCTTAATTGTATTACCTTTAAAAAAATGTATTGATTTATCTTTACTGCATTATTGGAAAGGATATTTTGTAAGATCTGCCAGTGAGTTTGGTACACACCCCTCTAACAGACACCTTTGAAAGGGTTCATTCTGACGGTCATTATTGTCTCAATCAACTACTCCGTGTGAATTTTGAAGAAAGACGTAATTATTTTTGTTTATTTAACGTATAAATAATCGCATCAATATGTTATTAAATCAGCACAAAATTGTTGTCAAAATCGGTTTGAAGTCAACATGTTTCTTATTTTTAACTTTGTGAACACTTGAAATTAAATATTGCCATGGTGGCGTGGTTAGCATAGCGCGCTGCGACCTCAGGAGACGCGGGTTCGAATCCCGGCCTGGGCTTTGAGAGTGTCACGTCATCAATTTAATCATATCAGCACTCATCCTCATCGTCGCGATTATCCAGAAAGAAGTGGCAGGAAAGCTGTATAAAATAACCCAATTTAGTCATTCAATCAACGAAAATCAAAGTTCTAATAAAACATGAGCTACCTAGACTGGAATTCCTATTTGCCTTGCCGCCTGGTATGTGCTGCTAACGGTTGATCGTGAGAAAAAAAGTAGCAGCTATACCTTCTTTCAATTTTCAGTCAACTTAGGAACACACCACAGTCTAAATGTACTAGACTAGTGTCAGTTTCATACCCACAAATTCTTCTTTCCTTTGCGCTTAGTCTTGCCAACCTTCCCGGAATCGAACTCACTCTTCCGGTTTCCGGAAAAACTTTGTTGTCTCCGGGAATGACTATATTTACCGGCTGGTATCGGTAGAGGAATTCCAATTCATGACCAGCTGGGAATAAAGAAAATTAAGTACAGTGCGTTCGATTTGGCTCTGGGCTGAGATATCGCGTGAACAACTTTGAAAAACTCTAGAGAAAGATGAGAAGGAATCATGTGTTTGCGTTGCACCTGGCTTTCTCCCCAGGAAGGAAGAGAGTGGTTCCTTGCAGAACCCTTCGCACACAATGTTTGCATAGAGGGCATGCGTCGTGGGGCTGACACGTCTCGTTTTACTTTTTAAATTAGAAGTCTGCAACTTCGTGACGTGAGTTCGAACCCTCGTGAGATCAATATTTTTTTTCAAGGTAAAGAGTTACATGTGACAGGTTTCGAAATTAGACTCCATTATTTCGGCTCAATTTGACATTTACGAATATGATTAATGCATAACATAATTGCGATATAAATATAATTGCCTACATGCCATGTGGGTGCATAAGCGAGACGTTACGGGACGGATATGCCGGCATCTGCGTCATGTCACGCGCTATCTCGGCCCAAAGCTAAAAAGAACCCACTGCATTATTGCACGTTATTAACGCGTGATAGAGTTACAGAAAAAAAAGAGTGGGCATGTATGTTATTTCATGTGGAAGGATTTTGTTATAGCTAGTATTACAGCTTCAGAAGGCGTATGTGTGTATCTGTATATTTGTTTTGTTTACTTACAAATTCTGCTTGGTCAAGTTGATTCAATTTTGTTTTCACAGTAGCAAGACCTCAAACAGATAACAGCTGATATTCAGGACATTAGTCTTCCAGAACGTTTTAATCTAATGGGCTTGAAGGCTGTAAAGAATCCTATCATTTTGTTAATGCAATATTTGTTTGTTTACGATATTTCAGGCAATCAAAGAGCAAGCAATCACATTACTCTTTAGCACGCCACATATCGTATTAAAACAAAACAATTCAGTTTTGCCTCTTCCATATGAAATCAAGGAATAAATGCCTTTATTGCCCATAGATGGTAGCAATGCATTACATTAATTTTATTATTTTTAATTTTTTTAAATTTTGTACAACTGAAGGCATACAGTCTCTAATAATTGCAGTAGTTGTGTTTTTTTTTAACGTAGATTGTTTTAAGCCTCAAAATTAATTCGAAGTCCTTGGCTTTGATTGGTTACCCAATGATCCAATGGTAATTTACGGAGAATTTAGTATAACAAGAATTAAAATCCTATAATTTGCAATATACTTAACTCAAGTCATCGCTTTACTGAGCTTTTGAATGAGTATTTCTGGCACACACAATTATAGTAACTGTATCTATTTCAAACGCTCCAATACAATATATGGAAAGAGCGAATGCGAGGTCCATTAAAACAAACACGATTGAGTCATGCAAAACTTACTTGTGTTGCAACAGTTGCAGACACAAGAGATATCAAGTGACACAGTTTTCATAAAGGCAAGGTCAAAAACAAGCCAGATACTCAAATTCATGCATTGCAGTCCAATACATTATCAAATTTCCTGAAAATTCTTAGAACACTATCTGTACATGCTAAACGGGATGTCTTAAACGGGATAATTTAGAATGTGCAAATTGTGTTTTAAGATATAAATGAACATGCACTCAGAACAGTCATCACAATTTTGCACAATTTATTTGTGAATAAGTTCCTATACTTAAAGTTAAAATGAAACTCTTGGATTTTATGTTGGCAACGTAGAACACGATAACGTGATCTCTGAATGATTGTGTCGGTCAAGATGCTCTAGTTTGTATTGTAGTTCATTTTTTGTAATTTAGCATCGACTTTGTGTCATATTTGGATAATCGCAAAGATGAGGATGAGTGATGATATGACCGAACTGATGAAGGAACACTAACAAAGAGTACCCATGCCCAGGATTCGAACCCGGGAGCCTGTGCTAACCACTCCGCCACTGTGGTAGATCGAAAGTCGGCCAAATAAAACATGGTGTAGTTATTGGCATAACTACACTGTGGAACTAAGAGTTTTTCAAATCCCAATGCTTGTTTGTTGACGTCACACGCCGCCCACGCTGTGCTAAGTTCAATATTTCTAAAACGTAGAGTAGGTCTAATCAGTGCAAGAGCCCTCTCGTATGCACGTGTGCACTGCAGAGCGAGCAGCGGTACTGTAGAGTTTTAAGTGGGGCGGAAAGAAGGGAGTCAGCGAGACAGGAGGCTTCGTCGTTCGTGCAGTGAGAAGCCTCTTGTCATCTGATTCATCCAGTGTGGCACTGTAATCATGACAGATGAAACAGGGGTTGATTATGCCACTCCTGCTCTGCTACGTAATGGCCTTGAAGTGCAGTGTGCAGGCGGGTAGTTCACACCGCACGGAGTTAGTCTTTATATCTTGGTCCCGACCTCCGTGGCAGAGTGGTTAGCACAGTTGGCTACGACGTCAGGTGTCCCGGGTTCGAATCCGTGCCTGGCCATGAGTGTTGTTTTTGATTGTCCATTCATCAGTTTCATCAGTCATCCCCATCGCCGCGATTAGCCAAAAGTGGCAGAAAGGATAAATAACAAAAATCATATCATTATGTTAGTTCTCCGTCAGAAGTTCATTGCATATGGAAATTATGTTTTGTGTATTGATCAAAACCATCGAATGTATACTCTGTCCGGGGAATCTCTGGAGCGGGCGAACGAAAACAAGTCACTGCGCAAGTAGTGACTCGAGAGGGCTCGACCAATGAGCAAGTGAGAGGGAATGGGATTGCGTGGAGGGGAAAAGCGACTGCAGCACCCAGCTGTTCGTATCATCGTGTACTGCTTCGCTCCAAACCACCTCATTCTTATCCTTCTGCGCGTCCTTGCTCCAGAGATTACCGGGATAGAGCATAGTTTTTACTTTATGTTAAACTGTAATGCAAAGTACTTGTCTAATAAACGAACTGAAATTGCTCATACAATTTTATTTTTTCAGGTGTTTCTTGTGTTACTCATCAGTAGCGCTTATGCTGAGAAGGATGACGAGGTTAAAGACAAAAGACAAACAGAAGGCGCCGGTATAGGTAGCCTTCAAGGAGGCCAGGGCGCTTTCGAGCAGGGAAGACTCTTGAACGGCTTCGGCCAGGGAGGCCTGGGCGGTGGGTATGGGGGTATCGGAGGCGGGTATGGGGGTCTGGGTGGACTGGGCGGCGGCGGAGCACCTGGGCAGGTCCTCTTCAATAGCCTCCGAGGTCAGCAAGGTGGAGCCGGGTTAGGTGGTCAAGGTGGAGCCGGTCTGGGTGGTCCAGGTGGAGGTGGCGGGTATGGGCAAGGCTTCCCAGGCGGGTACTCGGGTGCGGGCGGGTACCCGTTCGGTGGTAATTCCGGAGGCCAAGGATTGTTCCCTGGGGCATTCGGAGGAGCGGGAGGACAAGGATACGGGGGCTATCCAGGCTATGGTTTTGGAGGGGGTGGCGGACCTGGTTTTGGAGGAGGTCAAGGTTTTGGAGGGGGCTCTCCTGGCTTTGGAGGTGGTTTCGGAGGACCCGGATACGGTGGATTCCCAGGTGGCTACGGTGGTGGACCAGGAGGAGGTTTTGGAGGATCTCAGGGTGGAGGGCTGAGCGGTGGCGCTGGCAACCCTGGTTACAATGTAGGTCCTGCAACCTTCGGAAGATTCGGTGGTGGTGCCGGTGCACCAGGTCTGCAAGGTGGGTACGGAGGGCTCGGTGGCGGTCTCGGGCAGGGACCGTACGGCGGGTTAGGCCAAGGGGTGCAGGGAGGAGGTCCCCAATTTGGTGGAGGAATTGGCACTCTCGGGGCAGGAGTTCCAGGAACTACCCTGTACAGCAGCTTGGGACGTGGAGGCCAGGGAGGCATCGGCGCATCCCAATTGGGTCCCGGGGGACTTGGAGGAGGACAAACGTACAGCAGCTTGGGCCAAGGGTCAGGCGGAGACGGTCAAATAAACGCAGGAGGTCTTGGAAGCTTGGGCAGTGGCCCTGGAAAGGTCATCTTCAGCAGTTTGAGCCGAGGACAGTCATCTGGAACTGGAGGCTCCAGTAGCAGTACTGGTAGAGGTGCTGAGACAAGTCACATTCCAGTAGTCCAAAGGCCTGTGGGTTTTGGAAGAGGTGGACCTGCATACAGCCTTATTCACGGATCCCCTTCTGCCAATATACAAAGCTAATCTGCTCAATGGTAAGTCCATTTCACAATATAGTTCAACCTTGTATTAATATTACAGAAGTGGAAGGGTTAGTGTTACAGACTTAACTGACTAAAACAGCATATTAATGTACCGAGCCAATTACAGCCTAGCGATACATTAGCATTTTAGCAGTGAAATTGGGATTCGTTTAAAAAAATTCTTACATCCAAAATCCTCATAGCCTGTCATGACATGTCTGTTTATTGAACACAAAGATAATGTTTTTGTTAAAGCAATGTTTGTATCTTATACTAAAATTAAGATTGGTTCATTTGGTTCATTTTATAGTTTTCTGCCACTTTTGGTTAATCGCAAGGTGAGGATGATACAATTGATGAAGGGACACTCACAAAGAACACCAACGCCAAGACAGGAATTCGAACCCAGGACAAAAAATTAAAATTAATGCAGTGTAAACAAAAGTGACTTGGTAATATAACACAATGAACAACATAATAGAAGCAGAGGAGAAAATATTTTCATCACTTACAGAAAGCCAATGCTCAAGAAACATTTTCATAACTGGTTTACTTTGTAAAATTATAGTTATTACTAGGTTAGCAAAAATGACAAAAAAGATTGTGTTATAACTCACGGGAATATTGTTGTGTGCCCCCAAAAATGAAGTTTAAAGAAAAAATAGTAATACATTGCAAACAGGATCACAAAAATATTACTTTCATTGGCCAATTTAAAAAAAAAACTGACAAATTACAGTCCAAGTAGAAAAACACACTTTTACTGACGTGACTGCCTATTTAACCACCATAATATTGTAGAAATAAATAATTAATCAACTTCATTTATGTACAGAAGCTATAGTGTTTCAGAATAGATGTTTCTTGCAGACGAGAGCGAAGAATTATTTTGCTGAAGATGGCATACCAAGACAACATATTCAAAGAAATTGATGGACCTTTTTTACAAGTTGTTCACACAGAGCTTGCATTAAGAAAATATACAGGGGATGAACAAAAATATGGAAACACCTGCGAAGAAATGCCGGAATACTGTAGCTAATAAGGAGCAGGACCGCCTTTAGCTTCCAAAACGAACTGCAGTCTCCGAGGAATGGACAAATACAAGTGGATAATGGGATCTTGCACCATTATTCTGCAAAACATGGTCAAAATCCTCCTCAGTGTCCTTCGGTCTCTGTCACTCAGTGTACATTTTCGTCCACACAGGTGTTTATCTGATGATGTCTTTCCGGACACACTATTATGTCATAATGATCTTGGATAGAGTTCCCCTCGATACGCCAAATAACATGGCTACTTTGGTAACAGAGGCGCCTGCAAGGCGAGCACCAAGAATTTGCCCTCTTTGAAACACTGTCGGCTCGGACATGATTCAGTATCAACTGCACTGCACGCTATCTACAGTCCAAATTTCGACTCCTATCAGTCCGACAGGGTCCCATCTCACGGTGCAAAACAAAAGAATGTCGCACCGCGTCCGATTTCAAGTGGAAAAAATGCGTCGATATCACCCGTTCCGATGTCGTGGTGTTTAAATATTTTTGTCCATCTCCTGTATGTTCTAAGCAAGTTGATCTTTGAAACTGAGTAGGAATTATGAAATAATATATCTAACAATTTCGATCTATCAGGTTATGTAATATTTTAACAGACACTTTCATAATTTAGAACAATGGTTTTCATGGCGTTCACGGTGTGTTAAATTGAGCAGACTGTTCGTAGATTCACAGTAGAAAGCAAGTTTTTTTGCAAACCCCATAAATCAAATAAATTCACACACATTAAATATTACGTCATCATGAGCACTTCGAGATATACGTCGTTCTCGGATCTCATGCTTTAATAGCGAAGAAAGTATGTTAGAAACGAAATCAAAAACTGCAAGGTTATGCATTTCAAGGATAACACGCATGTAACAGAAGTGACGATCTTGGGAAACATGTCGCATGAGAACGAGAATAAATTTTTCACACGTTAGTCACACGGCGTTGGAGTATTTGCACGTAACTAAGTGTGGGAGGACATCTTGGGTAGGATGCAGTTCTGAGGCGCCATCTTATTTCACCTCTTGCAAGAGACGTCGTACAGTGTTACTTAAACATTGTTTATGGTTTGTTAAGAAGACTATGAAATTGTCATTAGCATATTTATGGACACTACGTTCCCATTGTTAATGAGACGGTGTGTCACACGTGATGATGTAAATTGTGTGGACATTTCCACGATGCTGCAGAGTAACGGTGGTCCATGTAACACTTACTTAGATAACAAAAGAAGATGACTCAGATTTAAAAGATAGAAAAAGTAGAACAAGTCACAGGTAAATGTGTATTTCCCAATAACCACCTTGACTTTAGAAAAAGTTCCAGTTTCTATAAGGAGGTACAGTGTCTCTCAAAAGTCTCAGGACGACATTTTAAACTAGGCAACCCAATTTGCACAAGGCGTTGGTGGGTTGCGTGTAGAGTTAGGCTCAATTTCAGGGTTGCCACATGCACAATATATATTTATGAAATACGCGAAAGAAATAAATCCAAGTATTATAATTATTATATATAACTAGGAAAAAATATCAGTATTACATTTGTTGCAAATGAGAAATACTTTCTGAAAGAGAGAACATCGATTTTCTAGTACCTCATTCCTGATGAATCTACACAAAGAAAAGAGGAGAGAGGAAACGGAAGAGGACAAAAGAGAGGAGAAGAGAGAAAGCGAAAGAGGAAGAGCAAAGTAAAGGAGGGAAGAAAATACAGGACAGAAGTGAATAGGAAAATAAGAATAATGTCCAATGACAATAATGAGTTAGAAGAAATAACTCACATTTTCACAACTACCAATATTCTCGTTTTTCTTCATCACTTCGAAAATTATTTCTCGAAGATGGCTGCTATACTACAAGAAAGCAATTCAAAGCTAAAGTAAACAGTTCAACTACATGTATACCCAACAACAGTTACAATATTGGAGGGACAGAATTGTTGATACAACGGAAGGAAAGAGCGTGGTGTAGTGGTTAGAGTTCTCTATTGGGCTGCTAGTGGTCCCAGGTTCGATCCTCCTTGCGAGGTGTTCTCTCCTTTCATTAATCAAGAGCATGGTGACATTATTTGTAATAGCAGAGTAAGGTGGTTACATTGTTCTGCATCTGGAATTTATATATTAAAAATACCGAATTGACACACGTTCAAAGGGATATTTTCATGTAAGTTCGTAATTTATGATACTCTAACGACAATTGTGTACTGCTTCAAAGACATTGACACATATTAATGAAATAACTATTTATATTTGTGGCAATTCCGGACATACTAATTTTACCCCTTTCCCGCTCGAGTTCAATGCAAAGATACCTCCACAAATATCGACTGAAAAGTTTTCATCATGTGAAATTCTCCATTAAATGTTTTCGCTGATTCGTATTACCTTCGTTTCCTTTGTTACAAACACGTATTCTTTGCACATTACATTTAGGAGGAGAGTTGCATCTACATTTCACATTGGTCAGCTCCTTCTGCATGGTTTCAAGAGCGAAAGCTTGTAGGGTAGTGGATACCGTTAAGGATTGTTAACCTGATGGTCGTAGGTTCAAACCCCACCGATGGCAGAAAATTTTCGTAAGTTTTAGACATATCCCATTGTGTTCATTGTCCACGCCGTGTGAAACGGAATGCTTCAGTTTGGAATTATCGATGGGCGGAGGGGAAACATTAAATTACAAAATTTCAACGAACTGAGAAAAATTGGACAATTTTTATAAATATTACAATTACATTCATGTTTTTAGTGATATATTCGCAGGTAAAATCAAAGATCTTACACGCCTTCCCCCGTGTGTATGGGTATGTCCACAGGTAGAGGCAAGCAAGATTTTCCAGGGGGTCAAAGGAAGCATATTCTCCCCCATAACAGTGATGCCACCTCAAAAAACACTGCTAAACTGTAAAAAACATGCCTCAGGGCATTAATAAATATGAACAAATTCAATGGGATTTGGATTAATGAAAGTTCCAATTCTTTAAGCGTACGGAGAAGAATTCAAGCAGAATTCACGCACAATTCGCGGAGTCAATAATTCACGCATAATTCCCGGAATTCAAAGAATTCCCGGAATTAAAAGAATTCCTGGTGGGTAGCCACCCTGTAGACATACCATATGTATATCTTCATTGTTACAAATAATTTGAAACACACTGTGGGGTTTCAGGTATAACACTCGATTCGTCAATCGACCTGATCACGTTTGAATAAGACACGTACGTTCCTTTAGAGCTTTGTACTAAGTGTTGGAATGAATAATAGTAGTGACACATTTATGCCATTTTAGCTCGGGTTTGGTACGGGGCACACACACCTGCTAACACGTCGCGAAAATCGGTTGCTCAAACATACTGATAGCACAGAACTTAACCCTCATAACCAACTAACTTTCCCAATTACATTCCCAATAATTCATACATTGTTAGGTTAGGAGGATGTGCCTCTCACCCGACTTTCCTTATCTCTCTAAGTTGATCGAGACGATGAGGATGAATGTTGATTAGAACCATTTTCACCAACTATGTACAGCAACATTATCAACAGCTGCGTAACCTATCGTCAGAGAAAGTTATATTCCTAGCATATTTTTGCAGTTATTTTCTTTTTAAAGGAAATGTTTGGCCAAAAGGTGGTAGTGTAATCCCGACCAATGGGTACGCCACTGAACTCGGTAAAGAACAATGTAGGAATAATCGAATGCTCTTGAAATCCTTTAACTATAGCAGCACTCACGAAATTAGCTGTCGGTGCTGAATGTGGCAACGTTCACCTTGCAGTGTTGCCTAGTCCACGCATCAATTTTACCTCCAAAGAAAATTAGGCCATTGTTATCCGTGATCATTCAAACAAATAGAGACAGGTTCAATGGTTCTTTTAGGGGGAGGGGGAGATCCCGAAATGCTGTTGGATTGGTTGGATTTTCACGACGCTTTTCTGCCATATCGGCTAATCATGGCAATGAGGATAAGTGATGATATGATGAAGATGAAGGAACGCTCACAAGCACCCATGTCGTTCAGACCGGGATTCGAATCCGGCGACACGTGGCAGCGCGCTGTGCTAACCACTCCGCCACGGTGGTAAGGGAGATGATGTTGCAGTATGATGTGACCACCATAGTAGGTGAATTGTCCATTACTATATTCATTAAGTCTGTTTTTCACATTGCGATGATTGAAAGATTGTTTGATTGGTTGAATTGTTGTTTCAAGTCCACTTTATGCACAGAATGGCTAATCGGGATTGAACCTACAGTTTAAAGTGGGATCCGAATCACTATGTGCCTCCACCGGGTATCGAACTCGGGACCCCTTGAATACAAGACGACGACGCTACCACTGCGCCATCGCATGGATTGAAAGAGAAACACTAATCGAGTGAACTGAGCGAGGTAGTACACGCTGCTGCGAAGGCTGGTAACGGAAGTCGCTTCTCCTCCTCCACGCAATCCCGTTCCCTCTCACGTGTCCATTGGTGGAGCCATCGCGCATCACTATCTGCGCAGAGACTTGTTTTCGTTCTCTTGCTCCAAGGATACCAAGAACAGAGTATAGATTTATGTCCCACACTGTAATGAAGTTTTCTGATTGATGAAAAATAATCAATTTTTCTTTACTAGGAACTTGACCTGATAACAGAAGGCACCAGAATGTTTCTGTAAATATTGTAACTACGTAAAAGGTACCGTAATCACCAACACTAACATTATTTTCTTTTTCGTTACAGAAGCGAATGGAGAGAAAAAATTGAATGCTCAAAAATCACACTCCATCCCCGTCGCTAACATCCGATGACGCATCACATTATGTTGTTTTATAAAAGTATAATTGTATGTAAAAAAATGTAATAAAATATTTAAAATTAAAGAATCTCTGTGCTCAATGTTTCTCTTCAACGTTCTATTTATGCTAATCAAGACTGGACGTACAGTTTATCGTGGGATTCGAAGCACTGAAAAGGTGTTCCACCAGCAATCGAATCCTTTGACACAAGATTATGAAGGCTATGCTATACTTCTGTAATCATTTCAATTTGAGGAAAGAAGGTGACCGTGTAGAAGTCAAACTTTCCATCTCATTCAAACTTTCATTCTTTTATAAGTGTAATTTTGAGTGGGCGATTCAGGACCTTACCGTCCAAGATTCCACGTTCGAGTCCCCGTTTGGATGCCTTACATCCATTTCATAACTCAACCTCATCATCAAGATTGTTTGAAATAGACAAGAAATCTGGGTAAAAATAAATACACAAAAAAAAATGAATTTTAAAACAAACTGCGTGAAATAAGAAAATGAATGCTAAAACAATCGGTGTAAAATAAGAAAGTACCAAAATGAATTTAGAAACAAGCTGCGTAAAATAAGAATATAAAAGGAATTTCAATCAAGCTGTGTAAAATAAGAAAAAAACGACAATGAATGCTAAAACAATCGGTGTAAAATAAGAAAGTACCAAAATGAATTTAGAAACAAGCTGCGTAAAATAAGAATATAAAAGGAATTTAAATCAAGCGGTGTAAAATAAGAAAAAATCGAAAATGAATGACAAAACAATCGGTGTAAAATAAGCAAACAAAATGAATTATAAAACTAGCTTCGTAAATTAAGAAAAATATATAGATGAACTTAAAAATAAGCTGCGTAAAATAAGAAAATAATAATAAATTAAAACAAGCAATGTAAAATAAAAATAAAATAAAAAATTATAAAACAATGGTATAAAGTAAGAAAATACAAAAATAAATGTGAAAAGAAAATAGAAAATGATATTAAAGCAAGCTAAGAATAATAAAAATTTTAAAAAAAATATTTTAAACATGCTGTGCAGAATAAGAACAATACAAAAAGAATTTCCAAAGGACGTTCTGCTAAGCCTTATTGCCCTCGAACTGTTTTATTGATGTCAAAGCTCGGAAACGTCTCTTAGCAAATGAGAGAATCTGATTAAAACAGTACCCAAACAAACATTTTAGAGAGCTCTTACTTCACCAAAAAAAAACGGGACAAAACCGTGATCCAGGTTTTAAACGGAAACTTAACACTTCACCGGAATTTGTACTACAAAACTCTTAACAAAGGCAGGTATCTGATTACTATTTCTCGTATGCACGAAGTTAAACAACAACTTTCACTTCAGCGCCACCTACAGGACCGTTCTGCATATCGTGAGTTGTTAACCAGTTTCTCTGGCTTCTTGAAGGCGAAAGTAATCAAAATACGATGCATAGGGATGTTTCTGATTGCTACTTAATCCAGATTCCTTTGCATGATCTGACCAGTTTAAGTAATCACGATATCTTAAAAAGAAAGAAAATATTTATACGCGTCAATGCTCGTCACGATTCGAAACGATAATATGTCTTTAAATTTAAAAGATTTCGCATCAGATTTACCAAATTTTTAGATTATCAACGTAATTTCAATTTGCCTTTTTTTTTTAAGCAACTATTTTGATTTTAAAGTAATGGTGGATCCGGGAGTGAGACTGTCAGTTAATGTGTTTTGATATTTGATATTTTTCCACTTTGGGCTCATCGCGGCGATGATGATAAGTGATGATAGGATGAAATTGATGAAGGGGCACTCAGAATGAACACCCATGCTCAGACATGTATTCAGACTACCATTTAAGATAAGAGACGAAAATGTACACTCAACGGCAATAAAAATCTTCATCCGGGCTTTCTACCCTGATCCCCATAACTTCCACCTTCCTGACGGAAAATAATAATAATAAAATAATAATAATGCCTTAAGCGTTAATGTTAGAGAACAAGTTTATTACAGGTATGTATTTGTTTAATATCTACATAATGATATCAAAATAGCAACAATCTCTTGCCTAAAATTGCTACATGATTTTGCAATACACTTACTATGTTATGCAGCAGTAACTTCAATTAATTCTTGTCTACACAAAGGACACTGTTTTTAAAACACGTTGCCATACTTATATAATCAGAAATAAGGTTTTGGCGCTACTCAAGAGGCACACTCCGATTGTGTGTACAGTTAGCGGCAATAAAATGGAGCACCTAAATCCTAAAATACTCGCTTTCCTGCAAGGCAACGTGTGTTGCCTAACTATAAGTGGATAATAGCAAATTCTCAATGGCAACTTCTACCAACGCCGTACAGTTAGGCAACACACAGAACGCCTTGCAGTGAAGCCAGTATTACAGGATTTAGGTGTCGCAGTTTTATTGCTTGTGACTGTACATTGGAGTAATGTCCAAATTACATAAATATAATCAAAACTTATGTGGACGGTTTATGCTATCGAGAAAAGCTAATCAGAGCCGCCGCATACCAGCGCGTCCCTGCGGCGGCGATTAGGTAGGGCGAGGGAGACAGTTGCTCCCCCCCTTACGTTTTGCAACTTTTGCTCCCACACTATGCTAAACTCTATCTGCCAAGGAAAAACTCCCCTAGTTTATACCCCTAGTTTTGGCACGTTCCCCCCACTTTTTGGAACCCAATCGCTGCCACTGCCAGCGACTACACTTCTGGGTCATCTGGCATTAAGCAGTACACTATTGATCCACCGCCATATCTGTGGCGCTAGTGTCGCATGTTTATATCATAAAAATGTTTCAATTACTTTAACAAACTATATTCTGAGAGTAACCCCTCTCATACGTTTAATAGAATTAAGTAAAACTAGAATTATAATTGATTATAATAATACTATCAGCTGTGATTCTTGTAAGGAAAAAGAGAAACATGTCTGTGCGTGATATAAAAAAAAGTAGTAAATTTTCATGTCCCGATTACGGCCAGAAAAAGACGGGAAAAGGATATAAAAGAACAGACTTTCCAACCTTACATAAATATGAATGATGGGTTCTGGTCAGTGATGTGCGTCTACGCGTAAACAACGATAGTCTACATTCTACACGTAGACTATTTTATACACGTAGATTACGTAATCTATATAAACAACATGGCGAAATGTGATAACTTAGCAAAGGGCGCCGTGTAATTAAAAGAAAATTATACTGCGTATCAGTTGCTGATGTGTGAAGATAACTTTCCATACTCTTTCTTCCAAATTCGAACAATTTCTCATCTAGGAAGAAACCTAACATAGAAAATATTTCATTGTTTTAGGGGGAAAAGACCACTCTTGGCTCACGACTGCCATCTGTTGTTGTTTTTTGCATACTATTTATCTTCATCCATAGTTGATAATAGAAGAGACGAGAAATTTTGTTGTTAATAGGGTTCTTTTCATTTCGTTAGGAACCAGTATAGTTGAAAATGTCACTTTCCTTTCATGAAACCCTTGAAAATTAATTTTGATGCACTTTAGATTGTCTACGTAGTCTATGTAAACTACAACCCAATGTAATCTACGCGTAGATTACGTGTAGACAACGCATGTAGACGTAAACTTATAGTCTACGGCACATCACTGGTTCTGGTGCGAGGCTCATCTACAATGGGATTAAAATTATAGATACTCGAGTTTGCACTCGAATTAAAAATTAACCAGTAGACTTACATAAAAACGAGTTACATCAAAATTTAGCTTATTCTATTCTGCGTTAATCTATGCTAGTCAATTTTTATTCGAGTATACCTTCTATTTTCTATCGTCGTGAGAACAAAAAAGGGCCGTCTTTATTTTTTTTAGTTTTACAAATCATCGCTATCATTTAGATTCTGTAACTCAATAACGGCTCGTCCGATCTTTATAAAATTTTAGTAGGGTGCAGGCAGAAAGATTTTAATCACAATTATTAATTTTCAGGTTTTCAACAGTACCTACTAAGACATATCAGAAATAATATATTGTGCTAAGGTGAAAATTCTGACTAACAGTCATCATTTGAAACACGCTAGACTCGTTAGGCTTTGTAATATTTCTCACTTGAAACCTGCCACTCATACTAATTGAATTTTATTATTGACTATGATTCTTTCAATCAACACTAGATAGAAATTATAAAATGACATTGTAAAATGACATTGTCCTGCCATCTGTTCGTGGGAAGTGGTACCAGAACAGAGACAACGTAGTATCTGCGTAATATTAAGTTTTTATATTTAAACCTTATTTTGTTTTTGTTTCAAATCGATCAATTGTAATTATGGGTGACGCGAATATATGTATATGGATTGATTAATTTACTTGGTTTATTTTACATCGCCTTTCTGCCAATTTTGGCAAATCGCGAAGTACAGGTGATACGATGAAATGGTTGATTGACTTGGTGTTCTAAGTCCATTTTATGCACAGTAAGACTAATCGGGACTGGACCTAGAGTTTAAGGTGGGATCCTAACCACTATGTGCCTCCACCGGGTATCGAACCCAGAATCCCTTCATTACAAGGCGACGACGCTACCACTGCACTACGTGGAAGGGAGGTTGAGAATTGGGTGTCGTCACACCCTATCCGTTCCATAGAAGAGAGACATAGTCAGTGTAAGGGTGCTAGAGAAGGTAGAGGGAAATTATTTCCATAACATCTTTGGCTGGTATGCATTCGAAGCTTCGGAACGAGTCACAACTCTCGAAGCAGCCAATCAACGAAGCGAGCCGCTGACGTCATCTCAACCCAGAACCTATCGCTAAGCCACCTGCTCAGACACCACACGCCCACTAGGCTCGCTAGACAGACTCGCGTAGTCAACTGGAGATGTTCCGAATGTAATTCGACTCTATATAAGTTTGAAAGATATACGAGCACGGTGTTCACAGAGGTTCAATAAGCCTGCCCCGTGGCGGAGTAGTTAGCACAGCGCTCTACGACGTCCGGGATCGAATCCCGGCCTTTATCATATCATATCATCATGTCATAATATCATTACTCATCCTCATTGTCGCGATTAGCCAAAAGTGACAGAAAATCGACGTAAAATAACATAATTCAATCAATCAATCAATAAGCCTGCTCCACAACCAGTGCTCCGAAAGTTATTTCTTAAAAGTTAGTTACCTGGTTTAATAATTAACCGAGTTACAGTTACTCCGTTAGAGTTACTGGTACTTGAAATGTAACTGCAAGTTACTTTTGCATTTACTGTCTGCTGGAAATTTTCTTGCAAATAAAATATACACAATCAAAACTAACTAACTAACTTTCTAGCCTTCTTAAACCCGAAGGTTCATGGCTGCAGCAACACAGGCCTTCCATCTGTCCCTATCCTGAGCAAGATCTATATACTCTTTTCCATCCCTACCAATTTCCTTTAGGTCCATCTCAACGTTATCCCTCCATCTTCGTCTTGGCCTTCCTACAGGTCTCTTTCCATCAGGTTTCCCAACAAGAATCCTGTAAACTCCTCTTTCCTCTCCCATTCGTGCCACATGGCCTGCCCACCTAAGTCTTCTTGATTTAATCATTTTAATAATATCTGGACATAAATACAAATTATGAAGTACACACAATCAATGATCATAAATTGTATTAAAATAAATATACGTATATGAACACTTGCATGTGTTTTATTTATATCTCTGGTGCATAATATGTCTTCATATATAAATATTATTGTAACAAGACAATAAAGTGGAACAAAACACAGAAGTCTTCAAGTGCAATAAAAAATTATTAACTTTAGCTTCATTCATTGTGGTTTGTTTGTGTTTATATTGTGTTATAGTTGTGATGTGTTTGTGTGTGTGTCTTGTGTAGTAGTTGTGCTGTCTAATGTGTTTGTGTTCGTCTTGTGTAGTAATTGTGCTGTCTAATGTGTTTGTGTTTGTCTTGTGTAGTAGTTCCTCCATTCATATTGGGGGTTAGGCGTAGAGCTGACAACTCTGCACTGTAAAAAAAATGTCAAGAAACAGCAATATAAGCCCATGGATGTTCCCAAGGTAAAATATTCCGGAGGTAAAATAGTCCCCCGTTCGGATCTCCGGGTGGGGACTACTTTGGGAGGTCCCTGGACTAAGGATAAGATCTACGTTAGGAATAAGGATATTAAATTATGCACCTGGAATGTTCTGAGCCTTTACCGGCCTGGGGCATTTCAGTGTGCAGTTAATGAGATAGTTAAGTATAAATTAGATGTAGTAGCTGTCCAGGAAGTTAGGTGGCCAGGAGAAGGGAATTGTAAAACTAAAAATTATACTTTTTTCTATGGTGGTACTGAAAATCATAATTTTGAAACAGGCTTTTTCATAAATAATAGAATTATCTCGGCTCTTAAAACAGTAGAATTTATTAATGATAGGATATCATATGCAGTTTTACAGGGTAGGTGGTGTAAAATTATTTTAATAAACATACATGCACCAACGGAAGATAAAGATGATAATACTAAAGATGATTTTTATACAGAGTTAGAACAGGTCTTTGATAAATTTTCTCAGTATGATATGAAAATTCTGTTAGGTGACTGTAATGCACAGATTGGGAAAGAAGAGACATTTAAACCCACGATTGGTAAAGAAAGTCTTCATGAATTAAGTAATGATAATGGTATAAGATTGATTACTTTTGCAACCTCAAAGAATTTAATTGTGAAAAGTACCACTTTTAAACATAAAGATATCCATAAATATACCTGGTCTTCTCCAGATGGTAAAACTCATAATCAGATAGATCATATTCTCATTGATAAGAGAAGGCATACTAGTATAATTGAGGTTCGTACACATAGAGGTGCTGACTGTGCCAGTGACCATTATTTAGTAATTGCTAAATTAGGAGAAAGACTCTCAGTGATAAATCATAAGCAACAAAATCTAAAAGTTCTAAAATTTGATACAGGAAAGTTTACTGATGAAAGAATTAAGAAAGATTACCAAATTAAACTGTCAAATAGATTTGATGTTTTGCAGGATTTAAATGATGATGAAAATATAAATGAAACAGACGTAAATAAGAATTGGGAACACATACGTAATGCAATAGAATCAGCAGCTAAAGAAAGTATAGGATACCATAAACCGAGAAAAAGTAAGCCATGGTTTGATAATGAATGTCATAATCTAATAGAAATAAGAAATCAGGCTAGACTTAGGTGGTTAAATAACTCTGATGATACAAATCGAAACAATTATAATAGAATAAAGCGAGAAGTTAACCGCACGTTTAGAAGTAAAAAAAAGAGATTACTTGAAAAGCAAAATTAACGAAATTGAAACAAACAGCAAAAATAAAAATATCAGAGATTTATATAAAGGTGTAAATTGAATTTAGTAAGGGGTGGCAACCTAAAGTAAACTTGATAAAAGATAAAGACAGTGATTTTCTAGCTGACCCAAGCGATATTCTAAATAGATGGAGAACTACTTTAATGACCTTTTAAATGTCCATGTAGGAGATAAATCAGAAGTGAATGAAGTACACACAGCAGAACCTTTAGTCCCAGAACCTAACTTGACTGCAGTTAAAGATGCTATTAAAAGGCTAAAGAATAACAAAGCACCTGGCATTGATTTAATACCAGCTGAGTTAATTAAATATGGTGGAAATTCATTAATATGTCAAATTCATAAATTAATTTGTTTAATATGGAATAAAGAAGAAATCCCTCAACAGTGGAAAGAATCCATAATTGTTCCTGTGTTTAAAAAAGGTGATAAAATGAACTGCAATAATTACCGTGGAATTTCTCTACTCTCAACAACATATAAAATATTATCAAACATTCTTTTAACAAGACTAACCCCATATACTAATGAAATTATAGGTGATTATCAATGTGGATTTAAACGTAACAGATCACCTACAGATCAAATTTTTCACATCAGACAGACACTTGAAAAAAAGTGGGAATATAATCAAAATGTCCATCAGCTATTCATTGATTTCAAAAAAGCATATGATTCGGTCAATTAGATAAATTATATAATATATTAGTAGAGTTTGGAATACCTAAGAAGCTTGTTAGTATGATAAAAATATGCACCAGTGAAACAGAAAGTAAAATTCGTGTGGGTATTAATATGTCTGACAAATTTACACTTCATGATGGGTTAAAACAAGGAGATGCATTATCTCCATTGCTCTTTAATTTTGCCTTAGAATATGCTGTTAGGAAGGTAAAAGAAACTAAAGAAGGACTAAAATTAAATGGTGTGACTCAGTTGTTAGCATATGCAGATGATGTAGACTTACTGGGGGATGATGTGAATACAATTAAGAATAATGCTAAAATATTTTTCAAAACTGCTAAAGAGATAGGTGATAGGTTTGGAAGTTAACAAAGAGAAAACTAAATATATGCTTACAGGCCGAAACCAAGTGTTAGGTAATAATCAAAATCTAATTATTGATAACAACTCGTTTGAACCAGTTTCCAAATTCAAATACTTAGGAGTAATATTAACAAATGAAAATTATATTAAAGAGGAAATAAAAAGTAGGCTTAATTCAGAAAATGCATGTTACTTCTCTCTTCATAAACTTTTGTCTTCTCGTTTAATATCTAAGAAACTAAAAGTTATAATATACAAAACAGTAATTTTGCCTGTAGTAATATATGGATGTGAAACTTGGTCCCTTACATTGAAAGAGGAACATAAATTGAGAGTATTTGAAAATAAGATCCTTAGGAAAATCTTTGGACCTAAAAGGGATGAGGAGACAAGTGAGTGGAGAAGGTTACATAATTTAGAACTACATAATTTGTATTCATGTCCAGATATTATTAGAATAATTAAATCAAGAAGACTTAGGTGGGCAGGCCATGTGGCACGAATGGGAGAGGAAGGAGGAGTTTACAGGATTCTTGTTGGGAAACCTGATGGTAAGAGACCTGTAGGAAGGCCAAGACGAAGATGGAGGGACAACGTTGAGATGGACCTAAGGGAAATCGGTAGGGATGGAAAAGCGTATATAGATCTTGCTCAAGATAGGGACAGATGGAAAGCCTGTGTTGCTGCAGCCATGAATCTTCGGGTTTAAGAAGGCTAGTGAGTTAGTTAGTTAGTTAGTTAGTTAGCTTCATTCGCTTCCACGAAAATTCTTCTACCTTAGCATCCAAGGAAGACACATTCTTTGGAAAAAGGATTGCCTAATTAAGTTCTTGTCCCTGTTGCAATTTTCAAGCTAACAATTCAAGTGTCGGAAAGTAACTCTTGAACATCAAAAAAGTATCTGTGTTACAGTTAGTTAGAATTTCTAAAAAACTAACTAGATACTTCCATACGCTGCCCGAAACGTGACACCCTGTAGTCTTGGGAGAATAATACATTTAGTACTAGAACCAAGAATTGTTCTTACAGCACAACATTCTAGCCGTTCAGTAACAACAAGAAAACATAGTGTTTATATAATTTAATAAACCTTTTTCGAACAGACCTCATCTCCAGAAAGGTATCAATTTGAGGCAAGCCCAGGTACCTAGCGACCTGTTGGGTGAGATGAGTCAAGGCGAGAGCTCAATAAACCTTTTCCTGCTCCTTCAAAAATAGGCAATAGTTAGGCTGGAGAGTTCAATGAATTGACCGATTTCTAACCACCGACTGGAATGGTTAGGCTGGAGAGTTCACATGAACTGACCGATTTCTAACCAGGGTTGTGACTGTACAACTGTAATGAAATAACGAAATTAATAGGCAAATCAGAACAATCATACTTGAAATACAATCATAAATACACCACTGGTTGTTAAGTGTGCTTAAAATGAAGATCACAATATTATTAACATTAAAATATAAATAATTTCCATTTTTAAAATCGTCAATATCTCATGAATAGGCTAGGCTCTCGAATTATAAAGGGCATATGTAGCACAGTGGTTGACTGACACACATACTTAGCTGAAAGTAACAGTAATAGCAAGTTCAGCTGAATGAAAAATTGAAAGTCGAGTAACAATTAGTGAAGGAGAATTCAACCAGCGCCTTTTAAATTGCTCGCTACTCCAATCTTCGTTTGAACGCCTTAATGAACTCAACCTCCATGCAAAATGGAAGAGGAGGAACAAAGAAGAAGAAGCCTGAAATCTGGGATAGTGGGCGGATGCGTTCGTGCGTAAAGTACACCAGAGAATAACCATGCCTCGAGGAAGAAGCTAATGGAACATAATTAAGACGCCAAAGGTCGGTTGAAGAATTGCGGAAGATTTTTCAGCTACTTTGCAGGTAGTTAACGAGTGATGATTTACATTACAAATTGCCCCCCTTCGGAGTCTGATATCATAAAGATGCGGTCACGATGAGAGGAAGAGGATGCTGCTTGATTGCAGCATCCATTAGGAAGAATGACTTTGGTCTCTGGACGAGATGTTGAGATTCATATGCATTGTGTCTTAAGACACCTCGTCTGTCAGGAACGTGTTGGGTGTTTGTGATGTCGTTAAGTGGTAAAAGGAAACGTTAATTACAATATAATAGAATCTAGAGTGGAAAGTTGAGATTGTTTCTCGTTGTGCCAATTTGTATGTGTCCATAGCCCGCATAATATAGGTTTGTTTTGCGTTTGTGCCTTTGTAGGTATGCTATGATCCTCCCGAACCATATCAAAGATTCGGTCATATTTACTATTATTCTTAATTATTTTGCTTTTTATATTCACTATAAAACGTTATGAAAGATAAGATATTTAATAGTTGACCTAATGACATAATTCTGTCATTCTAGAAGTTTCGTGTTTGTTATTTGCAAGCTTCTTGAAAGCAAAATCTTTCATTATTGACAATTAGTCAAAAATATGCGTTCTCAGTTTTAGAATTAAACTATTATGAAACCCATACGAGCTAAATTTCAGTTGGAGTTATTAGTAATATAAGCCTTATGGACATTGGAATGAAGTTTTTAAGAATGTGACAACTTTGTAGTAGAGAATATTATAGAAACTTCAAGGAGCATAATTGTTGTTTTAGACATAGAAAAATGAACCTTATGGAACATACTGTTTAATCTTTAGAATATTGCCATTATACACAAATTAGTTCTGCATATTACAGCTGTAGCTATGTTTATCTTTTGTGTCACGGGAGGCGCTCTGTTTGACATGCGGGGGTATAAATACAACTTCGGAACCTAATTCAGGGGCATTTTCATCACCGACTCCGATGGATTAACATCTTAGATACTCAGCTCCCTTTATGGGAGGGTTCAAGAACTCAGTCTTCGTTCCCAAATTAGCTTAGAGACATAGTTATTCTGTCGTATGGGTAGGTTCGCCCTGTGGACATGCTAACATGTCACCATACGAAAGAATAAGTTCATTTCAACTTTATTTTGAAGTTTTCTGAGATTTTAAATAAAATCTTCACAAAATAATGTTAAATTTCGACTCAGAACTTACTGTTATTCTGACGCATGGGTAGGTTCGCCCTGTGGACATGCTAACATGTCACCATGCGTGAGAATAAGTTAATTTACGATTTCCTTCACCTTTGTGATAATTCGGTTTGATTTCTTCGAAACTTATACGTTGCATAAAGCAACAGGACTTAATGTTATTCTGCCGTATGAGTAGGTTCGCCCTGTGGGCATGCTAACATGCCATCATACGGAAGAATAATTTCAGATTATTTCGTCTCCATGATTATTATTTATTGATCAGGTTATTCATTATTGATATCTGGCATGGTTAGGTTTCGCCCTGTGAACATGCTAACATGATGCCATACCCGAAATCAAGTCGATGTCTCTAATATTTTACGAATTATAGCAGTTTGTATTTCTGCATATATCTTGAAGCCAGACCATAATGTCCAATATGTATTAAAATCGGAGTAAATACTTAAAACCTTCGCCAGTCACGTCAAAGTTATGCTTCATTATGGCAAGGAGCGTTCATAAAGTTCCAAGCAAGCGTCTGGTCGTCTGTATATAACTGATATGACAGCTTGATCCATATTGTGTAAATAAACTGCAAAAGTCGCGTAGATTTAATTATAAGAAGGAAATCTGTTCTGTCCTTTATTTATGGAGATCTGTAACTAAGATGTAAATTTATAAAAGTATCTTGAAAATAAACCATCTTCAGGAAAATAATTGCCCATAAAGAAGCCTACTGAAGAAGCAGACCTTTCATCAGAAACAGATGTTATTCAGTTGAAGCTTCATATCCCACGTAGTTCTACTTCTATACCCGTACCTGAGAGGGGTCAGAGTATCCCATTAGCCCACTGAATTAGACGAGGTTTAGAAATAGATGAAATAGGGTATTGAAAGGTGATTCAAGGGAAAAGGAAGGTAAAGATGAGGATGGACGCTTTGTCTTCGTGATTTTTTTAATGTAATAGCTGCGATTGTATAGTTTTTCGAAGGCAATTTATGCTCGAGGACGCTGACGACAGAGGGTGGCCTAAAGGTTCGAGAGAGGAACCGCCACGAAGCCTAGTTCAGTATGAGAGCAGCCTAAAGTGTCGCGATGGATGTTGCCGCTCACTTTCTTCGTCTCCTTCGAAGTTTAGAGCTGGCGATCGAGCGCAGGTCTCTCCCCAGCCATGCAGCTAAGCTATGATGATTTCAAAAGGATGGTATTTGTTTGATTTTGATTTTGAGCGTTTCTCATCAGTTGTTATGTTTTCCTTCCTAATTTTGCGTAACGCTATGCGTCGCTCTTCATAGTCTTTCACCTGTTGATATGTGCTGATAGGAATATTGGCAGCCCTGAAAGGACTCCCCTGGAATTGGAGGAAAGGAAATGAAGGGAGAGTGATTGGCTCCTTTCAGGTACGAAGGATTTTTCGGCCAGTAAATTGTAAGAAGTGCATAACAATAACTTGCCTACATGAGGGATTCACAGGTAGAATTGATGAATAAAGTAACGCAGGTAACAAAAGGCGCAAGCAAGGGGGACGAGGGGGCACTTGCTTCCTCTAGGAAATCTTCACATAATTCGAATGGTGTAATTGTAGCGCAGAAACACGGATGAGAGTCAGAAGGGGTGGCATGAAAAACACTAAAATAAAGTAATCTAATCCAGATTCCATTTCATTAAATAGTGGACTAAAGGCTGAAAATACCCAAATATATTTTCAATTCAATTTCAGTTTTATGAATTGTAACATATTAATAATAGTAAAAGGTAAACTTGACTTTTTATGACTGGCGTGCAAGATATGAAATCCTACTTTGCCCCCTCCAACCCCCCTCGGCACTGCTCGAAGTAGAAATTCTTAGCTGCGGGATGATGATTCGCACACCTTGGTGAAAGCCAGTGGGAGGGATGCTTGTGTGGATCAACATGAAGAAAATGCAAATTATCCTAGTGTGGGGGTGTTTTTTGAGAATTTTCTTACCTGGGGGGATAGCGTTACCCCACGATCTCTACACTTTGAGCAGTGCTGCCCTCTTGAGAGAAAAATATTACGGGCGTCCTTGCAGGTAACGTTACTTATTTTCATGTTATTTTGTGGTATTTCCATTACTAACACGTTAGTATCACGTTACAGAAATGATCGAGTAATTGTAAAGATTCTTCGTTACTTTGCGAAAACTTGATATATTCAGAAGAGTTGCGGATTTATTTAGCCTGACGAATTAGCACTATATGTGATGCTTGTGTAAACAGTTAAATGTCCTGATTGTATAACATAGTTGCGATAACCCGCAGTGGCGGTGATTGGGTTATAAAACTAGGGGGGCAAGGTGCCAAAACTTGAGGGGGGCAAGGACAGTTTGCTTACTTTTGGTACATAAATTTATCATTGTACCGGGGCAAAAGTTGCAAAAAGTGAGGGGCAACTGCCCCCCTCGCCCCACCTAATCGCCGCCACTGACTTTACCTTGCAAGAAAAGTAACGAAAATTATAACGCGTTATATTTTTAGTAACTTATCGACATCTGTATGACGTCACTGAAGAGGGCAAGGTTGTTTTGAACCACAACTTTTTTTTCCGAACGTTTCATATTAGAAAACAAAAAGTTCAAACTGCAGAGAAACTTTGTAGCCCTACATATTTAACTCACACAAGTTATGTTTTAAGAAGATAATGTTATATAAATTTCCCGTTTAATTAAACTGACCATTGCCCAGGAACTTGCCAATGTACAAAAATACTTCTTAATTAGCACAATGATTAATAATGGATTGATTGGATTGATTTGTTGTTTTATGTCCACTTTATGCACAGTAAGGCTAATCGAGACTGGACCTACAGTTTAAAGTAGGATCCGAACCACTATGTGCCTCCACCAGGTATCGAACCCGGGACCTCTTGATTACAAGGCAACGACGCTACCACTGCGCCATCGGGGAGGCTCACAATGATTAATAATAAAATTCGGCACGGCTGTAAGACGTTTCTGGATGGGGGGATCCTGATTTCTGTCTTTCAGTAATTCTCTATCGGGGAATAAGAAAATTGAAATCCTGTATGCGTGTCGCCCAAAATTTTTGTAGGCGGAGCAGACAATCGATAAAACTTGTATAATTGAAATAACAGTACTTATTATTACTATCACGGTTATCATTATTACAAAAACAATAAATATTATATGCAAATAAAATTAAATAATGTTATATCAAATGTATTATTCTTGTGTACTTCGGAGACATTTCTACTCAATCCAGCACAATTGTTTTCTGTAATTTTTACCATTTCACACAGCTGGTGCGGTTGCCCTCCACTCTTTGCCACTGTTGCCACCGCACTATAAGGGAATGTAAATATTTTTCCTCCCAGATTTGGTAACCAATCGCTGTCACTGCTAACCTGTCTTCACCCTGTCTCACCCTGTCTTCGAGAGCTAGAAAATGACGAAAACATTGACCAAGTTATTGCTTATGCCGATGATGTAGCCGTGGTGTGTTCGGGCAACTCGAGAGTTCAAATCGAGAATAAAGCAAATCAAGCATTGAGAACGTTGGCAGAGTGGTGCAGAGGCGCAAAATTAGAACTCTCGTCCTCTAAGACGAAATACCTTATTGCTAAAGGACATCTAAGTCATAAGAGGAATCCTAGCATTAAAATATCTGGCTCAACAGTGAAAAGGACAAAAGAATTTGAATACTTGGGTGTGACACTGGAGGAAGGGATGAGATTTGGGGCTCACATTCGCAAAATTACCCAAAAAGGCGAAAATACCATGAGCAAGTTAACGAGACTGGCAGCCCAAAATTATAACCTGCCACCAGGCATCATGGATACATACATAAAGTCCATATATGAACAGATTACCACATATGCGTCCTCGGTCTGGGTGGGTGGACTCAAAAATAAGAAGAATGTTAGGGTACTTCGATCCTCACAAAGGAGAATACTCCTGAGAGTGACGGGATCATTTGGCACGACCTCCACGGAGGCGCTCCTTGCCGTAACTGGTATCATACCACTAGACAAGGAAGTGAGATGGCGAGCAGCCAAATACCAGTTCAGGAAAGGAGATGAACAGGAATTGACGAAATGTGTTGGAATCTTCCTCCCTACCCTACACGATATAAGAGCAAGATTGACAAATGAATGGCAAATGGAGTGGGAAACTGCTGAGAATGGAAGAAGAGTATATAGCTTTGTGCAAAACATCAGATACAATAAACTAGCCAGCAATCAATATTCAAGAGGACTCGTACATCTTCTGACAGGCCATGGCCCATATGGTACGCATCTCTGCCGAATAGGCAGCAGACCCACACCTGCGTGCAGCGCATGTGGTGTGATAAGAGATACGCCAGAACACAAAGTCTTCTTCTGCCAGGCAGCTGGTGAAGAGATCAAACGACTAAGACGGGAACTACCAACCACTGACGTCAAAACACTCTTATGTCCTCAGCAGTTGGACAAGCTTAGAGCCCTGGCGAATGCAGTATCATTAGAAGAACAGAGAAAATTTAATACTCGGCTCCAAAATCCCCAACCGGAAGCGCCCATCCCGGCAAGACACAATGAAGATGTAAGGAAAATCAGGTTTCAACCGGCAAGGATTTCACGCACCAGGAATGTGCCTCCCGCACCGGCTTACTGGACGAACAGGAAGCAGAAGAAGACGAAGTGTAAGAAGTGGAGGAAGCTCCGGAAAATGCTTCTAGAAGAAGATTCTTCGCTGTCTCATTGGGAAGGCAGGAAGCCGAGGAGCGTAGGAGAATTCGTCCAATCAGAATGCCTGGTGAGAAACATGAAGACTACCTTATAAGGGTGTCTGCATCCAGAACATCAAACATGTAAATTAATCCTCTAACTCATATAAATATCCTCATCAGACACAAACATAACACATATCTTTAAATTGCCATGCTAAAGTGCACTTTACACATTTTATCCCTGCACTGGTACTCCAGTGTCTTATATTTCAGTTTCATATCATCACCATATATCTACACTTTCAGCACCATGTTTTCACTACGCTGGAACTCCAGTGTTTAATATATAATATATTTTTCTTGTTGTTGTTGTTCTTTTAAATTTTTATATCTATTATTATCTCATATACAATTTTTATCTCAAAGCATTAAGAAACCACACATACCCGTTCTAAGGAAACTCGCGCGCGCTATAATCACTCTTTACCAACTCCAAATCCCAAACTCTTGTACAGATGGGGGCTGGACACCGACAGCGGAACACCTAGCCTCTGGGGTGGAGCATTCTTTGACAACAGTAATTGCAAAACGTAAAAATAAATGGTCTTAAACCAAGAGCTCACCCGCTCTCGGTTGCCGGCTCCTGATGCAAGATGCATCAATAAACAATATTATGTAATGTATAGGGCGTGCGAGCTCCAAAAACTTCTCACTCATAGATCCTGGAGCCCGGGATCCGGTACATGCTAGATCACCACACATTACAGCATATCACCTAAAATTGTAATACAAACAATATGTAACGGAAGATACTTATTCACGTGGAAAAATGTATAGCATTGTACTGTCTACAAATGTAATGTAATGTAACTCAATTTATTAACTATGTTATTTAATCTTGTATTATTTTCTTTTTATTTTCAGTCTTATGTATCTGCAATTATCAATAAAATAGTAGTGCACAACGATAACGGGGGAACCGTAATTCGAGCAAAAGACGTCCCAGTTTATTTCAGAGGCACTGGGACAAGCGTATGCCCTCGAATGCATACGGGTGGAGGTTTGGTTGTATTCGGGGGTTCCCCCCCCTTATTGTCACTGCTAACAACTTTATTCTCTTGTTAACAATAACAAGTGTTGTGCTATTTGTAACTTGACACGAAATATGTCAATTTCCTGAGGAGGGGGTCGACGACACCCAACCCCTTGCTTACTTTACTGCATCTTCTGGCAATGAATGACGTAATATTGAGGATGTACGGTTTGAAAGATGATGGGGATTTTTTTGGGGGGGGGCGGATTTACCCATTGCATGCTAATATTTATTTTGTTCAAGGAGGTTTCTCTTGGATTTACAAGCAACATATATAGGGATGTGAAGATTTCGTTTTAACGATAACACCGAAAAGTTGAGGAAAGAAAAATAAAGTGTTTAAAATATATTTGGGTAGGTAAAGGAGGAAAGTTTTCGGTGTTTTGGAACCGCGAAATAACGCGAATTATGACATTTTTTCAGAATAACACAGGATTTTGCACTTTAACGTGAAAAACTCCGCAAAATATGCAATATAAACTGGGGATAACCTTCTTCTGTTCAAAAAGAACTACCTGAAACGCTATTAGGTCTGCCGTTTCTGGTCTAGCTGGTGATAGTTCAATTCAAAAGAGATTGTCACGATTCATTCATTGCAGTTTGGCGCAGACATGTCTGACAGTCAGTGATGTGCGTCTACACGTAAACAACGATAGTTTACATTCTACACGTAGACTATTTTATACACGTAGATTACGTAATTTATGTAAACAAAATGGCGAAAGGTGATAACTTAGCAAAGGGCGCCGTGGAATTAAAAAAAATTATACTGCGTATCAGTTTCTGATGTGTAAGGATAACTTTTCATACTATTTCTTCCAAATTCGAACAATTTCTCACCTAGGAAGAAACCTAATATAGGAAATATTCTAGTGTTTTATGGGGAAAAAACCACTTGCCTCACGACTGCCATCTGTTGTTGATTTTGCATACTATTGATCTTCTTCTATAGTTGGTAATAGAAGAGAAGAGAAATTTTGTTGTAAATATGGTCTTTTCATTTCGTTAGGAACCAATATAGTTGAAAATGTCACTTTCCTTTCATGAAAGCCTTGAAAATTAATTTTAGTGCACTTTAGATTGTCTACGTAGTCTATGTAAACTACAACCGTATGTAATCTACGCGTAGATTACGTGTAGACAACGCATGTAGACGTAAACTTATAGTCTACGGCACATCACTGCTGACAGTGTTTAACCTCGTCCTGAAATAGAAGGGAAATTTCGTAGGAACGGGAACATTTTCAGGGAGAAGCACCTGTTGTGTTTCGGGGGTGCGTGTATGTGTGTGTGTGTACACAAAACGGTATTTTCAGGTCGCAGAGGATTGTTATGGCATTGTTAGGGAAATGTGCTGTGCATGTTGTGTTCAAAGATTTGGGTGTTATCATGCAATAAGCATTTCATATTTAGTGTCTGATGAGATGAAATAGTTTTCCAAATGGAAAACCATACTTAAGCATAAAAGAAACATTAAAAGTGCATGTAAAAATAACACCGAATTTTGCCCTAAACCACGAAAAATAACACCGAATTGCAGTAAAATACGTGGAGGAATCAAAAAGTAATGCCTCCTCGTATATTTTTTTGTAATGTGTAGCGCGTTGTTGATGTGTTATTACTATGTGATATATTAGTCCTTCGATAACAGTTGTGTACTTTATGTTTCAGATTGACTGAAGGAAGCCATGTATATGAGGCATAAACAAAGAGCTGTGATGGAGCTCTTGGCAAAAGAGGGTTGCCCCCCTGTAAAAAATCATAGGATGTTAACAAATGGGAACACTGTAGTGGACGTGAGCAATGTCAGATGTTTGGTGAAGAGGTTCAACGAAGGATATTGCAAATAAACAGCGCAGCGGACATCAATCAACATCACTGACGGAGGACAAGAAACTCCGGGCAGATGAATTGATTCGTCAGGATCGGCGCATCACAATCGAGGAGTTGGCAGCCGTACGTAACGTGTCTTCTCAGGCCTTAGTCTGTGACTTAGGATACCACAAAGTGTGCGCTATGTGGGTTCCCAAAGAACTGACCGCAGACATGCGCACTAGGCGTGAGGAAGTGTCCTAAGAGCTCCTGGCCGCGTTTGAAGCGCATCAGAACGACTTTTTCAAAGATTGGGTCAATGGAGGTGAAACATGGGCGTATATGTATGACCCAGAGAGTCAAGTGCAATCGATGCAATGGCGCCATAGTTGTTCTTCACGTCCAAAAAAATTCAAGTCTGCAAGATCAATGCAGATAGCGATGACATGGTGCAGACAACAAACTCCAGAGTTTTGCCAACATGGATTTAACACTTGGGTTCAACGTGATTATGTGGAACAGTAGGCATATGTAGAAGAGGCTTCAGGCTTCACTATGATGTATAGTTTATCTTGATTGATGCATTATTAAAGATCTGGGATGGCAGGAGGCATAACTTTTTGATACCCCGTAATATAACATCGAAGTTTAGGGGGAAATAAAACCAAAACTTCACGTCTCTACTAAGAGAATTAGAGAGGTTAGATTGATTAATTGATTTGGTTTTATGGAACTTTTGGCTAATCGCGAAGATGCGGATGGGTAATATGAAGAAACTGATGAAGGGGCATCCAGAAAGAACACTCAGGCGAGGCCGTGATTTGAGCCCGAACCTCAGGTGAGATAGGATAAGATTGTAAGACTATAGGAAAGATTTGGACAAGTGCTATCTCATCAAAGAAGAAGCGAAGTAGGTTGATGACGTCACCAACAACATCAAGCACGTTGGGTGGTCGACACAGAAATGTCGCTACCGAAGGATCTTGGTTTGAGTCCAAGCCTGGACATGCGGTGTTCTTCATATTTTCCTTTAATCATCTTCATCGTCGCGATTAACCAAAAGTGGAAGAAAAGCTACATAGAATACAGAAAGTGCACATAGAACATGGTAATGCAACACACCCTCAAAGCATTAGGAGCAGTCAGTAAGCAAACTTGTTCCCCTTTGTTCCTGACAGGTGCAATTTACTGCTGAAAAACAAGAACAAGTTTCTACCTGCTCATCAACAATCTCGGATCGCAGAGTTTTGCACTGTAATGACCGGTAACGGATGTCAAGGTCGATATATGACCAGAAGAAGAGCGAATTTCACCAAGCAACCTCAACGTGATTGGCTAACGACATGAATTACGTCATCCGAAGTGAAACCAGCAATGCTGAAGGTGTGTGCAAGACGGAGTACAATTTCCCGCCATTCAAGACAAAGAAAGTATGTGAAAAGGTGTGCCCGCCTCGAGAACCATGAACCGCAGTGCACCTTGGGAGTTGAAAGTGGTGCATGTAGGTGCTCTGGTGCATCTTAATGAACTTGAGACAGGAAAAGATGAATATATTAGTGTTACGGTTGAATAAATCACAATAGTGATATCAGAGAAAATGCTGGCACCTGGATTTCGCGCTATATCAGTGTAAGTTTGTTGCAAATGGGGTTCAACGTTGAATGTGAGACTTACAAGTCCGTAAACTGGCCTAAGGACGTTAGAAAGTAACTTATAAATTACTACATGCTCTGTGGATGGCATCAGGCGTATGTTTTCTTTTCGGAGGGTGCTGAAATGTTAAAGGTGGATATTTCGTAGCAGCGCTCTAAGAGGGTAGCGGAAAACACCATAAAAGATTTCGTCGCCTCCCCGATGGCGGAGGCAACGTCGTCGCCTTGTAATCAAGGGGTCCCGGGTTCGATTCCCGGTGGAGGCCAAAAGTGGTTCGGATCCCACTTTAAACTGTAGGTGCAGTCCCGATTACCTTGCCTGTGCATAAAGTGGATACAAAAGAAAAGCTTACTCAGTGTAAAATATTTCTTAATTCCCATTTTTAAAAGTCTTACAGTGACAAATATGATAATCATGTGTCATTTTAAGGGGGGGAGACTGGTTGTATTAATCACTTGCGTCTTTCCCGAGTTCTTTACTGCTTTCACTTAAAAAGTTTGATTTTCTTAAAATTTTGGAGTGGTTGCTCCCCCTGTGTACGCAAGTGGTAATAGGTAAAGTAAATATACAGTTCCCCGTGCATATAACACCGTACCATGAAGGCACATTTAGGGGATGCGGGGGTAGAGCACCACACATTCTCGATCTCGGCCACTTTGGAGTTGATGTGATCAGCACCACGCTCCGGCCGCCTTTACCCCAACAGGGTTGCCCCCAAGTACCCATTTATTTGAGGCTGGGCGAACCACAGAACCGTTTTATGCGGGGACAAGGGCGGACAAATTCCGACCTTAAATCACCCGTTGGCCCAAATTGGGTTGGTCCAAATTAAGTTGGCCCAAATTTTGTTGGCTGAGTTCGTTAAGTGTCCCATTTAAGTTTCCGGGTTCGAGTCCATTGCGAGGGCAAATTGTGCGTGACAGAGAACTTTGTAAAGAGGAAGCATGGTTATTCGCTGACAAAAAGCTCTGAATTGATGCACCAGTGTGAAATTGAGAGGAACGTGATGTTTCTAAAGAGAAATCAAGACTGGAAATTTTGCTCGCCTAAACCACGACACAACACACGGTGTCTGTTTCCTTTCACGTAGCACATATCACGACCCCACACGACGTTCGATCGGGAAGGCATGGGAACACCATCTCTGCTTTGACAGGCGAGAAATTTCTCCACGATACATTGGCAAAAGGTCTCGAACCGTGAAGAAGGATAATAGCTTCGTAGCTTCTGGGAATTTCACACAACCCACCTCACGATGCTCTCCTCCCACGATCAACGTCTTTCTGCCCAGTCTCTGAGGAACATCATCAAGATGCTATGGTCAATTTTGTTTGCTTCCGAAACGTGGCCGTGGCTGTCCTCAGAATTTTTTTCGTAGGGTCTTGAGAATTGGGACAAAGCAAGACATTTCTTCTTCAAGACATTGCTTACTTATCATTATCAGTCCTTTACAGTAATTGATGCAAATTACTGAGACTGAAATAAAATTATACGTGTGAAACATACATGCTTCATTCATTTTCGACTGGGGTGCTCCCCGGCCCCCTTGGCGGAGTGGTTATCACATCGCGCTACGACGCCAGAGGTCCTGGGTTCGAATCCTGCCCTGGGCATGAATGTTTGTGAGTGTCCATTCATCAATTTCATCATATTATCACCCATCCTCATAAATTAGCCAAAAGTGTGGCACAAAAAGCGAAGTAAAATACAGGAAATCAACAACGAATGGGGGCCCTTGCCCCCCTCTCCGGATTGCCGTGTTCCGAAAGCAGTGGCCTCGCCATGGAAGTTTATTCGATTGATTGATTTACTTTATTTCGCTATTCTGCCACTTTTAGCTAATCGTGAAGATGAGGATGAATAATGAAGGGACACTCACGAAGAACATCCATACCAAGATGGGGATTCGAACCCGAGACCACTAGTGTTCTAACGCGTTCTGCTAACCACTCCGCTACGGGGGTCGGCCGGGTGTTCTTTTCTGAATGTTCCTTCATCATCATCATCATCGTGATCCAAAAATGGCAGGAAAGTGACACTTAATAACAAAAACGCACGCATAAAAGTATTCATTTCTCACCATTTTTAATGTCATCTTCAAACTTTTAAAACATGTGGGTAAAATCATTTAAAAAAAAAATGAAAATCCAAAAAATAAATACCTATAGTTGACTTGAGGAGCATGGTGTCCGTGACTGTTCAATAAACATTTCATATTTCCGTAATATATCTCAAACATTACTGCAATGTTTCGCACGGTTTTGCTTCAACGTTATTAACTATATTACACTATTGCATAATTACAATATAAATCAATGTGGCAACGTGGTCGCCTTGTAAGAATGGGGTCCAGTATTTCATACCCTTTGGAGAGACAGAGTGATTCGGATCGTACTTTAAATTGTAGGTCCGATCCCTATCAGCCTTACTGTGCATAAAGTGGACTTAAAAACAAGCTCAAACAAAACAATGGCTTATTTCTATGCGTCGTCTCATTGGGGCGCTTAATTGACGATGTGAGTTGGGGACATTTCTGTGTGACTCAGGGACTGTTGGCTGTATTTCAAATGCCAAAGGCCCGATTAATAATTTCAGATATATCGGGAAACGATCACTTAATTTTAGACGCCGGGGGGGGGGGGGGTCACTATTCCCTCATGTTCATTTATCTAATGTTCTCTGAGGATAGGAAGCAGCTACATTCATTTTCAAGAATATCAATAAGGTTGCAAGATGAGTATATTAAGGTTAGTGAATAACATTTTACGTCATTGAAAATCACAAAAGATCATGGAAGGTGAGACGAATTTCGATCAGAATTAACTGAAGAAACGTATAGAAAAAGTGACACGGATAACTTTCTAAGTTTGGCCATTCATTTCTACACACTCTCGCATGCTAATTGGTCACTTGAAATCAATTTTCAAGGAGAAAACGTATTAAAAAAATGTTCAACTGTATCAAGAAGAGGCCACCAAGAGACCAAGTATGGTGGTTGTGTAAGAGAAGTACAAAGAAGGGTGAACGGTCTATTTACCTTTTCACAAGTGCGTACAAAAAGCATTCCAGTCTAAGTGCGTGCGCCAGTAATTAGTGACTGAACTGAGGCGAATCCAGTACGTCGAACCTTTCAGATTAAATATTTGTGCAGCGAAGCTCACTTTTTTTTTTTGGCGTTTCCTTCACCTGTCTTAAACTCCACCCACGTAACTTAGGAAAGCGTGCTCGATGTAAAAGGTTTTAGTGGCCTATTTATCTTCATGATAATTTGTTGTCAAACACTGAAACTAGTGCAAATTGACATTCTTGCCTACGAGAAGCTATGGACAACCTTAGCAACTTGGAGATAACATGCTAACAGCACCAAGTCTGACCTGTATAACCTACGCATAATTGCAAAAAAAGGCATATAAATAGGTTAGGCAGGTTAATTTTGTTTAAGCTGTTATATGCACAGGTGGATAGGATACGTTAGGCAGGTCAGGTTTAGTGCTGTTAGCATTAGTGTTGAGCCGATATCACCTTGAACCGATACCGATACTCTGACCGATACCCACCGATTCCGATACCGATACTCTGACCGATACCCACCGATTCCGATACCGATACTCTGACCAATACCCGCCGATTCCGTTACTCTGACCGATACCCATCGATTTCGATACCGATACTCTGACCGATACCCACCAATTTCGATACCGATACTCTGACCGATACCCATCGATTTCGATACCGATACTCTGACCGATACCCACCGATTCCGATACCGATACTCTGACCGATACCCACCTATTCCGTTACTCTGACCGATACCCACCGATTCCGTTACTCTGACCGATACCCACCGATTCCGATACCGATACTTCAAAATTACAATAATTAAAATTTGTTCAAAATATTGTAAATATTCTCTAATTTTATGCATCAATTTACAAAGAAATTTGATTAGGATATTCAAGAATGACATCAGAATATTAAAATAGCTGTTATGTAATCACAAAATGAAGTTTTGCGTGCAAAATTGATGCAAATTAAAAATAAAGTTTGAATTTTACATAACTTCCACGATAATTAGACTCCCCGAATGGGTCACGAGGCATTTTTGCGGACCACATGAAAACCAAAATGCCGGGACAGTACCGGCTGGTATCGATAGATGAATTCCAACCGAATACCACTCGCATTGGCTCTGCCTTAGTTAGCATGTATTTCCAAATTGCTAAAGATATCCCTAGCTACTAGTCTCCCGCCTTCAAATAGTTCTTTCAGTGACCGAGAGATGGCACGAAGTTATGCCCTATGCATAACTGAATAAATTGAACAAGTACATAGATCATTCTTAACAGTAAATATCTTTTTAAACTAAGAAAACATGTTACATTCATGGATGTTTTAGACTCTGAATAATAGCTTCAGTCTCCGCTAAAATATGTGAAATTTCAATAGGCTCAATGTACTATTTACGCTCTTTGCAATGATGCTAGCCTCAGTTAAAAAAACTACAAGTAAATTGAATATCTGCATTAGGTCTTACATATTTAAAACGTTCAAACACATATTTTTGAATTTTAAAGCATTTGAATGACGCAATTGTTCCTGTCAATACAGTATATTACGTTAACAATATAACTTTATGTTTCAGAAAACAGCGTAGCCATCACGGATATAGTGGACCTGGCAATAGTGCAATAAGTTACTCGAGTGGCCAACGTGAGAGATATTCAAACATCTTTAAAATGCAATTATTTTATGCATGATGCAATGTATTTACAATTCTTTACGATACACCAAAAGACACAGTCCTTCATTTGTTAATTAAGAGTCCATATCAACAACTCTTAGCAAATTTTTTTTGACGTGCTATACACATTTTTATTTGCTTAAAACATTTAAAAAATTTAAAAAACATTGACGTGGCTCCTCTGATGGCGTAGTGGTAACGTCGTTACCTTGTAATCAAAGGGTCACGGGTTTGATACCAAGTGGAGGTACATAGTGGTTCGGACCACTTTAAATTGTAACTCCAGTCCCGATCAACCAATCTGTGCATAAACTGGACTTAAATACTCACTCATTCAGTCACAAAGTGGACTCTAGCCCGACCCTGTGGCCGAGTGGTTAGCACATCGCGCTGCGACGCCAAGGGTCCCGGGTTCGAATCCTGGTCGGGCTTGGTTGTTTGTGAATGTCCATTCATCAATTTCATCATTTCATCACTCATCCCCATCTTCTCAAATTAGCCAAGAGGCACAAAACGCGAAGTAAAATAAACTAAATCAAATCAAATCAAAGTGGACTCAAAACTCAAAACATAAAGTACGTTATATTTGCTTCTTGTGAAAAAAATAACACATATTTTGTCAACCCTAACCATACCACGATGATTCTTCCCCCCCTGAGTTCCGCGGAAGTGCCCGTGCGAGCAACATCGCCGTGCCTCTGCTCGTGAACCGGTGAGTCATCGGGACTCTGGCGTGCTAGACGACGCGAAACGCGTAAATTTTCAAGTCACGTAAAGTTGTTAAATTGAAGGAAAATGGAAATCCGTCGTGTAAATACGCTAAAGTTATGGTTTTCAAGTGTGAAGAAGTGCCCATCATCGCTGATGCTTCATCGTTGGATACGGGATACTCTTGCCTTGACTGAAGACCAGGTATTAAGTATTGAACTGGACCAATACCGTAAGTGCGTATATATTAAGCTAGTGACGCGTCTATTAGGCGAACAGTTAATGAATAAATTTGAAGGGAAGTTAGTGTATTGTGATGAGGATGATGAACATGAAATTAGATTAGATTGGGCTGATAGGACAACTACACTAGTGAGACTACATGTTATACCAATGGAAATAACCGATAGTCATATCCGTACAGTGCTTGCGCAGTATGGTGAAATTAAGACCCCTCCGGTGGACGAGCGATATTCGGATGAGCATATTTATAAAACTCGTACAGGCATTAAGGTGGTGAGAATGGTTCTGAATAAGCCAATCCCGTCCTATGTATCAATACAGGGCATGCAATATTGGGTAACATATTATGGACAGAAACCTACCTGTAAAATATGTGAAGACACTCAACACACAGCACGGTTTTGTCCACACCGACGTGGTGCTATGGGGGAGCGAGTGATGCAAGATGATACTGGAGCATGTGCTACTCCTGTAGATATCCAGCCTAAGCAGTCATATGCAGCAAAGGTACATAGACCACCTAGCCAACGTTCAGCGCACGAGACGGATATAAAGGCTGACACACAATTTACAGTGTTGCCAATTCCAATGCAGTTGCACGAAAAAAGTGTGAACAATGAACGCGATAAAAATCTGCAAATAGAGCCGAAAAAAGCTGATGTTTTAGAACACAAAATGGACCCTACGAAGGAAACACCTCTACCTGCGTCTATCCACAGCACATCGTGGGCGGAAGAGGTGGCATCTTTAGACAACCTCCACAGTGACGTACGGGATAACGTGTTGGTGACTGACAGTCTGGCAACAACTGATCAAGCGATGCGCGAGTCTGACACTACGAGTAATCTTCAAATGGAGACTGACATGTACGAAGCAGGAGGATCCCATACACTGGAAGATCAACAAAACAAGGTTCAGCTTGGTGAAACCACAACAGGAACTAAGGACAATGCCAAAAGAAAATCAAATGTGAAGAGACTCCAGGAACAGAAGCAGTTGAAGAAGAAAAAAGTACAACAAAATGTGGCACCTGACCCCCACCACAAGAAGAACGTGAAGCAGCAGGCAATAGCCCCCTCCCCAGTGCGTATAACGAGATCCCAAAGTGTGACAAATTTGGTCCCGAGTGTTGATTTACAACCTGTGATCGGATCCAAATTCAGTGTTTCCCCTAGTGTGTCTAGTGAATGTGTGGGTGCAAGTAAAAATGAAAGTCAGAAATAGCATGTGTAAAATGAGTAAAGGTATATGATGCTTGGTCACGTGTTTACACGAGGTACCGTGCACATATGCAAGGTTTACGTTTCGTGTGCATGGAAGTGAGTGGAAAAACAGTGTACGAATGTTAGTGTCCTCTGGGCAAAATGTATAATTCACAGTGTTGGGTAATCCTAGTTCTTAAATTTCTGTTAGTTGTATATATGATGACTACTCTCCGTTTAGCTACGATCAATATTAACAAAATGCGATCTTTCACTAAACAGGAGGCGCTAGGAGATTTTTTCCTACAATCATCTTTAGATATAGCACTTCTTCAAGAATGTGGAATAACAGCATTTAACCTCCCCCCAAACATATTAGTCTATAATAATGCAACTTTTCAAGCAACGGGAACAGCCCTGTTAGTACGTAACACCGTACCGATTTCAAATGTGATGTGCCATCCCAATGGTAGAATTATCTCAGCAAAAATAGCTAATGTTTGGGTATATAATTTATATGCACCTTCAGGGACACAATTTAGGAAACAGAGGGATGCGTTTTTTGCGACGGATGTCGCTACTGAAATGCAGGGTACAAGAGAACATATAATTTGCGCGGGCGATTTCAATTGTGTCCTGCATCCGCAGGACCAAAGACCTGGCTTTAATACCTCCAATTCTTTGCAAAAATTAGTAAATGGGTTTAATTTTACAGATGTATGGAATGACAAATATTTTGGACAGAAAGGGTACACGTACATTCGTAATAATTGTGCTTCCCGTTTAGATCGATTTTATGTAACACCACATTTACGCCAACAAATCAAGTCACTTAGTATAACACCCACCTGTTTTTCAGACCATAGTGCCGTAATCATGGCGATAAATGTGGATATACCAATAGTACCGAGAGGGTATGGCTACTGGAAATTAAATGCTTCTATCCTTACAGATGCAAATTTCCAACAAGCCTTTCAGGACCAATGGAATGTATGGGAAGCACACCGTACCAGACAAAGTGATATAATTCGCTGGTGGGATGAAATTCTTAAACCGGGCATAAAACGGTTTTGTCTTAGTTATTGTAAGGAACGTTCTAGTGACTGGAATAATAAATATAATTTTTATTACCGTGTGCTGCGTGAACTTATTCATGAAGCCACTGAAGGGAAACAAGTGCAAACAGAGGTAAAACGTGTACAAGCTGTACTGCTGAGGATGACAGCTGAAAGACGACAAGGTGTAAAAATTCGCAGCAGACTCCCCCACTTTGATAAAGAAGAGGTTGCATCTATAAGCCATGTGCTGCAAGAAAGACACAATGCGAAAAGACAATTTATTAGCGAAATAAACGACAATTCTGAAATTAAAATAACAACAGCCCCGGAAATACGTAACAGATTTTACAGCTATTTTGAGAATCAATTTTCCCAACCAATAACACATAATGTAGATTTGACGTATAACTTGGAATCCTTGTCCGAGGTCCTTGACGATGAGGAACGTGAGCAATTAAATAACGACTACACAAGCGAAGAAGTATTCCGTGCGGTTAAGTCAGGGAAGCCGTTTTCTGCACCTGGTCTGGATGGGATACCAAACAAACTCTACCAAACATTTTGGACGTTGATGGGAAAAACACTAACTGAATGGATAAATGCAGTGTTCCGAAGGTATAAAATGGGAAAATCCTCGAATACTGGGATTATAGTTTTAATACCAAAATGTGTGAAACCCACTGAAGTTGGTCAATATAGACCCATTACCCTCCTATGTACTGATTATAAAATATTCTCTCGCTGTATGCTAGGCAGACTTATGCCCTATGTAGAAAAACTAGTTGGAGATACACAATATGTTTTTGGTATGAACAAGAAAATTACAAATGTCTTACAAACGCTTCGTGAAGTGCTTACCTGTTATACAGTCAATAGAAATAACCATGATAATGCTATATTAGCAATAGATTTTCAACGAGCATTTGACTCGGTACACCATGATTACATATTTAATGTGCTTCAAAAGTACGGTATACGTGGACATTTTTTGTCAGCATTTAAAAGCCTTTATAGTAACGCAACATCCAAAATACAAATAAATGGATTTATGACAAGAGAACTTCCTATTCACAAGGGAGTAAGACAAGGTGACCCATTATCGATGATAGCTTTCTGTATCTCATTGAGACCCCTCCTTTCTGCATTAGAAAAGCAAGTACAAGGCATCACCATACAATCTATAAACACAAAGGTGTTGGCCTATGCTGATGATGTCAATATATTAATAAATACGCAGTCTGATATTGCTGCGACGTCTAAAGTATTACAGGAATTTGGTCCCCTTTCAGGGCTCACAGTAAATCAGAAAAAATCAACTCTTATGCATTTAAACCCGGATATAACTTACCCTCAGAGCGGAGAATTTCATGTTGTTCCATCGATAAAAATACTTGGAATAATTTTCGCGCGCTCCCTTCAACGAATGATCCAGTTAAACTATGACAGAGTGATAAATGGTGTTAAAGCAGTTCTACAAATGAATAAATTTCGAATACTTAGTATACAGTCAAGAGTGACGTTTGTACAGGTGTACGCTCTCTCCAAGGTGTGGTATGTAGCAAAAATCCTCCCGTTGAGGCAACTGGATATTTTTAAGCTCAAGAGTGCTGTGAACTGGTTTGTCTGGAACGGTCAAATCTTGCGTGTAAATCACGCAACGCTTTGTTTACCCTATGCAGAAGGGGGAATGAACCTTGTAAACGTGGAATATAAAAGCCAGGCTCTACGTATACAAGCTGATGTAACGACACTGATTCAACACCCAAACAGCCTCACTAGTAAAGTTCTGAGACACGCCTTGGACAACATTCAATTGGAGGCCCCCATTGATGTTACAAGACTTCCAGACAGATTATGGTATTTTAAGAATACAATAGTGGATATCAGTTACGCTTTAATACAATCTCCAATCCTTCCAACGCAAGAGACGTCAAAAATATATAGAAGACTGTGTTCACTATCACAAAAACAGTGTAAAATTGTAGATCGGAATCCAAGAGTCAATTGGCGGGAAGTATGGAATAATATACAGGCCCGCCACCTTACGTTAAGAGTCAGATCAGCGTGGTATATAATTGTACACCAAATATTCATTACTGGAGTTAAACTTTATGATATAAAATTAGTAAATACTCCAATATGTGCTACATGTAATGTACAAGATAATTTAGTGCATAAGCTTAGTGAATGTCAAATAATCCAAAAATCATGGTTATATATCAAAAAACTTGTGAGTACAATTTGTCGTACATCAGAACGTAACATTTCAGTAGATATTCTTTTGTATCCTTCCTTTGCATATTATCCAAGAACAAAACGCCACAGTGTACAATGGCTCTTAGGCCAATATGCCCTTTTTGTATCCATATATAGGCAACAAGATTTTCACATCCAATTTATCAATCACCTGCACCAGGAATACCAAATGATCCCTCGTTGTAAAAGAGATATGTTATATGCAAATTTCCTAAATGTAATGTTAACTTTATAATGACAAAAATGTAAACATATACAATAATATGTAATAGTTTCAAATAAAAAAAATAAAAAAAAAAAGTGGTTAGCACATCGCGCTGCGACGCCAAGGGTCCCGGGTTCGAATCCTGGTCGGGCTTGGTTGTTTGTGAATGTCCATTCATCAATTTCATCATTTCATCACTCATCCCCATCTTCTCAAATTAGCCAAGAGGCACAAAACGCGAAGTAAAATAAACTAAATCAAATCAAATCAAAGTGGACTCAAAACTCAAAACATAAAGTACGTTATATTTGCTTCTTGTGAAAAAAATAACACATATTTTGTCAACCCTAACCATACCACGATGATTCTTCCCCCCTATTAGGGGCGGTTCAAGATAAACTTTTATCCCTGGCGACGTGGGTTCTTGGCGCCACCCGCCATCCCTGCCTTTCCACCCTGGTTCCCCTACTTTCTACTCCCAACCCAAACCTTTACCATATTACAAATTGACGGTTATAAATAAGAAAAATAATCTTATTTTTAAATACTTTAAGTATTACTGTTCAAGAATATGTTTATTGTAAGTATATTTTTATTTAATACTTACATAAGGATATCAAAATAACACTAATCTCTTAGGTTAATTTGCTACATGCATAGGCGGAGTTCTGGAGGGGCCAGGGGGGCCTGCCTTCCCCCCAACTTAAAGAAGACTAGAAGAAAATAAGACATGATTAAGTTCAGTTACTACATTCTTGTTATGAAGCCATACCGCAAGTCTTGACGTTTGGCATGATGTCATGTGCTGTAATTGCGCCGCAATAGCGGGTCTTAGACGATTTGATTGATGTTTACAGTTTGAAGAAAGAAAAACGTAAAATGACTTTGTGTTTAGTCAGCAGTTACTGCTGAGGCATCAAAAGAACTTTTCAATTTAATTTTTCTAAAATTTCTGAAGCTTACTATTGTACCGTAACTTTTTTAAAGTAATACGAGTATTGTATCAATAAAAAAATAATGAAATGCAAAATGCAATAATCGTACTGTTTTGCTTCTTTTAAAACTGACAACCAATATACTAATTAATATGTGTTTACTTAAGAGAGGAAATTTAACATTTTCAAACCAAAAAGGCCTTAAAACTCAGTGTTTTTAAGTTGTTATTTTTTAAATTTCCGGGGGAAGGCCTCCGGACCCCTTATAAACTAGGGGATATTCAATAACCCTGAGGTCCATCATATGCTTCTCCCAGAGTCTGCCCCCCCCCAAAGCAATAGCTAAAACTCCGCCCATGGATGATTTTGCAATGTATGCATTATGTTTTGAAAAATTCTCTAATAGCAATGAACGCATGTATGTAGTACGTACCAAAAATGCTTCTGGTCTAAATTTGCATTTCGTTCATTACTTATTTATGCATGCCTAATAAATGACAATAGGCTTCAACTTATTAAACGATGAAAATTGCATTTGTTTTCCCTTTCCATCTCTATCTATTTTTTGTACATTGTCTTCATTCTTTATACATATTTTTATTATATTTTTCCTCTCACTGAATTCATACTTATCCTCCAATAGTTTATTTATATTCTATGCTTTGTGTTGTCATCTATGTTTCTTTTAAAAATCTCTTTCCATCCCATCCAGTGTATTTGTTTATAATATGAAATATCTGCTTTGTAATAACTCTTTTTAAAACAAATAGTCACGATTGTTTCGTCAAAATTAAGGTTTTGGCGTTACTCAAGAAGGGACGAAGTTTTGGTGTCCCGGGCGCAGTCCTCCGCAGCCCACCAGCGATCACAGGTTCGAATGACGTGAGCATTGGCATTCGTTTGTGTCCCTTCATCATTCTCATGTTGTCATCATCCATCCATATCCAGCGGCGGCGCCAGGATTATTCAATTTAGAGGTGCGGAAAGAAATTTAGGGGGTGCGATTCTGAAAATAAGGAAAACATGTAACACGGATGCAACCTTTCAAAACTGGGGAGGGGGCAAGAATAGTTTACTTTCCATTGGTAGATAAGGTTTAGCATACTGCGGGGCAAAAATAGCAAAAAGCGGGGGGCAACTGCATCCCTAATAGCCGCCACTGATTAACATAAATTACTGACTGAAATTAAAATATATGTGCGAAATATATAACTTTAGATTGACTTTCATTTTCCAGGGATGCTGTACTCCCCCCTCCCATCTGTCCTCCCCCAGGACGTCCATGATGATATGTATTAAGCCTTATACTCCAAGAAAGTGGTCATACAGTGTAAACATTCAGATACACGTTGCAGTCTTATTGAACTATGTAGTCAAATACAAAATAAAATCATCCTGCCCTTAAAAACACAATTTTTGAACCTTTTCAATGTAACCAATGGAGGTACAAAATACATAGTACATTATACCTTCGCAAAACGCGAAGAGCACAGCAACTGTATCATCTTCAAAATCCCTTCTGCCGCACTATCTTCAACAACGAACCCTTCAGTGGTACACTTAAAAAAAGTTACATGACTGGCACACTTTGGTCCTGGGGACCCGTATTATTAACAATTAGAAATTTTGACCTTAACCATTTTCATTATTGCTCAAAAGTTTTCAGGTACAATAAAGATGCTCTCATGAGTTGCTTCAAAAGAGATCAACATTTTTCTGAACAGTGTGACATAATGTGCTGCTGCATTCTTTACAGATTGGTAATTTACAACGGTGGCAGTAGTTGTTTGTTTTCATGTCCGTTTTGCTGGGGCACAATGCGCATCTTTTACGTTTGAATTTTTCAGTAGTTACTACAACAGCAGGTGGTTCTTCTCGATCTGCTTCTCCAAGAATACGCAGCACTATACCACGGATATCCCTCTGAAGAGTTGGCACCGATTTCCTCTGTTCCAGCAATGGTGTTATCAGATAATATCTCGCTTTCACTGTCATGTTCACTCTATACGTAATCAGCGTCATATTCAGAATCTTCTTCCCTATTCAAAATGTCTCCTATTTCATCATCGGTTAAATGACTTCCTCCCGCCATAATGTTTGGAACAGAAGGAAATATAACAAATGATCAATAATCCCTCATCCAGATAGTTCAATGGTACACTTGGGTCCTGGGGACCCACTCCCTGTAATACACAAGCTTCCAAGCACTTTACGGAAAAAACGTTTTCAGCACAACATTCACCACTGCCAGTCAAAAGACTACTTGGGAGATGAAAGTAATCAGACCTGCCATCTGTGAGTAAACACGTCAACAAATTTCCATTGGGTCCTGAGGACCAGTGATGTGCGTCTACGTGTAAACAACGATAGTCTACATTCTACACGTAGACTATTTTTTACAAGTAGATTACGTAATCTATTTAAACAACATGGCGAAAGGTGATAACTTAGCAAAGGGCGCCGTGGAATTAAAAGAAAATTATATTGCGTATCAGTTGCTGATGTGTGAAGAGAACTTTTCATACTCTTTCTTCCAAATTCAAACAATTTCTCACCTAGGAAGAAACCTAATATAGGAAATATGCTAGTGTTTTATGGGAAAAAGACTATTCTTGCCACACGACTGCCATCTGTTGTTGTTTTTTGCATACTAGTTATTTTCTTCCATAGTTGATGATAGAAGAGAAGAGAAATTTTGTTCTAATAGGTTTCTTTTCATTTCGTTAGGAACCAATATAGTTGAAAATGAAACTTTCCTTTCATGAAAGCCTTGAAAAGTAATTTTAATGCACTTTAGATTGTCTACGTAGTCTATGTAAACTACAACCGTATGTAATCTACGCGTAGATTACGTGTAGACAACGCATGTAGACGTAAACTTATAGTCTACGGCACATCACTGCTGAGGACCCACGTGTACCAGTCACGCGTTAAGATTACTTCTTGAACATTGGGCCTCTTCCTAACAGTTTTTGAAAAGGCTTGAAATAGTACGTTTACTAAACATGTTACGTGGAACAAATACATAGAACGTATTAACAAGAAAATTACCATTCATGTTACAACTCGCAATAAATAATTTCCCGAGTACTATCTGGTGATACCTTGAAAGCAGCTGAAATTCTTGCTCCAGTGCGAGGAAGAACAAGCAGGCGGAAAATAAACCGTTTATCAACAATGCAAAAAACAAAAAGAACATAATTCACATTAAGCTATAGGTAATTATCAAAAATCAAGGACAGGCCACTTGAAGAAACAAGAGAAGAAAAAAATCATAACAACAATGCCGAGGAAAAAAAGACAGTCGCTGATCTTTATAGAGATTGCCGCCAGTGCAGAAAAGTATATATATCGATCGCCACCTCTTTCAGTGCTTGCCTGTTGCATACAATAATAACGGTCTTACTTCAGTACCTACAATTCGGCGCTCGATATGATGACATGACATAATATTACATATTAATGTTAGTGTTTTCAGTTGAACGTGGAGGGTGCTGAAGGGGGTGCGGAAGAAAATTAAGGGACGCTCAAGCACCCCCTCGCGCCCCCTGGTGCCGCCCCTGTCCACATCGCTGCGATTAGTCTAAAAGACAGAAAAGTGACGTGAAGTAGGAAAAATAAGGTCATGATTCGAACCCAGAACTTGATTTATGCAAAAACATTGTTGTGTAATTTGGAAATCCAATAATGACGTTTAGATTAGCTTTTATTCAAATGAAGAACGTTTCTCTATGATTCACGTGCACAGAAGTCTGCAATTCAACCTGCGTTTACTGCGAAGAAATCAGTAAGAAGAAGAAGAAGACGCGAATGAAGAAGCGTGCCTGGTTTGAAGATTACAGGGTTAGATAAAGCACAACAATGAAATGTATACCCTTAGCATTGCTCCGCCATTGTTCTGAAGGCATTCCGAATGCTGGTTTTAAAACCACGCAGAAGGAAAGGGCCTACCCTTTAAGCCTCGTGGCAAACATATTAATTCTCGAAACACCAACATAAATGCGTTGAAACCCAACCCGTACAGGTGGTTCTTGCTTTGTGATTCAGAGAAACAGGTGAAAGCCAGACGTTGGAGATTGTGCTTGTAGTGTCTCAACCAGTGTTGCCACCATCTGATGGCACAATATCCCTTTGCAAAATCCAAATCGCCAAATTTTCCCTTCATCAAAATAAATCACACAATAATAGCAATACAACAAAAGCTACTACTAATAATAATACTAATTATAGTAATTGGACCTAAAAGGGATGAGGAGACAGGTGAGCGGTGAAGGTTACATAATTTAGAACTACATAATTTGTATTCATGTCCAGATATTATTAGAATGACTAAATCAAGAAGACTTAGGTGGGCAGGCCATGTGGCACGAATAGGAGAGGAAAGAAGAGTTTACAGGATTCTACTTGGGAAGCCTGATGGTAAGAGACCTGTAGGAAGACCAAGACGAAGATGGAGGGATAATGTTGAGATGGAAATCGTAGGGATTGAAAGGAGTATATAGATCTTGCTCAGGATAGGGACAGATGGAAGGCCTGTGTTGCTGCAGCAATGAACCTTCGGGTTTAAGAAGGCCAGAGAGTTAGTTAGTTATGTAATTACGTAATAGTATATAGTAGTAGAAATTGTGGCGGTATTAGTAGTAGTAGTACTCATTACATAAATTCATCATATCATCCTCATCGTTACTGATGACCGGAGCTCCAGATAAGTGACGTAAAGTAATCAAAAAGGAAATATAAATAGGCATATAGGTTCATATTTAAAGGAGTGGAAATAAGAAGTGACAAGCAGCCGACCTCTGTGCTGAAATGGTTAGCACATGGTGCTACGACGCCGGGGGTCTCGGTTTCGAATCCCGGCCTGGACATGGATGTTTGTGAGCGTCTCATCATCACTTTAGTCATATCATCACGCATACTAGCCTCCCCGATGGCGTAGTGGTAACGTCGTCGCCTTGTAATCTAGAGTTCCTGGGTTCGATACCCGCCGAAGGCACAGTGGTTCGGATCCCACTTTAAACTGTAGGTCCAATCCCGATTAGCCTATATGTGCAAAAAAGTTGACTTAAAACAAAAACTCAAACAAAAGAAGAACATCCTCATCGTCGCGGTGATCTAGTCGGTAAGGCGTCTGACTGTTACGCGGGACACCCGGGTTCGATTCCTGCAGTTGGTGTCGGAATTCTCCGGCCTTGTCGCTGCATAAATCGGCTCCGGGCTCACCCAGCCTCAAATCAATGGGTACCTGAGAGCAACTCTGGGAGGTAAAGGCGACCGGAGCATGGTGCTGATCACATCACCTCCAAAATGGTCGAGATCGAGAACGTGTGGAGCCCTACCCCTACATCCCTTAAATGTGCCTTCATGGAACGGTGATATATGCATGGAGAACTTTACCTCACCTCCCAGGACGTATTTAGAGGTGTTCCAAGCGTCCCTGACCGCCCCTCCACCGGGACTTACCAAGTACTGAAATTAAATATTGAAGATATACTTTTAAGCATTTGTTGTATTATAATGTATTTCCTCTGAACTGGAAACCAAGAATTATTTTATTGGGATCATACAGCTTTGAAAGACAGTACCAAATCAAATTTATGCACACTACTACTGTGAAAATATGCATAAAATATCACAACCTTTTTATTGTTCAATAAATATTCAATTCTTTATCTATTTCACATTAATTTCCTTGATTTTATAAAAACAATTGGCGATCTTAAGTACACGAAAACTAGATAATAAAATTTTCTTGTTATATTTATACTGCTTTACCATCTTCTTAAGTAATAAAATGATAAAAATGCAATATTAATAAATTTACATATTTTAATTAATATTTCATTGAAATATACTTTAATTGTTTTAATTTAAACATTATTATGATTATTTCTGAAACTCTTGGTTCGAACTCGCCCGAAATATATTTCTAGATACGTGCCTGCTTACCTTATGGTCGCGATTAGCCAAAAGTGGCAGAAAAGCGACGCTTAATAATAATAATCAGATCAAATTAAATAAGCAACAGCACAAGGAAGCCTGGGTATGAAACTTAAACCCTATTTTATTTGAGTCTGATTGCCTGAAATTTCTGTACTTTTCATTCCATTTCGCTAAAAAAAACTCTGTCTGAATTTCCCTGCAAAGGGGAAATTTCCTTCATAATATGGCAACACTGAACTCAACGCGCACGAGCAGAAGTTCTGAAAAAACTCATCGCGAAACACGAAGAAGCTTCATGTTAACTCTAAACCCCTCCCACACCCACTCTTTCTTTTGTACACCTTGAGGCGAATGTACGAAGCCTCTTGATCCATTTATCTGAAATTCGAAACGACAGAGGACTCTTTCTTGCAGTAAAAGTATCCAAGGATTCTTAGGAAAGCCAACAGTTCCCCGGTGCAAGAGTGTACTTTCGTTTTTCCCCTCTTTTTTATATTAACAAAACAGTGTTGACCTTGCACGAAATCAAACATGGTTGTTCAAGACAGTTGAAATAAGGGGAAATTTCAATCACAGAAAATTATATAGAATCACGGCTGTGGGGAAACATAATATACATATAAGTGCAGTCATATTAGACGAATTTTCTCAACATAAAGGAACAAATTCTTAAGAAGATGAAATTTACTACATAACTTCTTAACATTAACATTAATAACAACACTACAACATATCAAATGTCTCCAGCGATCACTCTGCCGCTAAGTCCGCCATATTGAAAAATGGCGGACAAATTAATGTTTTCACGAAATAACAGCACCTAATTGACAATAGCTTGGATTTTTGATGTATACACTTTACCTCTAATACTAGCAAAACAAATTACAACATTATTAAGTGTTCTGCAGATAATTCACGCTGTAGGTAAGGCCACCTATTGGAAAGAATGGCGAACAACTTCTAGAACAACCTGTACTCCTTTGCACAGGTTGTTCTACATAGGACTGTGCGATATTTCGATAACGAGTCAATATTTTTGAAATATCGAAGATCCGATATCGTAAAAATATCGACCTTGGCATATGAATGGCACGTCGATAATTTGGACCTAAATTTTGGATATTAACGTCGATATTTCCCATACTCGTTATGTCGACAAGATATTATATCACAGCGCGCTGCGACACCAGGGATCCCGGTTTCGAATACTGGCCTGGGCATGCAAGTTCTTTGTGAGTGTCCCTTCATCAATTTCATCGTATCATCACTCATCTTCACCATTAGCGAAAGTAGCAGAATAGCGAAATAAAATAAACTAAATCAACCCAGCAATCGATATCGACATTATACCGATTCAATATCGATAGTTCGTCAATATCGAAAAATTGATATCACACAGCCTACTCATACACTAAGGTGGCTAGGGCCTCCCGATGGCGTAGTGGTACCGTCGTTGCCTTGTAATCAAGGGGTCCTGGGGTCGATACCAAGTGAAGGAACATTGTGGAGTGGTTCGGATCCAACTTTAAACTACAGGTCCAGTCCCAATTAGACTATTTGTGCATGTAATGGAATAAAAGAAATGGTTCAAACAAATTAAGGTTGCTAAATCGCAAAACGAACCTCATTTTTTAAAGCGAAAACATTAAAAGTTGCACCCCTCCAAAAGCGCTTCCTCCAAAGATGATTTCAAAGGTGGATCTTTCTTAATTTTTAGATACCCTGAAGGTACCATCATCTCTATGCATTACCTGTTGTTCTACATATAATAAGAGTCGATATTGTAAAAATCGACTTCAGTATATCAATGTCGATAATTCCTACATCAATATCGTCTTTGATATTTTCGATGCTGAATTCAATATCGATATTGTGTTGATATGGAATAATGTATATCGTTCACCTCATGTATTGAGGTTGGAAAATCTCAAACGAGTCGAGTCTGTTTCGTTTAAACCGTATTGATTGATTGATTGGGTTTATTTTACTTCGCTTTTCTGCCACTTTTGGCTAATTGCGCAGACGGGGATGAGTTTATTGAGCAATTTTCACACCGAAAGTACCCCTGAGGGGCATTGGTGCATGTACATTACAAAATACAACATGTTGACATCGCACATAATATATATCTATACATCAATTTGGCAGATTTTTTTTATAATAATAAAAGATACAATGACAAATTATTTCCTGAAGTGAACTAGTGCTGTAAAAGTACATATTATATAGTGTATACAATCTAAATTTATTTTATAAAGTTATTTAATTCCTGAAATTCTTTAACTGAATATAATGTATATTCCAATAGCAATTTTTTCACCGTGGTTCTTTCAAAATGTTTGTAACTATTTGTAAACATATTGTATAACTGGATACCTGAGTTAAAAGGTCATGTTTGGTATGCAGTTAGCCGCACTTTGGGAATGTGGAAGTTATTTTCTTGTCTGGTATTGTAATTGTGAGTGTCTATTGGGCTGAAAAGTTCGTAGGCTGACTCATAGATGGCGTTACTAGAATTAAATCCATGTGATTTTTACTTAGTACTAACCTTCAAAAGATACATGTATAAATTTCACAGCTGCCGGATAATTAGTTCGTGAGATATAGCATTGTGAGTGAAGCAGCTTTTGTTATTGTGAAAAAATGGATAAAAAAGAATTTCATGTGTTAATAAAGCATTGCTTTTTGGCGAAAAAAAATTACTGTTGAAGCCAAGGCTTGGCTTGATAAACATTATTCGGACTCTGCACCAGGAAAATCAACCGTTGAGAAGTGGTTTGCTAAATTTAAACGAGGGGTCATTCCACGTCAAATCATCCAGGCCATGTCACCCACCATCCCCGATTTTGATGAAATTCGGTATACTTATAGAACTTTTGATGCTGATTACAAAAATGACAACTTTTTTGAGTTTGGTCAAGGGGTTCAGAAATTACGAGTTTTTAAAAATCTCCGTGTACGCCACATGCAGCTCCACTATGAATGACACGCATTAGGTTATAAATTATAGTATCTTCTCTCAGGTTTGCCGTAGAAACTTCAAGTTTCTTTTCTTTTGCTCAGGATAGTGTAAGCTTCCATTTAAATAAGGTTTCAGATCAGTGTATCAATAATCATGTATTTTATGTATAGTTTCATGTATTTTTTTAGAAAAATAAATGACTAACTTCAAGAGCGAATTTCGTGCAATGCCCCCCCTTCAATTTCCCCCAAATGTTATATACAGGTAGCTCAGAGTGGGTACTAATGTTTGATGGAAAAATTGGGATGGGCGGTTCAGAGACAGGGTGATAAAAAATAATTTGCATTAAAAGTTAATCTTATTAAAAATGCTTATGTATTTAGCACAAAGTCTGAAGTATAATATGTTTTGAGGTGTAATATTCAAAATTTCACTATGCGTGAAGGTAAGCATAGGCGTAACCTGGCGGGGGCAAAGGGAATCATTACCCCCTCCAAAATTTATAGATTAATTAAAATAATAATTGCAGTGGAACCCAGATTTCAAGTTCCTCGATTTTACATTTTCCTGCATTTACATTCAATCTTGGTGGTCCCAACATAGCAAATTGCTAAGAAATTTTCCTAGGTTTTACATTTTCTCGCATTCAAGATTTTTTCAGCTTGGTCCCCTGAACAACGTAAAATCGAGGTTCCACTGTATCTAAGTTAGTTTCAAATGTCTTCAATTTTTTTAAAAAATATAATCCTCATCATTAGCATTCCCAAGTTTAGCAAATTTTCTTCGAGAACATTCTTCTTTTTGTGCATTTTATCTCAATCTGGAATTATTTTTTTGCTACTCTTCACGGAGATACGTAATATGAAGTAAGAATTAATAATACACATTTGTGCTGATTGAAGTTTTTCCAAATGGACCTTTTCTTGCCACATACCACAGAAAATCTCCTTGTGATGGGGTGGTTGGAACACTTGTATAGACATGAACAGTATCAAGTAACAAGTTCAGCAATGAAGTACCAATTCCATAGAAATAGTATTAGAGGCATAAATTTCTTATTAATCACGTAAGGTGAAATGACAACAACCCGCAGTACAATGTGTCAGCGATTGCATAGTACTATACAACAGCACCAGGAAGATTAAGTATGCACTATTTTGAACTTAGTCTACAGGCTATTTGCAGTGTTCGGTAAGTTACTTTTTACAAGTAACTGAGTTTCAGTTATTCATTTAAAAAGTAACTCAGTTACAGTTACTGGTACTTTGAAATTAACTGTGAGTTACTTTACAGTTACTGTGAAAGAAACTTACAGTTAATGATCATTGATTTGTGTAAAAATTACAAATTGCGTTTCTAGTACATACTATGTCTTCATATACTTACATTACTACTGCAAATAAATGATGAAACACAGTTAACTTTGCTTGAACGATTTTAATTAAGAAATCATTTGTATGCTGGCCACGGTATTTTGAATATGGTGTCATTGATTCCACTTCCACCTATTTCTTTCTCCTCCATTCCAAGTTCAACAAGATCCAAAGATCCACTACTTCGATGATGCCTTTTTTCTAGCTCGACAGTCCACCTAAAACACTGAAGTTTTCACATACAAGTAGATATGAATTGAAGTAAAGCGTGGATGAAATTAGCATGCAACAAAGCATAGCTTCCTTGAAAGGCCGGCAATTCCAAGAAAATCCTTTTACGTAGCTTCCAGAGAAGGTACAGATATATTTTTTTACAGTTGGGAACAGAAAATGTGAACGGCACAATTTATAGTGCATGAAAGTTTTGCAATGCATATAATACAATCGAGTAAGTATTTTCGGTACTATCTTCATGGGCATAACTTGGGAACTCTCTTTGGGTTGAGAGAATCATAAAGTTTTCCGTCCCATTAAAATACTGTCAAAGATTATTTGCTAAATACATTTGAAAAATCATAATAATTACTCTTTTTTTTGTTTGTTCCTCAAGTGCCAGGAGGTTCACAAAATATATTTAACTTGTAGGTTTTAATTAATCTATAAATTTTGGATAGGGCAAATGATTCCCCTTGCCCCCGCCAGGTTACGCCTATGCTAACCTTCAAACATAGTGAACAGAAATTTTGAATTATACCTCAAAACATATTATACTTCAGACTTTGTGCTAAATACATAAGCATTTTTAATAAGATTAACTTTTAATGCAAATTATTTTTTATCACCCTGTCTCTGAACCGCCCATCCCAATTTTTCCATCAAACATTAGTACCCACTCTGAGCTACCTGTATATAACATTTGGGGGAAATTGAAGGGGGGGCATTGCACGAAATTCGCTCTTGAAGTTAGTCATTTATTTTTCTAAAAAAATACATGAAACTATACATAAAATACATGATTATTGATACACTGATCTGAAACCTTATTTAAATGGAAGCTTACACTATCCTGAGCAAAAGAAAAGAAACTTGAAGTTTCTACGGCAAACCTGAGAGAAGATACTATAATTTATAACCTAATGCGTGTCATTCATAGTGGAGCTGCATGTGGCGTACACGGAGATTTTTAAAAACTCGTAATTTCTGAACCCCTTGACCAAACTCAAAAAAGTTGTCATTTTTGTAATCAGCATCAAAAGTTCTATAAGTATACCGAATTTCATCAAAATCGGAGATGGTGGGTGACATTTTCACAAAATTCTGGATGATTTGACATGGAATGACCCCGAGGCGAAATGAGCATCGAAGACGATGCACGCAGTGGACGCCCCAAAGAGGCTGTTAACGACGAAAACATCAAAAAAGTCCACAAAATAATTTTAAATGATCGTAAAGTGAAGTTGATCGAGATAGCTGAGACTTTAAAAATATCAAAGGAACGTGTTGGACATATTGTGCATGAATATTTGAACATGCGAAAGCTGTGTGCAAAATGGGTGCCGCGCGTGCTCACAATCGATCAAAAGCAACAACGTTTTGATGATTCGGAGCAATGTTTAGCGATATTCAACCGTAATAAACACGATTTTTTCCGTCGATATATTACAATGGATGAAACATGGCTCCATAACTACACTCCAGAGTCCAATCGACAGTCAGCCGAGTGGACTGCACGTGATGAACCGAATCCAAAGCGTGGAAAGACGCAACAGTCGGCTGGCAAGGTTATGGCATCAGTATTCTGGGATGCGCATGGTATTATATTCATCGATTACCTCAAAAAGGGCCAGACCATCAACAGCGATTATTACATAGCGTTGTTGGAGCGTTTAAAGGATGAAATCACGAAAAAACGGCCCCATTTGAAGAAGAAAAAAGTGCTGTTTCATCAAGACAATGCACCGTGTCACAAATCAATGAAAACGATGGCAAAATTATATGAATTAGACTACGAATTGCTTCCCCATCCACCATATTCTCCAGATCTGGCCCCCAGTGACTTTTTCCTGTTTGCAGACCTTAAAAGAATGCTCGCTGGAAAGAAATTTAGCACTGATGAAGAGGTAATAGCCGAAACTGAGGCCTATTTTGAGGCTAAAGAGAAATCGTACTATAAAAATGGCATCGAAAAATTGTATGACCGCTATAATAGTTGTATCGCCCTCGAAGGCAACTATATTGAATAATAAAATCGAATTTTGTCAAAAAAATATTTTTTACTATGTTAGCCTACGAACTTTTCAGCCCTATGTTCTTTGGATAGTTCGATTTTGTTTCGTGTATGAAAGTAAGTGTTTCAAGTATGTACAAACGTGGAAGTGTTAATATACGGATTTTTTTAAAAAGAGGTTTACATGTATCAGTTTTGTGTGCATTTGCCAAGATACGCAATGCTCTTTTTTGAATCTTAAAAATCCTCTTCGATTGAGCCGAGTTCCCCCAAAATTGGATACCATATCTCAAAATACTTTCGAAGTTTGAGAAATAGATATTTAGCAAAAACACTAAGTAGCTGACTAAGGCAGTTTATTAAGATAAAAACACTTAACAAGTAACGTTTCAACCCTATATCAGGGTCTTCCTCAGACGAAGAAGAGTTCTTCGTCTGAGGAAGACCCTGATATAGGGTTGAAACGTTACCTGTTAAGTGTTTTTATCTTAATAAACTGCCTTGGTCAGCTACTTAGTGTTTTTAATATGGAAACAAGGCTTAATTATATTACAATTAGATATTTAGCATACACACTGTATTGAAACTATTTTCAAAGTTCTTAATTGGTAACATACTGTGTTTAGCCTCTTGCATAAATGATCTATGTAAACTTTCCAGTTTAGACACTCGTCTATAAGTATTCCAAGAAATTTTGTATTGTTAGTAGCTGTTATAACGGCATGTCCTACTGTGAAATTATCTTGCTTAATAGAAAACTTTTTGTGATGATGATGTGATGAAATTGATGAATGGACACTCACAAACATTCATGCCCAGGCCGAGATTCGAACCCGGGACCGGGATTAATCCTTCCACGTAGCACACCCAAATGTCAACCTTACTTCCACGTAGTACACTCTTGACTGCATTTTGCAGACTAACGAGGCTCTGGCGTCTATACCTACGGCCAGTATAATTTTCGTAGGATTATGCGTGTGTTGTCTTGTGTTTTGTCCTTGTTTGCGTTCAGTGCCCCTTTACAGTCTCAGCTTTTAACCTAACTCAGAATATTGTATTTACACGACGTTACAGTTATGTTATTTTAGTTCTTGTAAGGGGCCGGACCGCCTATAATATGACGGGTGCAAAATTACCTAAGTGCTGACGCACCCGAAATTTTAAATTCAAACTCAAACTCAAAACCCGGGACCCGTGGTGTCGTAGCGCGATGTTCTAACCACTCTGCCACGGAGTTTGGCTTTAAACCCTATTCTTTCAGAGCCAGATAGGAATATACAATTCTGAAGAATGGTAAAAGCTAAAGTGCTCTCCTGTGCATAGCACCACACCATGAAGGCGTATAGGGGGTGCGGGGGTAACGGCCCACACTTTCTTGATCCGGTCGTGAGTGGGGGTGATGTGATCAGCAATACGCCCCTGACCGCCTTTACCCCCCAAGGTTTCCCCCAGGTACCCATGTTATTCGACGCTGGGTGGGCGCCGGGGCCGCTTCCAACGTTAGAAAAGTTCCTGGATTTGAACCGGCCAGGGATCGAACCCGGGACCTTTAGCATGGTAGTCAGACGCGTTACAGGACAGACAATCACAAACATTCATGTCCGAGCCGGGATTCGAACCCGGGACCCCTGGTGTAGTAGCGCGGCCACTGTTCTGAAGAATTGTATTTAAAATATTTCAATTCTGTCCAGGAACCTGTTCTGAAGAATGACTCAGCAGTATTCTGAAATCTACTTCTCCATTCATGGCTTTCCCCAAATCTTCTTTGGGAATCTGAAAATTTGACAGGTACAGGAAACATCCCGGTGGGGGTCAGACATCAACTCTTGTATTGCTAATAGAATGGCGTCTAGAGGAACCAAGAGAAAAAAGGCGTTCTCCTGCAGAACAAATCAAAACCTTCTCCACTTCATACATATCGGAATTGGATCACTCCGTGAAAGGTTTCCACAAAAGGGGGCGGGGAGCGGATGCTGTAAGGACCAGATTGGAAAGGAAACCGGAAGGTTCTTAGCCTCTCGGTGAGATATTTCGTCTCCTGGCCGAAAGAAAGTGATGCCTTTTTCCTCCCACATTTTTTTGCCTTCTCTCGGAATGGACCACGCCGTCGTATCATCACAATGCCGCTGACCGGTGAAAGGTATGGGCTTCGAGGGAGTGGGGAGGGCGGAGGTGGCCTCTATATATCCTCATCCTTCTTCGACTGGGCATCATCATTCATACGGCTGACTGGTGAGGAAGGAATACGTTCATCATGAGGATCCAGGTAGGTGCATTTCTTAACCCGGTGTTCTGATCGTGTGTCTTTAGTGGTTAGCTTTGAAGTCACGATGTACGAGTTGCAGCGTTCTGAGTGCGGTTTAGAACATCTTTGAAAAATTACTCTATACTATATCCATGCAATCTCTGGAGCGAGCGAATGAAAACAAGTCTCTGCGCAAGTAGTGATTCGAGAGGGGACGGGATTGTATGGAGGGGTGGAAGTGACTGCGGGTACAAACCTTTTGAAGCGGCGTGTACTGCTTCCCCCGACAGCTCGCTTTCTACCATTCTCTACCTTCATGCACTGCCGTGCTCCAAAGATACCCTGGATAGAGTATATATGCTGTAGGGATTCGCAAATAGTGAGAGCCTGAACATTTTCGGTATCTGCTCTTCTCCCTGATTTACGTCGCGTGTTGCCTCTAGGCTAATCGTGAGAAATAAGATGATATGCATATGAATAGACACGCAAAAGAGCATCTGTGGTAACAGGTGTGAGAGAATGACTCCACTATCTTCGTGGTAGTAGTGTTCTCGATTCCGTCTCTATGGAGAAATCCAGTCTCATTCTCGCCTAAATAACTGAACTCCAGTCTAAGTTACTCCTCTAAAATTGAACTCAAATTTCATTCTGGTCTTGATAACCAAACTCGGTTTTCAGTCTTTCCGCCGATAACCAAATTCCAGTCTCATTCTTTCCTCGATAACCAAACTCCAGTCTTATTATTTCCTCGATAACCAAACTCCAGTCTTATTCTTTCCTCGATAACCAAACTCCAGTCTCATTCATTCCTCGATAACCAAATTCCAGTCTCATTCATTCCTCGATAACCAAACTCCAGTCTTATTCTTTCCTCGATAACCAAACTCCAGTCTTATTCTTTGCTCGATAACCAAACACTAATCTCATTAATTCCTCGATAACCAAACTCCAGTCTCATTCATTCCTCGATAACCAAACTCCAGTCTTATTATTTCCTCGATAACCAAACTTTAGTCTTATTCTTTGCTCGATAACCAAACTCCAGTCTCATTCATTCCTCGATAACCAAACTCCAGTCTTATTATTTCCTCGATAACCAAACACTAATCTCACTAATTTCTCGATAACCAAACTCCAGTCTTATTCTTTGCTCGATAACCAAACACTAATCTCATTCATTCCTCGATAACCAAACTGCAGTCTCATTCGTTCCTCGATAACCAAACTCCAGTCTTATTCTTTCCTCGATAACCAAACTCCAGTCTTATTCTTTGCTCGATAACCAAACACTAATCTCATTAATTCCTCTATAACCAAACTCCAGTCTCATTCATTCCTCGATAACCAAACTCCAGTCTTATTATTTCCTCGATAACCAAACTTTAGTCTTATTCTTTGCTCGATAACCAAACACTAATCTCATTCATTCCTCGATAACCAAACACTAATCTCATTAATTTCTCGATAACCAAACTCCAGTCTTATTCCTTGCTCGATAACCAAACACTAATCTCATTAATTTCTCGATAACCAAACTCCAGTCTTATTCTTTGCTCGATAACCAAAAAACTAATCTCATTAATTCCTCTATAACCAAACTCCAGTCTCATTCATTCCTCGATAACCAAACTCCAGTCTTATTATTTCCTCGATAACCAAACTCCAGTCTTATTCTTTGCTCGATAACCAAACACTAATCTCATTCATTCCTCGATAACCAAACTCCAGTCTTATTCCTTGCTCGATAACCAAACACTAATCTCATTAATTTCTCGATAACCAAACTCCAGTCTTATTCTTTGCTCGATAACCAAACACTAATCTCATTCATTCCTCGATAACCAAACTGCAGTCTCATTCGTTCCTCGATAACCAAACTCCAGTCTTATTATTTCCTAGATAACCAAACTTTAGTCTTATTCTTTGCTCGATAACCAAACACTAATCTCATTCATTCCTCGATAACCAAGCTCCAGTCTTATTCTTTGCTCGATAACCAAACACCAATCTCATTAATTCCTTGATAACCAAACTCCAGTCTTATTCTCGTAGTCTCGAAGTAACAGGTGCAACAAATGTTAATAAAGAAAATATATCAAACGTTTTTGCAGATTAAAGATAACATACGACCTATCAATAATTAATGAACACATATGGAATTGGTTAGTCCGTAAAAGACAGTAAGAATTAGGTGAAATTTTCACATATTTTTCATTTTAAATTGCTAAAATCCCTTTGAGAGGTAGTCCTGACCTCGACTGGAATTTCAGACGTTACTCCTATCCAAGACATACATAGACATTGGTCAGTCGTTAATATCCACATGTGTCGAAAAGTGAGAGGGTAAGTTCTAGCCTTCCATCTTACAATATTATAGTATTGTCTTCACTGTCAACTAGCTGAAATAAACTACAATTAATTTCATTAATGGTTGGAATTAGTACCACAACACACTTTCTTCTTCTTCTTCTTCTTCTATCTAACCCAACCCAGCCTAACCTAACCTAACCTAGTCTCACTAATGACGTCACGTCAGCCAATCCGACATATCAGCCAATCGGACTTGTCGGATTGCTATAGTGGCAGCAATCACTACCTTTATTAATATATCCTCTGGAATGGTATTCAAATTAAATAATTTTTCTCCTAATGAATGCATGTAACTGGCAAACCTTTCAATTAAATACAATTAGATATTACACCAATTACTACACTTAGTGTATATTACTTGTGCCAAGTATTATGATAAAGCCACTCTATCGAGATCCAGAAAACAGTGTATTCAGTTCGCTCATATGAATGCAGTAGTGATAGTCAAATTTTTGTATAGTTCGTATTTATACGCCCTGAAATTGTTACTTCGTTCATAGCACAGTCTCTTGTTTGTGTGACTAGGAGGTTTATGACCTAAAATTCACCAAAACATGGAAAATAAAAATGCATTTGTACGACTTAAAATTTTCACAATTTTATGCCATAAGAACAATGTAAACTTGTAATCAATAAATTGTGTTTTCTCATGCTGTGGCTACAGTAAATGATGAAGTGCAGTAACTGTTACGTTGCACTGTTTGAAATAACATTTCATCATAACATATTTTATCATCGGTTGAAAGCAGTGGCGGCGATTAGGAGGGGCGAGGGGGATAGTTGCTCCCCCCCCAAATTTTTGCCACTTTTTCTCCCGCACTACGCTAAACCTTATCTACCAAGGGAAAGTTAACTGTCCTTGCCGCCCCCCAATGTTGTCACCTTGCCCAACCCCAGTTTTGTAACCCATTCGCCGCCACTGATCGAAAGCGTTTCTTGTGCATTGGCAAAGACAGTTGTACTTCTTAGAATCGTACAAAACACCAGGTCTTGTTCCGACCAGCGGTTGTGTCGTGCGTCTAAGCTTTACAAGCAATGCTTGCAAATAAAAAAAAATTATATATCTTATCACGCGCGTAATCCTACAGGACTAGTTTAACGTATTTAAATGTTAATCAGCATGCCATATGATTGTTGTGGGCTTAGTACTCAATAATGTCAATAGATGTCGTGGTAAGACACCTGCGAGCAACGCACTTGCCGCTCCGGCCAGATACGATATCGGTCATTGTTCACCATACTGCAATATGAGGCTGTAACCTACCGTGCAAAGCTTGACGCCCACTGAAACGGAACGGAAGAGTTTCGCTTCTGGCGTCTCTGTGGGAGATAACCCTTAAGACAACATACAGGCTTCTAGCAGGAAATTCCGTGCTTCTGTTCCGCGCGGTTCCCTGTAGTGGGCGTTACATCATTTTATTTCAATAGAAGCAAACAGAAGTTCTGATGTATTAAATCTCCGTGTGTTTCAGTGGGCGTCAAACTTGAACAGAGTACTTAACTTGCTCCTGATAACATATACATTTAAGATAAAATATTGAGAAAAAATCTAACAAGGTGCCCCGAGTTTTTAATTTCATTCCCAAGGGTGCTGCGAACGTAAAAAGATTGGGAATCCCTGATCTAAAAGTTGGCAACAGTGACTGTATTACTCATAGAGAAAAAAATTAATATATGAAGCACCTGCCTTTATAATGCCTATGAAATATATACCTAAATGTAATAGAAGGTCTCCATTTCTTAAAAGAAAAAGCAATTTCAAAAAAATGGTAAAATGATGTATTTCAAAATTGTGGTCTAAATATGGGCTACTAGTGGCAATATCACAAAAAGCAATTAAAATTTTAAAAAAAACAGTCATTTATCGCTAAAACATTATAAAATTAATATTTATGAATAATCTCTTGTTTTGAAAAATCACGCGGAATGGGAAAAATCGACATTAAGAAAAACATCCAAATATTTGTTGAAAATATGATCTCAACATAGACCTCATGTCATAGCCCATATTTAGACTATCACGCTATTTTTCTTCTTCAATTTATTTTCGCTCTCTGTGGAACATATTTCACAAACAAATCATGGCATTATACAAGCCCACATTTGTTTTATGCACCGCTAATATTATAAACTATACAAAGCAGATGAGAATTCAGAAAACGCTGCGTTAAAACATACCTGCAGAAAGTTTTCGGAGGTCGCAATTCTATAACAGCGTCCAAGGCCGAAACTAACCACCACTTTCTCTTGCGAATTGGCGCCGCAACCTTTGGCCTTGACAGATACCCAGTTCCAATAGCCTCTGCCAGGCTGCAGCACTCGGGAGCTCTGTTAACTCCAAAACCCATAATTAAACCTTCGCCAATATTTAGACCTTCTCCTCTATATCTGGAGCCGGAATGAAGAGTTCAGCAAGGTGGATCTTTGGAAGCGTGCAAGACCTGTCAGTTACACGTGGGCTTTCGATGCTCGAAGCTTCAAAACCCAGGCACACAGTTCTTACTCGCCGACTTGCCAGCCGGAAGGAGGAAACATCGGCTCGGCGACTAGGCGGGTTTAGTAAGCAAAACTAACCGATGTGCACGGCTCTGCGTGTAAGCACACTATGAAAACAGCAGAACTGAAAATGAAGACAGCAGATGGCAAAATCGTTTAAGAAACTTGTGAAGATATACTCTGTCCCGGTAATCTCTGGAGCAAGGGAACGAAAGCAAGTATCTGTGCACGTAGTGACTCGAGTGGGATCGACCAATGAACAAGTACGAGGGAACATGATTGCTTGGAGGGGGAAAAGCGACTGCAGTTTGCAGTTACCGCAAGAGCGGCTTAATGGCCGGGCGACTACCCGGGAGCCTCCAAAACCGTTATTTTCATCATATAAACGTGGCTCCTATTTTTTTAAAAAGAGTTGTTACAAATAAAATATACTCATATTGGAAACATTAACACGAGACGGGAAGAAAGGAGTTTCGGAAAAGATGTATAGATGCTTACAATGAAATATTGTAAATTAATTGTTGGAAGATAAGTACCGATGTAGTGAAAGTAAAGGTATGACAAAAATATGTAGAAAAGATGAAGACAATGTACAAAATATTGGTAATAGATGAAAAGAAAACTGGAAATGGTTTTCATTATTCAATAAGTTCAAGTTTATAGCTAGATGTTTACTTCGCTTTGTTTTCACTTTATTGCTCTATTTTCAGCAAAACGTGGATTATGAACTCAACAATACTTCTGTGAAATGTAATATTTTTGTTCTGATTAGGTTGCTGAAGGAGTAGTGTTCAATGATGGGGTCATTATTAGGATTGTTTATGGTTTCGAAAACGAAACGACATCCATTCTGGAACTTAGCGTGTTGAAAGTAAGTCGTTAAAGTTACAAAATGTGCCGAATATGACCATTAAGAAAACTATATGCGCAGTAAGAAAGAAGTGGGTAAATGTGCACTTTGTCACATCAATTATTGCTATTTGAGGTCGCTTTTCTTCCACTCTTGGCAAATCGTAACGATGAGGATGAGTTATGATTATATGGAATTGGGACACTCTCATAGAACATCCATGCCCAGGCCAGGAATCGAATCCAGAAACGTTGTAGTGCCCGGACAGAAATTTCACCACTTGACACCCTTTTTTGAAATAAAAAGAACCTCTTTTCATATCTCATTTTCATTTTTCTTGCTTTGTATTATTCATTCTTACTCCTCAACTTTAACACAACAGATAAGCATAAACATCCATGATTTATGCAGAATTTTAACTCAGGACTTAGGCGTCTAGCGCGCAGTGGTGACCACTACTATACCCTGTCCCATCTATATCTGAAGCAAGGTTACGTATAGCGTCAGAGAAATGGTGAGAATCGAGTGGGGCAGAGCGAAGCAGTACACACTGCGAAGGCTGGTAACTGCAGTCCTTTCCCCCTCCACGCAATCCCGTTCGTCTCACGTATTCATTGGTTGAGCCGTCTGGCGTCACTACTTGCGCCGTTCGCCTGCTCCAGAGATAGTTGAGACAGAGTGTAGTTCTCTGAATGTCTGTGACAATTGTTCTACATGAACATGCAGTGTTAAATGGACATTATTTATCTTCTCTTGTCTTCAGGTGAAAATAGCGATTTTAATACAAACATGGTTCGCTAACGAACTACTCCAGGGTACTTCCCGGAATTCTGTGTAATTTTGCTCCACTTGTACTACTATTTCTATTTGTTTACTAGAAGCATAGGCGTAGCTAGAACTTTATATTTGGGTGTGCACAAAGAAGAAAAAATGAGGTCTTGTACCTTTTTAGTAGCATATTTTCCAACACAATCACTTGGCTCTTTAACTGCACTGATGTTTGTAAAGGAATATAAATTCACTAAATGACAGTGTTGAAAATTTCTGAATATATGTAGTAGAAAAAAATCAAATTGCATAGAAATTACACACACACAAAATGTTCGTAAATGTTACAAACAAATACATCAAAATACACGTCATCACTAGGCACGTATTTAAAAATATATAATTTGGGGAGCCAGTCCGAGCCAAGTGTCTCAATATAATAATAAAAGTTTCTATTTAATACGTTAATATAATTATTGGTCGATTGGTAATACTATGTAAATTAATTAATTAGTACTTAATTTCTCTTATGCTTATGGAGTATTGTTGTATGTAACCACAGATTAAGAAACTGAGGAAATACAACGTTAATACCTATTTTGTTCTTTATTTCTTAACTAAAAAATATTGTTATTGCATAAATAGTAAAAAGACGCTATAAAATCAGAGAAAAACAGCAAATATTCATCATCTAGCTTACGCGTAGTTAAGACCATTAAAATTTGTGTAAAAACAACTGTCCTGACAAGGAAATTAATAATGTTAAAGAAGTAAAAAATTGAATAGTTATTGAATAACAAAAGGAATGATGGTACGGCCATTAGATGAAAGGTAAAGTTCCTGATAAATATTTTATGTACATTATTGTAAGTAGTGGTGTACATAAATCTTCAGAGGGGCCTCTTCGATGGTGTCGCCGTCGCCTTGTAATCAATAGATCCCGGGTTCGATACTCAGTTGTGGCACATAGTGGCTCGTGTCCAACTTTACCAGTCCAGATTAGTTTATCTTTCTTAGTACTGCCATTCAAAGCCGTATGTTCCCAATCTAATCTTGGCGGAAATAATTGATGCGCTTTGTTTTACTTCACTTTTTGTGCGCTTTTGGCTAATTTGCGAAGATGGGGTGATGTGATGAAATTCATGAATGGACACTCACAAACATCCATCCCAAGGCCGGGATTTGAACCCGAGACCTCTGGCGTCGTAGCGCGATGTGCTAACCACTCCGCCACGGGGGCTGGCTTTCGGCGGAAATAATTAATCCTCATTGGCCGATTCCGGCAGTCACACGAAAGAGAGAAGTGAAGAGGATATGTACCTAGTCTGGCCATAAATACTGTTATACACTATTTTGTGAATAAATTGAATATGGTTTAAGATTTTTAAATGTTCTTTTAGTATGTTACACGTACATATATTACACACAAATAGCACCAATCAATTTTCAAAATGCCCACTTTTCGCCTCCACACAGGCGCGAAGTCTCCCTGGCCAGACATCTATTGCAGCACGGATGGTCTTGATGGGAAAGTCCGCCCCTGCTGCTATCAAGGAGCGTTTTTAATTTTCAATTATAGGGTGCCTCTTCTTGCAGACAGTCCTCTCTAGCTCTCGGCACAGTTTGTAGTCCAAGGTACTGAGATCATGGATTTCAGATGGCCAATCAAAAGTGGAGATGCAATCGAGTTCACTGGTCTCTAGTCACTATCGCTTCATCCTTGCCTTATGAGCTGGGGCAGAATATTTCTTGAACATCTAGGATTCATTGTGAAACATTGTTTGGTACAACAGTGTCACGAGAGGGTCCTGGACACTCCTACACTTTCGCACGGCTTTTAAGCACCTTTTTCTCAAAAATGAGGCCTGGTGGAACTTCCGTTGCTCACTCCCTACCAAACCATGACTGACGAGGGCTGGTGGCATCTCTGATTTTTGGGAACTATCTCACAAACGTCTCGAGAGTTTGAAGCATACACCCATTCATTTTGGAGGTTAAAACTTATTCAGTGGTGAACAATTTCTTATCAATGGCCAGAATCCTGCAATGTCCATTGGCAACGTACCGCTGCAGGAGCCGTCTCGATTTCAGTTCCCTCTGCTTCTTGACTTGCGTCGTCAGGAAATTTCCAGTACTCCACCGGTAAGCTCCAATTCCAAGGTCTTCATTAAGTACCCTGAACATTGATTGTTGTGAAATGTTCAGCTCCTGTCCATTATCACTTGCTTCCGGATGAGATTTCGGCGGAGGCGAGCCACCACTGCTTTAACATCCGCCGCTGCTCATACGGTGTGAAATCGACCAACTCTTGGGCGATCTTTTATGCTACCAGCCTCAGTGAATCTCTGGATTGTCTGATACACAAATCTTTTGCTGATCTTCGGGATTTTTAGGGGCTGGAAAATCTCAGTGAGTGACTTTCCAACCACATGCAGAGCAATTACGGCTACTCTGTTTTCATATTCGCCCCACTCCATGCTCAGCACAAGAAGATACACGCTTGTTCTTTCACAGATGAACACGCAATGGTCAGGAGTGAACTTGAGCACAAGAATGGTGCATGAGGCTGACTACCACATGTACAGTCCAAGCCGAAAGTTTGTAACAGTATTTATGGCCAGACTAGGTATAAATTGCTGATTCCCCTACCCGTTTGAACGTAGATAAAACAAAGCTAATTTCACAATGACCTTCATCCCTCTTTTCCAAGAAGAACTCCGCAACTACCTGACCAGGCATTAGTGCAACGGGGGGTTAAAAACATCCACCTATCTTACCACGAGCTTCAAGCAAGAATTGGCAATGCATGGTTTATTTCCCACAGCGTCAACTAAGCAGTTACATGCCTTCATGCTCACGTTTGGGTTCAGCTTTCACTTGCATCCATGTTTCTAGGAAAATCTATGGAACTTCTTGTCCTAGGCCCGATTGTATAAAGCAGTTTATCCTCGATTAGCCGGAAAAAATGATCTGCAGTCACCACACTGAACTCTGATTTTGTGTTGTATAAAAGTTGAACTGAGATTAAGTCCATGCGATCTGCGATCAAAGTTGATCCGCGATTTTTCTCCGATCAGCAGACATTGACCGTAGTTCAGCTGTTGTAACATGGCTGTACTAACGAACATTTGCTTGTAAAATGTGTTGCAAGTGAACGTATGCGGCTAGACGGGAGAAACAATTCATAAAATCCTGTTTCCATAATAATAAAGAAGAAGCATGCACGACGAGGTGAACAATGATAAATATTTCTTCAATTTTTCTTTCTTTCCATATATCGTGTGTCATTGTTATTTACTGTTTGAAATTTGCTTTAAATGACTGGAAGAGCATATTGTTTGATTTCATGATCAGAGACTGGTAACTTGAGAACAATCAAGTGTTGATTGATACAAACAAAAAATATGATCCGCACATGTTTTCTTGTTGATGCCATTGTAAAACTTGAATTGGGATGAAGAGGGGGGCAGGTTCACGGACGTTAAAAATATTACAATTTCGCTTTACTGCATCCAGCCAAGTGTCATTGAAATTCAATTTTGTCCGCAGAATGGAACAGAGCATGTAACTTTGGCCGTAGTGTACTGCTTTATGAACCGAGCACGTTGCATTTTAGTTGGCAAAGCTTTCTCTCCTCCTGATATATAAATAACACATATCTTATTTTATTTCGAATATTATTTGTTTTGGGCATAATTTACATCCGAGAGGACAAACGCCATTGTTGTTTCAATATTTCTTTCCATTCTGGAAAACGCAAACACATTTTATATTTCTCAAGTCACAACGTAGGTTATTCATTTAAGTGCAAGGAAAATTCCGTATGCTACTTACAGGAACTAATGGTCCACCTGTAACACGTTATCGTGTAATTACAAAATAAATATAATAAACATTTTTTCACATGAACAATGGCTCCAAATCCGAGTATAAGAAAGTTGTTATATCTATTTTTAGCATTATAAAGAAATACAGATGTTTTTTTAAAAAAATCAATTTATGCAAGCATACTTTCTCCCCTTTGCAACCAACAACCGATAGTTGCTTTCGTTGTCAATGACAAATCATCCACGTGGAACTCACAAAAGCAATAAATGGCCGTTTAGTGTCTAATTTAAGTGATTTTACTAAATTTGCAACATGTTCGAATATTTACTACGTCTAGCACCTCCGAATTATTCTTTATTCAAATATTAAATACATGCATTTTCCAAAACAGACTGTAAAATGTTTGCTGTTCGGTGTTGGACAACTGGCAACATCACAGGCACACTAGTGACATGTCTGGATTTGCCACGTTGCCAAACGTATTTCTTTGACCGAAGATCAGGACTTGATCTAAGATCGACAAATCGACAATTAGCTTTATACAACATGATAGAAGCTTGAACTTAGTTCATTCCCGGATCGTAGGTCAAATCTGATCTCCAGTTAGTGATGTTTATACAACCGGCCCCAGATCTTCCATCTGTCACAAGGAAGGGTGAACAACTATTTGAAAGGACAAATGTTGAGACGAGTTGTTGCCTTTGCTCGCTTTTCTAGCCACTGAAAATCTTTGGTATCGGTAAAAGAAAATCAACCGATACTCACCGATACCGCCGGTATCGACTCAGCCGTAACTTATACCATATACACTGTCATGAAAACTCATATAGCCATACTTATGCATAACGTTTGGTCATATTATTGCAGGTATCTGTAGCCCTCTTGCTCGTTCTGGGATTGGCCAATGCTGAGAAAGCCGAGGACCAACAGGAAGCCGAGACCACGGCAAAGTCTAAAAGAGGCACTATAAGCAGCGGAGGAGGTGGTAGTTACGGAGGAGGCAGCTATGGAGGAGGCTATGGTGGGAGCAGCATCGGTGGTCACGGTGGCAGTATTGGACTCAGCCATGGTGGATACTCTGGTGGTATCCTGAGCAGCGGTATCGCCCTTGGCGGTCACGGGGGTTACGGCTTGGGGGGTGGATACGGCATCGGTCATGGCCAAGCCATCATCCTCGCTCCTGTAGCCATCGGGAAAGGAATCGGAGGAGGCTACGGTCTTGGTGGAGGCTACGGTCTGGGTGGAGGCCACGGTCTGGGTGGAAGCTACGGTCTGGTTGGAGGCCACGGTCTGGGAGGAGGCTATGGGTTTGGAGGAGGCTATAGCTTCGGAGGTGGACATGGCGGCTATGGAATTGGTCATGGGATTGGTCCAATCGCCATAGCGCAGCCTGTTATTGCCCAACCTATTGTGTACGCTCAGCCAGCCGTCCCTGTGACAGTTGGGAAGACCTTAGCTTCCGTGTCTACTGGGAGCTATGGTTCAAGCGGAGGCTATTCATCAGGTGGAAGCTATGGAGGAGGATATTCCAGTGGCAAAGGAGGATATTCCGGCTAAGACCATCCTGAAGATTGAAATGAAAAGGTAAGCTGTCTTAAATGTGAAATATGTTTGTTCTAGACTTAAAGTTATTACAGTTCAAATCTTACTATCATTTATATATATATTTATATTTATAGGATATCATTCAAATCTTAAGATCATAGAAATATGATCATTATTTATAGGATATCAAAGTAAAATTAAGACGTAATATTCAAAGATTATTAATTAACTTAACATTAGTTCATGGTACACTAAAACTAGCAATAACAGTATTGCAAGCAATGGAAAAGTATCCTCTGAAAGGCAAAAATATGCAAATATTTGTCTACAATCATAAAGTGACATCTATTATCAACTTAAGCAGTACATGCAATGTTAACATACATGTATGCTAACACTACTGGAACGTGGTGTTAGAATAAGTGTAGTTAAAAGCACTAAACAATAGGTAATGTCCAATCCATTGCATGCTAATGTAGAACCATCATTAGTCAGAGAATTATAAGCAGTACATCTTTTACCCTGCAGAAAAGCGTACATTTTCCGCATTTTTTCCATAGCATTCAACAAGTAATAACTATAGATCTTTCATGGACTAATATTCGTTGGATATAACGTAATTGATGGATGTGAATTAGTTACAAAAAAGTTACTAGATGGCGTGAGATGCATTTTGTTCTTTATTGTGATAAGTATTCTGTGCTGTTTGTTCTACAATACAATATACATGAAATATAACTTTAAGACATTTCTTTGTTCAAAAATATGTTACTAATTATTGTATAAGTAGCTGCATATAGTATTGTTTACTTTGTAAATAGGCCTACATATCTATGGATTATTACGAAAACTAAATAAGATAAATTCCAATACGTTGTAAGAACAAGTGAAGAAGTATTATTGTTCCAGGTAAGGACATACGTAAGTTTTAAAAAATAACTAATTAATCATTTCAATCAATTTTCGCGATAATTGCACTGAAAATTATTTTCAGAACATGTACTCCTCTCAAAAACTCCGGGTGTGCTCAAACATTATTAGTATTAATGGGAAACACACATAAAATTCCGTTAATAAAAGTAATTCTCAGCTCACCTCTGCGGCGGAGTAGTTATAACAGCGTGCTATGACGCCAGAGGTCCCGGGTTCTAATTCCGCGCTGGGCATGGGTGTTCTTTGTAGGTGTGTCTTCATCATACGCTAACTGGGACTGGACCTACAGTTTAAAGTTGGACTATATATATTGTGCAATGTGCCTCATCCGGGGATCGAACCAGGACCCTTGATTACAAGGTGATTGCAACGAAACTGATGAAGGGTCCCCAAAAAATGAACAACCATTACAACGGCTGGACTCGAACTAGTAATCTTCGTTGGCAAGATCGTGAATCAATCGTTCCACGTTATTTGCTATTGAGACGGATAAAAATTAAACATGATACAATAACACAATACGTCACCCAGGATTCAAACATACGAGGTGTGGCTAGAAAAAAAACGGATTGATGTTGCTGTCGACAAACGACAAGCGCGTCAAGGTCAAGCGGTGCATGAGTGTATAACGTGATATCCTGCCTATCGACTATGTGATTTTCCAGGGTGCACGGTGCTCAGTTCCGCTGTAGCTTGTGGACGAAGTGAACCGTACATCTTTGCTCCGTCGGAAAAATGTTACGTGTGAAATTAGAACAGCATATCAATTTGAAGTTTCTTATGAAGCTCGGAAAATCCGCAACAGAAACTTATGGTTTGTTGAAGGAAGTATACGGAAATGAGTGTTTATCATGCACGCAAGTGTTCGAGTGGTTTCAAAGGTTTAAAGAGGGACGAGAAGTGATCGTGGACGACTCGCGTCCTGGACGGCCTTGCACGTCAAAAACGGAATCAAGCATTGCAAATGTCGGTGAATTGATTCGAAAAGATCGTCCTTGAGTATTCGAGCTATTGCAAAATAACCAACATTATTTCATTACGGTGCTGACGACCCTTCGTGAGCGAGTAAGAAGACGACGACCTGATTTGTGGAAATGCAAGTCATGGATTCTTCATCAGGACAATGCTTCTGTCCACACGGCATTGTCAGTCAAGGCTTTTTTGGCCAAGCATGGGATCCCAGTGTTAGAACATCCACCCTATTCGCCGGATATCACTCCGTGCGACTTTTTTTATTCCCAAAGGTCAAATCAGCACTAAAAGGAACCAGATTTACGACCTAGAATCTGTGAAAACAAAAGCGACGGAGGTCATGAACATGGTTTCAGAAAATGATTTCCAGCACTGCTTCCAGAAACGGAAGATTCGTATGGAGCGGTGTATCAATAGTGCAAGGGAGTACTTTGAAGGGGATAATGCTCGTATTTTACAAAATAACCAATAAAATATTTTTTAGCAACAGTCCGGTTGTTTTCTAGCCACACCTCGTATGTGTTGAATTCATATATATGCAGAAAATAACTTTGGAATAAGAAACAAAAATCCATTCTTGTTGTTCAACAGGACTAAATTATTTCAGAAAAAGTGTGCATTTGTTTAGAGTTAGCACCGAATACATTCGTCAAAGTTAACAGAAAATTGGTACAGACTATCAATTTTTTTGTTTATGGTCAGTCATATTCTCGCCTCGAGAACCAAATTCCAGTCTCATTCTCGCCTCAACAACGAAACTCCTTTCTCATTCTCGCCTCAACAACCAAACGCCTATCTCATCCTCGTCTCAAGAACCAAACTCCAATCTCACTCTCACCTCAAGAATCAAACTCCAATCTCTCTCTCACCCCCAAACCAAACTCCACACTCTCACCTCAAGAACCAAACTCCAATCTCACCTCAAGAACCAAACTCCAATCTCACTCTCTTCTCAACAACGAAACTCCAATTTTATCTCAACAACAAAACTACAATCTCACTCTCTGCTCAACAACCAAACTCCAATATCACTCTCTGCTCAACAACCAAACTCCAATCTCATTCTCTCCTCAACAACCAAACTCCAGTCTCATTCTTGCCTCAACAACCAAACTCCAATCTAATTCTCTGGGGCAATCAAACGTGTTTTGTTAATTCAAGTAAATTAGTTTTTCATATGAATAATATGTATGTAAAATATTAGCAGTGTAAACCACCTAGTTAAGTAAAACACACACATGCAGACAGACGGACAAAGGGGAGGGGAGACTCCAAGGAAAAATACCAAGTAACCATATTTCTTATTTAGTGAAACCACATTACCGTGAACAATAATATAGAATATTATTTATTTATTTACTTATTATTTTAAGCTTACAGTTTATTTATATTATCTTACTATATAAACAGCTTACTGCCCTACATGAATTAAATTGTTAAACTATACAATTATGCAAAATGTTTATAAATGTACAGAATATAGAAAATTACAAGTGTATATAGTTGAAAAACATAACAGAGAAAAGTTGTATACAGTTTGTAGCTAGTATATGTGAACGAGGCAATGAAGCAAATTCGGCACTCTAGCTTCTAATACATTGTGACTTTATGTAAATATTTTTATGTTTAAGCAGCTGAGCTGGAGGGATATTGACAGCATTGAACACCTGATACATGGAAGTACATCCAGCACAGTCCTGCATATGAGATGCACAGGTCAGCACCAGGATCCATGCCTCAGTCTTTCTCTGTCTATCATGTGATAATTCTTTATTTTGGTTGCTGTAATTTGGCAGTGACTTCATTGAAGCTTTACATAATCATTGTTACGTAGATAGTATCAAATAATTTTATATTTTTGTACTGATTTAGAATCACCTATTATTAGATTTTGTAATAAAATACTTCAAAATGAACTCTCAGTGTTTATAATCCAATTTCACAATATAATTATTTGTGTCCCAGTGGAAATGGCGTTCTATATCTTCGATCTTTGGGAGCTAACACACATTATTAACCCAAGCCTACCAGTGCCATACGAGAAACCTGAGGAAGGGAGGGAGATTCACAGGCCCACAATTTTTGTATCATTAAAATTCAAGAAACCATTTGTCATTGAATCACTGCTTCCTTTGTTGATTGTATATGTTCAGTTATTTATTAATTATAATTTTTAAAAAAGGTAAAGTGCTCCCCTGTGCTTAGCACCACGCCATGAAGGCATGTGGGGGTAACGCCCCACACTTTCTTGATCCGGTCATGAGTGGGTGTGATTAGATCAGTATCTCACCCCTGACCGCCTTTACCCCCCAGGGTTTCCCCCAGGTACCCATGTCATTCGACGCTGGGTGGGCGCCGGGGCCGCTTCCAACGTTAGAAAAGTTCCCGGATTTGAACCGGCCGGGGATCGAATTGAATTGAATTGATTTGTTGTTTTAACTCCACTTTATGCACAGTAAGGCTAATCGGGACTGGACCTACAGTTTAAAGTGGGATCCGAACCACTATGTGCCTCCACCGGGTATCGAACCCGGGACCCCTTGAATACAAGGCGACGACGCTACCACCGCGCCATCGGGGAGACCCGGCCGGGGATCGAACCCGGGGCCTTAAGCATGGTAGTCAGACGCGTTACCGACTGAGCCACCGCGGCCACCTTTTATTATAATTATTAATTAATTATAATAAATTAATAATTATAAAAATTATCATAATTAACAAGAAATAATAACCAATTATTGCACGAGTGTCGCACACAAATTTCACCATTCATTAAAACTCACAAAGACATAGTCTAATAATGTTTCATTACTGCTTTTTTGTTTATGGAGATGTAGTTATTAATTAATTATAATAATTACCAAAATTACCATAATTACGAACCAAACGTGCACTCTTACTAGAACGAGCGTCTCGTATGACACTCATTCAAAGATAGGGCGAGCCTAGTGCATTTTACCTCCTATTTAAATTATATTTATGTCTTTATGAACAAAATATTAGGAGCACCCTAGGGAGCAATGTAATTTATTTTAATTTTGTTATAAAAATTTTCAGTTTGAAAAATTGAAAAAATAAAGGTGGAGGGCCTGACAGTTAGCCTGACAGGGTGTCTACCAAAATAACAAATCTAAAATTCTTGATCTTTTTCCTCCATTTTTCTTAACATTTATTTAATCGCTCCCTACTTAGATATATTTGGAAATTAAGAAAAAGATATATTTTATTCAATGAAAAAAGACCACCACAAGGGAAAACTGAAGCTGTACATTAACACGAGATTTAGACTTGCTTTAAATATTGATGTATTATTATTTAATATTTTTACAAAACTTCACGCATATCTACAAGAATGTAATTCTTAAGAAACAAAATGAACAAACCTTAACTCAATAAATTTCAGATATCCAAACATTCAATTTTATCAAATCCCAGTACAGATATATAATAATGTAAATTCACTATAATGTAAAAATAGCATAATTTCTTCTTTTTATGAATTTCTTGGCATTCTTGACTGGCAGACACCCTGTATTAGTAGGTATATGCGTGTGTTTATGTGTGTGTGTGTTTGTGTATTTGCTTTCTTCTAGCTTTTGGTTGTTACAAGCATTTAAACATGTTTCCCAATGTGACAATTCGGGAGAGCACACGCTCTCTTCATCAGATATTTATCTGTAGTGTGGTCAACAAGGGCGCCCGCAGGGAGGGACCAAGGGGGCACTTGCCCCCCTGAGATTTCTGGAAAGAGTTAATGTAATTCGAATGGTGAAGTTGTAGAGAATTTTATAACAAAAAATATTTTCTGAGACCTACAGGCCATAAGTTATAACAACTATTATTATTATTTGAAATAGAGTTACATTTAAGCTTACAGTCTATTTTACACTGATTATGAAACTATAAAAAACAGCTTTTTTGGTCAGTACACAGTTATGCAAATTGTATAAGGATATACAGAATATGGAAATTTTTAAAAAGCATTAGTGGCAATAAAAAAAAATAATAGCAACAATAACAGCAGTAATAATAGCAATAATAATAATAAAGTTTCTGTAACCCTGATCGCCCTGAGAAAAAATTCTGCGCACGCCCTTAGTGGTCAACGTTATATTTAAATGGGATACACAGTATTTAACAGAAATCTGAAAGAGCTGGACCCTCCGCTGTGCCGTAGCCAACATGTAAAGTTGTTTTAAGTGGTCGGCACTTTTTTTTTTAATTGGAATTGAAACTCGTGTATCTATAATTTTTAATCCGATAGTTCAGACATAACATACCACCATAATTTTATTTTCTCTGCCTTGTAATCTTGGAATTAGTTTTCTTCATAAACAAATGAATACGTGCAATAACAGGTATGGAATGCTAGATACAACGTCACAAAGAGTACACATCACTTGCAATTTTGATATTCGCGACGATCTTCTCGGCAGTGTTACCGGTAGAGTGCGCTGTAGTGATCACGTTTCATAAGTGCCAATTATTTATTTGCCATTGCATCGCTATATTTGCAAAAGCAGAAAGAGATAGTTCTATTTCTCTTTTGTTGTACGAATGCAGTTAATGTAAACAAGTAACATTATCTTGCGAGAAATACTGGTTACTTCAGTAGCAGCTATGCAAAAAAACTTGGGTGTAGGAATATATAGTACACCCAACGGGAAAACTAGGCGAATTGTCCATCAATCATATCATCTGTCCATTTTACACAATGTGATGATCATTAATTGAAATAATGATGTCAATAAGCAGAGGGCAATACCTGCTTCGAAACAACACAGTTTCATTCTTTAAAACAACACAGGATGTAGAATAAAAAAAGTAATGAAAATAGCTGTGGACAATTTGCCTACCAATTTCTTTGTCGTTGACTGTACAGGTAATAAAGCCAAGACAGTTGTGTAGCATTTGCGTCACCTTGCATTGATTGATTTGCTTTATTTTACTTCGCTTTTTGTGCCACTTTTGGCTAAATTGAGGAGATAGGGGTGAGTGATGATATGATGAAATTGATGAATGGACACTTATAAACATCCATACCCAGGCCGGGATTCGAACCCGGGGCCCCTTTATATTATTATCAGACGTAAAGCGGGAACATGGACAAAACCAACAGCAGAAATAACACAAATGACAAGAATTATTTCTCACTTGATTTTTGTTAACATTAGCTTCGTTCTTGTACTGGACGGACAATAGTGAGATTGGAAACTGTCCTTTGCATCGAACGCAGCCCTTGAAAAATCTTGTAGAATATTCTAATCCTGGCCTTATCGTCGTTATTACCCAGATGTGGAAGAAAAGCGACAACAAATAACATAAATCTAATTAAGTCAAATCAAATTAAAAATTCAAGTCGCATTTTACGACTTGCAACAACTAATTTTGAACATTCATTCGAACAAAAATCTCTTCAGCGTTCTTAATCCACCTGGAAAACACTTTCAGACTAGACAGTGAAAGTAAGCTCACGTACGATAGCGCTTCTGCTTACACGAAGCTCCGTTAGATGGCAGGGGTTGTCAGACACTTAGTTTGTAGCTGCAGTTAGACATGAATCTCTTAGACTTGTATCTAATTCTGTGTAATTTCAAACATAAATAAATACAAGAAACTAAAATGGGAATTAGAGCATCTGCATTTGAACATTGGAAAGGATATCTGAGTTGGCTCAAAAGCAGTGATTTGAATCACTTCAAATAAATAGTTTATTGAAAATGTACATAACGATTTGTAGATATCTTTGGTACTTTTGGTGAAATTACGTATATTAATCTCGTTATTATTTAATGGTGTTTATTAGGCTCTAAGAAAGGAAACAAAATATATGTACTGATAGTGTGAAGCTCATAGTAAAGGAAATTTAAACACGCATTTCTCTTGATTTAAGATTCAATAATTTTTAAAAGCCAAAATAGGAAACATTTTGTTTATAAAAAGTATACAGAGTACTAATCATATTAAACCGTAAAGAGTGTCATTTTCATTAAACTGTAAATAAACATGGCAGCTGATATTTTGCAAATTCTCATTTAAAAAATTGCCAAAATTCAGCTGCCGTATCACACCAAAGGAACCCCTGGCGTTATAGCTCGATAGTCTAATGACTTCGCCAAGAGGTCCGGCTGAAGCGTTGGAAGTAAGTTGCTACAAGCATATTAAACCGCGACCTTCAGTGGATCTGTAAATATCCGCTGACACGGGAATCGACAGGAAATCAGTTTAAATAACGTAACGTCAGCCTTATGCAAAAAAGCACTGTTAACGACAGGATGAAACTCTCTTAACGGCTTTTACGATCGGAAATTTGAATCCCCTTTAAATAGTACGCGAGACCAAATCTCACCACAGTTGTTTGTTTGTTTGTTTGAGTTGGTGTTTTAAGTTCACTTTATGCACAGAAAGGTTAATCGAGACTGGACCTACAGTTTAAAGTGGGATCCGAACCACTATGTGCCTCCACCGGGTATCGAACCCGGGAGCCCTTGATTACAAGGCAACGACGCTACCACTGCGCCATCGGGGAGGCCTACTATGGAAATGTTTGTTTATTGTGTTAATGAAACTATAATAATTTCAATAACTTTTGTTCCAGTGAAAATAGAACATTCTGGTCTGCTTGACCAAATTGTTTGCGCTCTCACCTTCGATGTTAGAGATCCTGGGTTGGATTCCTCATGGAAGCTCTAAACTTTTTTGATGTTGTGCCAGCACCGAGAGGACATATTGGTAGTTACGTGAAGGCTACAGTAGTAGTAATAAACTCTCAAAGCTCAAATACAGCGGCGATGGCACTTTAGAGTGATCACGCGTCACCCAGATAAAACCAAGCCCACTGGAAAATCCTGGCTCTCGAAGGTCGTTGCGCCACAAAATGTGGTGTTTTGTTCCAAATCATTTTTAACAAAATTTCCTGCAGAATATGATGTTCTGGGCACAATAATGTTTCATAGCACAATCAATGTTCTAGAGCCACGAATAAGGCAAAATAATCCAATGAAGCTAAATCATGTCATTCACAAAATACATATCAAGGCAGTTTGGTATAAACCGAAAACCGCACTGCCTGTCCAAAAAGTTCTCAGAATTTAGAATATGTTAATATGTTGTAACATGTGCGTCTAAAATCGGTAAACTAACATATTCTTAATTTACGTTGTATCTTCATCGTCAATTTTTGAACTTACTTATTCTGCGGGACGTGTCAGCGATATAAATTAACATATTCATTTATCTATCAGCATGTTTATTAACCTTAATTGATGTTGGACATGCGTTTGAGATACAGAATTACATTATTTTTTCTTTGTAAGTTAATATGTATGTTGCAATGAAGAGCCATCTTTTGTCGATATTTTAATTTAAGAAATCCGAATGTATTGACAGATTTTCACTAGAAAAAGTGTGTTTCTCATCACATTTATCTTCTCTATATCGTATATGTAATATTTACGTTTGTATTTATGTTATTTATTTACGTCTGTCATACACCTTAAGCTAATCGCGACGGTGAGGATGAGTGGTGATTGCATGAAGTTGATGAACGGATACAAAAAAACACCAATACCCAGCTATGATTCAAACTCCAGTACCTTCGATTGTGAAATGGAAGGGTTAGAGATTACTAAGACTGGATGGCGGACGGATATCACTTTTAATATAAATCTAAGTATCATCCGAAGATTGCCGATCTTGCACGAACGCGTGACGTCACCGGAGAAGCAGTGAGCTCGGCTGAAGCAGACGGCCCCTAGCATTTATATGGGGGATTCAGAGAGCGAAAGTATATTATTACTTTTAGGAGGGGGAAAATAATAATTGTCATCCTCCAAGATGGTATTGATGCATCCTTTTAATGATTACTAACATAATTGAAAACGCGCTACTTTTAAAAGGGGGCAAAGTACATGTGAAAAAATGTATTTTGAAAATCCATATTCCTGAAACTTTCTGACCGATGCGCTACAAAGAAAGTTGCGTGTTCTCCTTTAGAATTTCGTCATTTTACAAATCGTAATATAATTTTAACAAAAACGTGGCATGCTAAAGAAGAATTAAAGAGTTTAAAAAAAGTAATTGATTAATAGACTTAGTTTATTTTACTTCTGTTATCTGTCACATATGGCTAATCGCAAAGATGAGGATGCGTGATGATATGATGAAATTGAAGAAAGGAGAGTAGACCCATGCCCGGGCGGGGATTCGAACCTTGGGGCCCCTGGCATCGTAAAGCGTTGTGCTAACCACTTCGCCACGGAGGTCAGCATTACAAGGAAATAAACAGAAAATGACAATCATATGGCATCTATGTTTTAATATGCGAGAAACATTTGCGACGAGGTTATTGAAGTAACAAATAATTATTACTAGACGTTGTGATGAAAATTATTAATATATCTGAAATATCGAGAGTTGACCTTGCAGTCTCTAAATGTACTTTTAGGGTTACGCAAAACCTTTACTCAAAATTGTTAGTGTAAATTTATAAGCTATTAAAATTTAAAACTTATTCCTGTTCGAAAAGAGAAACTGCCAAGTCAAATTAATATTTCGTAGAAATACATATATTTTTTTTCATGAGGCCACGAGAGTATTTGGAGGGGACGGTGGCTTGGGAAGGCTATAGCCCCGGATCTCGATCTGCAAAGGGGCTTCCAGTGGGAAAACATTCGTATGAAATAGTTCAGAAGAAGGGGCGAAATGATTTTTTTAAATGGCTCAAGAATACAAAGATATAAGTGGATATTTGACAAGCTTGGTCTAAAACTTACAACTGAAGTCGTACGTGCGTGTGTGTGGGGGGGGGGGAGTGGCTACGTGAGGTAACACAGTGGAATATGATTCACAATACTAAAATTATAATAAATATGTGGGAACAATAGAAATCAAAATATGTTGTAGCTAGTGACAGCGCAATAGTAAAGATGGAGGGGTAAATCATATTTTCCCGGGGCAATCATTTTTATTATTTCGTTATATACGACACAAAAATGCATATTTTGGCTAAAAGAGCATTCATTCATTTATTTATTTTGTCGTTTTACTGGGGGCAGATAAGAGAGAGAGAGAAATTGTCGAACGAGAAATGGGGGCGTTCCTGCCCCCCACCCCCAATAGTGTGGTCACTGCCTATGGCTATGCTGGAGAAGAATGCACCAATTAATACGCTATTAAATAAAACAGATACTTTTAAAACTTTTAATCAAATTATTTGTGAACTATGATTTAAATTTAGAGAGAGCACATACTTGTTTAATTTAATTTGGATGAGTTAACTTCTGAAGCCTGCCATTTCCGAGAATTCTTCTGGTGTAATTGCACTGCCCTTTGAGCCCTAGCTGCTGCGTTTAGGAGGCGGAACGAGCAGAATACTAATTAAAACAAGTATGTGACAAATATAGTATAAAAAAAGAACAACGTGTTGAAGCTATTGACGGCGCCAAAGAAAAGACAGAAGAAAAACGTGAAGAGTGCAGTGATATTTTACGGGAAGCAGCAGGCACGTATCCAGGGATTCCTTTCGGGGGGAGGCTGAACACCATTTTTTAAAGGGGTATCACAATTGTATGTTTAAGGCCAGTGGTGGCAATTGGGTTCCAAAATGTAGGGGGGGGGATGGACAAGGAGACAAGCATTAAGAGGCCATAGTGTGATAGTGTGGAGGCAAAAGAATGGGGAGCAACTATCTCCTAAATCGTCGCCACTGTTGAAGGCTGTCACTTTAATCAGAACGTGAAATCGGGACATTTTCTACCACTCAACTCCTCTGTTTCCATGCATTAATATTGTGTGCCGGAACCATCTCAGTATGTATGTTTGTCCATTTCTTCTCAAAAGGCATCAAAACATCTATGTACCAGAAGTGTTTTTACGAAGGTGTTACACATGCACGGAATGCACAATCCACTCGACAACACAAGATTCAAACTGTGTGCAGGGAACTGGAATCAGACAGTTCACGAATATTTCTCTCTCATTCGAGCTTGAACACCCCTAATGTGTCTTGTCCTCCCATGTTTGCAGCTCTTATAAAAGCCGAAACCCACCAAATTGTTCATATTCAGGCCTAAGCACTCGCAAGTGTCCAAAATTGTCTGTTGAGTGTGTGTCGAACCCAGTAGCCTTAAACAAAAGTATTTTTTTATGCCATGAAATTCTCAGACTGCATACACAAAATTTGGTCCTGACACAACCAAATCATCACTCAAAACTTTGATTTTCAGTTGATCTGTGCAGCTTATTTCTTTTTTAATAAATCGCTCCAATGCCCAGCCCGATACTGCCGAAATATTCACTTTAGAGAGAGAGACCTTCGATCTCTTCGTCTTTCGACCCGAACTACTCGTAGCACTACTCGAAGTTCCGCTGTCGTCAATGTCTTTAGCTTTGGGTAACTAGTAGTAAACTTCGTTACTTTACGGTATTTAGTCCATTTCATTTTCGAATCACTAGATCTTATAAAGCAACAAATGGACACTGACTGATCACTAATCGACTGTATGAATTGTCACACTTACCTCTGAAGTCTCCACCTATTCTGTTGTACACATCAACCGGGAAATTGAAGGCGCGTATTAATATCCTCATTATATTCTAGAACGTTTCGCAGATAAAACGATTCGTAAATATTGCCAGTAGTTCGACTCCTTCTCTTTATCAAGAACGTTCCCTCTCAAGCTTTCCAGAGATTAAAAAATTACAATGAATCCGATTCGCCCTACCTGCGGCGCTACCTTTGTTGTGCACCTTCCAAATGCTGACAAGTCTCTTCTACATAGTGCTCAAGTTCGCTACGACAACACCGAAAGCGTAAGAAAAGTTTACGTGCAATATTATCAACAACAGGGTTATAGAACATTCTCCGTCTTGCCTTGATAAGTATTTCTCTCCTAAAATTATCGTCACATTATTCAAGAAGACAAAAACTTATCTAGTGTAAAATGAAAACTTTCCTGGTGGGGGGAGTCCACGAGTTACGATCCCCACCTTGGATACGCGGTATAAACAATAACAGGGTCCGTAGAACATTCTCCGTCTTGCCTCGATAATTATTTATTTCCTTAAATTATCGTCACATTATTTAAGAAGACAAAAACCTAATTTTATCTTGGGTAAACTGAAATATTTCCTGGGGGAGGGGGCTCGAGACACCTGATGCCCACCTTGGATACGCACTATTAACAATAACAGGGTTATAGAACATTCTCCGTCTTGTCTCGATAATTATTCCTCTCCTTAAATTATCGTCACATTATTCAAGAAGTCAAAAACCTAATTTTATCAGTGTAAACTGAAAAAATTCCTTGGGGGGCGGGAGCCTCGAACCACCTGATCCCTACCTTGGATACGCGCTATTAACAATAACAGACTTATAGAACATTCTCCGTCTTGCCTAGATAATTATCTCTCTCAAATTATCACCATATTATTCAAGAAGACAAAAACCTAATTTTATCTAGCGTAAACTGAAAATTTTCTGAAGGGGGGCTTGAGCCCCCTGATTCCCACCTTGGATACGAGCTGTTACAAATAACAGGGTTATAGAATATTCTCCGTCTTACCTCGATAATTATTTCTCTCCTTAAATTAACGTCACATTATTTTATTTGACACCACAAGAAACAAAAAATCTCATTTTATCTAGTGTAAACCGAAAACTTTCGGGGGGGCTTGAGTCCCCTAAGTCCCCCCTTGGATACGTGCCTGGGAAGCAGTCACGTTTATTACACCCTTACATTTACATACAATATTATGAAGTTCTGCTTTTAGATCTCGCACAACGCCTTTTTCACAAAAATGGGCAATCTCGCATTTTTTATATCAATCAAGCTGTGCTATTTTAGATTTCTTCCGTTAGTTTTCTGATAATAGTTTTCACAGCTTTCCATAGCATTTAGGCATGATTTCAGTTGACAAGAACAAAACAATCTTATTTCAAAACATAGAGCAAAAAGAAGTCCAACGCGCTTAAGTTAAAACTCCCTTACATTGGAAGCCTGGAAAGAACAAAACAGGGGTTCCTTCGTAACACGATTTCTTGAAAACCATTTTACACATTTGAATCAACTTTGTGATAAATTGATTAGAAAGGATGAATCTTAACAGTAAAAGTCGTAACTTTTTCCTTGCTACTATATTTTAGAAGATATTCGTTGTCAAATTTCTCAATATTTGCATAAGGAACCAGCCTTTTCCGTGCCGAGTGTTTCGATGGTGACGTCATGCAACCACGGACAACTGCGCATACGATCTGCGCCGCCGAACGAGCACCCCCTGCCCGGTGGGGGCACAAGTGGTTCGGATCCCACTTTAAACTGTAGGTCCAGTCCCGATTAGCCTTACTGTGCATAAAGTGGACTTAAAACAGCAACTCAAACCAAACTCTACGTGTATAAAATAGTCTACGTGTAGACTGTACACTATCGTTGTTTACGCGTAGACGCACATAACTGGTTCCAGCCACAAAAAAAATCGTATAAGTACGGTTGCCATGCGAATCTACAACCACTTCACGCAAAGATGTTCATTCGCTTGCTCATCCATATTTTGGTCATGGAAATTCCTTCAAACTGCACAAACGATCGTTATTTCTGTAGATATTCAACGTACGTGTCAAGTTCTGTCTGTCTCCCTTCGTACAATCTGCCTCTACTTCGTACAGAGTTCGACCATTCGAAAGTTCAATCAACTTTCCAACTTGTCTAACATGCGTAAACTTTACTTTTTCCTATTTGTATCGTGTGTTAAGGATCTTACGAATACGCTTCCTGACTGGACCATTATCTCTCTCTATATCACATATTTAATATTTGAATTTGTATTGTTATTATTTAGCGTTACATTTCTGTCACCTTTCACTAATAAGGATAATGAGGATGTGTGACGATTAGATCAAGTTTGAGGAAGATGAAGAACCGTGGGAACTGCGGGCTGCCACGTTCCACGTACATCTTTACTCTGTTGAATTTGAATTAATGTTTTAAGTCCACTTTATGCACATACAGGCTAATCGGGACTGGACCTACAGTTTTAAGTGGGATCCACTTCATTGTTGAATAAAGATCTGTACAAAATCGGTTTCGCAATGTGATTTCAAAATGATAATGGTTTTTGGACACTTGTAGAATCTTGTTCACCCACACACGCACACATTCAGTTTGTTTCAACCCCACATTACGTTGAGTCAGGGGCGGCGAATGGGTTCGAAAACTAGGGGGTAAGGTGCCAAAACCGGGCAACCAAAGACAGCTTACTTTTCCTCGTATATAAGGTATAGCATAGTGCGGGAACAAAAGTGGCAAAAATCGGGGGCAACCCCCCCCCCAATCGCCGCCACTATTCAGAGAAGCCAATAGAGACTAGCCCTACTGTTTAAAGTGCGACCTGAGCTACTACATGCGTCCACCGGCTATCGATCTCAGGACCCCTTGATTACGGGGCGACATCACAGAGCAATCGGGAGGGGAACCAACTCAAAAGCAAGTATAATTGCAGTTAACGCTTTCAAAAGTAACTCGTTACTTTCACTTTGCTTCGAAAGTAAAGAGAAAATACGCTTGGTACGGCCTGGCTCTTAAAGGGCTGTTACTTCACAGAGTTTCGTTTATTTTAGAAATCAAATCTTACCAACTGATTTTAACAGAATCCACTGAAGAAAGACCTTCTATGTACGTACATTAATGTCTCATTGTGGAATCGAACATTGGAGAGCAATATCACCCAATGGGAATCGGATCACAACATTCACGCTTTACACATTAAGACAGTTTGGAATAAACCACACTGCCTGTCAAAAAATGAATGATTTCCAATTAATGTAAAAAGTAAGTGCAGAACAGCTAAATTACCATATTTTCAATTTATTTTATGATTTCTTCATGAAAGTTTGAAATTACTTATTATGCGGTATTCTTCAAAGGTATTAACAAGCATTTTATTCTTATATGTTTTGTAGAAGTTATCAACATACATTGAAATGTAATAAATATTTCAGATTCAAGATTGGGTATTACTTTTCTATAAGTCACACTGATCTTTTTAGCCGAGAGCCATCTTTTGTCAGTATTTTAAATTAGGAAATCCGAATGCTTGATAGATTTTTACTAGTAAAACTTTTTAAAAAAAGTAAAAATTAAGTAAAAATTTAGTAAAAATTTTTACTAGCCCAAAAAAGGTTCCTGGACCGTAATTAAATTGATCCTTTAAAAAGGTTCCTGGACCTTATTTAAATTTATCCGGAAGAAAAGTCCCTGGACCGTATTTAAATTGATGTTGAAAAAAGGTTCCTGGACCGAATTGAAATATTTTACAGACAAAAAGGTTCTTTACGGTCCAGAACCCATTTACGCTTCCTGATTTTCTCTCCTGGACCGGAATATAATTTATTTAAAGTTCCTTGACCTTATAACAACCCTGGGAGGGGATCCCCCTCTCCTTGCAGTCAATGTCACTAGTAGGTGGTTTAAAGTATTGGCACCTCACAAATTAAAAAAAAGAGATCGAAGCGTTGAATCGAACTCTAATGCTATTTAAGTGAGAACGCAATACACATTTTTAAAGTCAATTAATGCAATTTGTACAATCTTGTTCTCTAATTCGGAGCGATTTTACAATACCGGGAGTTTCTCCAATTTGATTCAAATTCCATATACTCACTAATTTTGCCCCCCTAATGACGAATCTGCAGTTAAAATTTGGCGCTCACGCGTACAAATTGCAAAATAACCGAAACTAAGTGGTCTGCGATCGGCACAATTGCTCATTATTTATCGGAAACTTTTCTGTTTCAAATACCTAAAAAACGATATATATACTCCTGAAATAATCTGGAGCGCATTTACGAATGTATAGCAGTTTAAAGTTAACATATTGCCGTTTTTTATTTTTGAGTCCGAATATCCAACCGATTCCGGGCTCCGCCCCTGGGGTAATTGACCTATCGCCCCCTACTGCTACCGCGGCCCCGCTTCCGCTACGCTCCGGCTACCCGGCTTTCACTATAGAGTCCCTTTTTAAGGGCATGTTAGAAATTGGCCGGAGTCACCTGCATCGAAATGAGCGCCAAATTGCAACCGCACATTCATGATTACAAGATACAGAACACAGCTTTTAACTTCCGCGCTGCAGTCTCCTAACTGTACAACGTTGCACTCCTGCCATTGGCTGATCGCCACGCACGCCCTCTGCGTGGCCCAGCCCGATATAGCTTCTAAAAGCGTGCGTCGTATAGTGGATTGAAAGAACTGTGATTTTTCTACATGATGCGGTATTTATCGTCTCAACCGGTCCGTACACTTTTGTCCATTCTAGTCAACATTCGAAACTTATCGGCACATATCGATTTCTCAAAAACTGCTAAAGATAGAAACATAAAATTCGGTGTACAAGAACATCTACCTAATATAAAGCTAACAAGACAGTGACGGCGATTACGAAGGGCGTGGAGGGGCAGTTGCCCCCCACCCACACTTTTTGCCACTTTTATTCCCGCACTATGCTAAACCATACGTATCAGTGGAAACTAAACTGTTCTTGCACCTCCAGTTTTGGAACCCAATCGCCGCCACTGTAACAAGATATAAAGGATCTTTATTGGATTGGCCATCTGTCTAAGACAGTTAAACAATCCAAAGGCAACCATCTATATGTGTGTTTAACTTTCGATATCTCAGATGTAATTAAAAATATACCACGACTACAATTTCAACTGTTTTTTTTTCTTTCTTCTGTAAAACCAAGCCTGTTCGTTGATCTGAAACATAAGCTAGTATATACTACACAAAAAAAAATCCTCATTTGAGCACTTCAAATACAGTTGCATTTTCTCAATACGGAAAATTTGATTGCAGATTCTCCATGTCATTATCCATTGACTGTACCATATTTCTGTCTAGAAAACAACCTGTTATTGGATTGTGGAAGGCCATATTACTTTGTACCCCCGTAATAGTTGAAATGCAAGGAACTTTTATGAACTCTCTTCACATTTAAGAAAAGAAGGCTTGGAGTGGTACTGGCTAAGATAATTATTTGTAACCATTGTTTTTGTTTAATTATTTCTGAATTGATTACGCTAGTTTAACATACGCATGTGAATAATACACGTAAATATTTTCAGATTGAGTGCATTAATTACAATTATGATTCAAGTGCCTTTTCCTCAATGATCTTCTGCTCGGTCGAATGTTTAGGACTATTGCCTTTGGTTCGAGAGGTCCTAGGTTCGATTCCCCGTCGGAGCTAAAAAAAAACAAGTTTCGTGGTATCAATTGGGGATTTAATTGAAAGCAACAATAGTTGCAGAGTCCTTTTGAAAGCTCTAAAACCGCGGCGATGGGAATCGAGGAGTAACGTGTCATCGTGCACCACGGATTGTCTTGTTTCTGTTTTCTTTACATCATATCTTACCGACCTCTTTATAGAATACCTTGCAGAATAAAATAAAGTTCTGAGCAGAGTGATGTTTCATAGTACAATCAAATTTAGCAGAGAATACTATACACTCTGGAATATCACCCAATGAGGGTGAGATCACATAAATCATAGAATACATACACATCAAAGCAATTGGAAATAAGTCCACTGTCTTTCAAAAATTATACTCAATTTATCTTATTTAATACAATCCAATGAAATTTGATACATTATATATTTTCAATTTACGTAGAGCTTTCTTCATGATAGCTTGAATTTTGCTTTTCTGTGAGACTTTTTAATGAAAGTAAGAAGTATTGCATCCATCTCGTTTGTTAGAGTTATCAACTTTTATTTGTTTCTAATATACATTACTGATACAGGTTTACTGACTTCACTGATCGTAAGTCATAAGGTACTATGTAATCGAGAGCCATCTATTGTCATTACCTTGAAAAACGACATCCGAATAGTTTGACAGATTTTCAATAATAAAAATTGTGTTTCCGTTACAGTTATTCTTTCTATATTGCATACTTAATACCTGCATTTGTATTTTTTTATATTTAACGTCCCTCTTCTGCCACCTTGGACTAAGCAGGACGCTGAGAATGAGCGATGATTAGTAGACCCCGGGTTTTATGTAATATCAAAGTACAAAATATGTACACAAATATGTAACAATAATTCACAAAATATGTACCAAAATATGTATTATCAAAAGGATATGTAGTTAAATATGTAATATTAATAATATTCGAATATCCAAGAAAATTCAAGAATTCTGATAGCTATTTATTTTATTTTTACATATACAACATAATTTTAAAACAATAAGTTGTTCAAATTAAAAATCGTATCAAATTTATAAACTCAAGAAAGCATAGCAACGTGTACATATTTAAGAAACCTTTTTTGTCAACTCTTAATTACTTTTCACATCGCAAATTATTGTGTAATATGTAAATATGTACGAGAGCTCTTTTTTAACTTTCGAAACGAATTCTAGAGAGAAGCATCCACAGAAAGAACAACCGAATGAAAATTCACAACTGCATTCGTACTTTGTGTTCAAGGAAACATGTTGTGTTACTCGCTACATACAGGAAAGTAGTTTTCTTGTCCACTGATGCCAAGTTTCTAGGTGCTTTGCCAAACCTAAAAGTGACACGAAAATATGTAACCAGAAGTTAAGGGGGGGGGGGAAGAAACTCCAGCATCTTTCGATAAATAACAGTTCCCGTATTTTTTTCCTTCAGCCTGTCTTTCGACTTGGCAGTCAATTGTACGTGACCGTAAGCACTATGCATCTCATTGATTAGAAAATATGACATCACATGAGATACAAATTTTTCTCATCATGTTTCAGAGATCTAAAATATAGTAAAAAGGATCAAGATAGGAAACAATTACCGAAATATGTTGTTGTATGAAAAGTAAATTAGTAAATATGTAATATCCTGGAAAATATGTAAAATATGTAACATAAAAACTTATGCCAAATTATGATATGATCCATATTTTTATGTGACGTCACCAGTAGAAAATATGACACTAATGTATTTATTTTTGTGAAAGAAAGCGTAATTTCTTTGTTATTATATGTAATAATGCACCTTGTTTGTAATGTATATCATTTGTTTATTGTTTATTATATTTTATGCTACATTATGGGTAATTTAATGTATATTTGTTTGAGAGAGTGCACTATATGAATTTGTATTTCTAAACATGCATAGATGTCAGATTTGTTGGTAGCATCTTTTTGTAAATAGTGAGTGATTCATCTGTACTTGAATCTGTGTTCTCGAAATAGTATAAAAGCGAGGATATTGCGTAAGAAATAACACACTTTCGCCACGGATCGACTAAGATTTTAAACTTAAAAAGAACTCCTCGGTGTTGTGTATATATCTTGGTATGGTAGTTCGGGGAGCAAGCTAGGCCTATGTGATCATAGGTACGCCGATAGCCATGCATTGATGCTATGCACAATACTGCAACCATTCTACGTTAAATAATAAAGCTAGCCTAAGGATTAATTTGGAAATAAAAGGCTAAAGAGCAAATATTGGCTCATTAATTATTTCATATCTCTTGGTGTGGTAGTTCGGTGCGCAAGCTAGGTCTATGTGATCATAGGCATGCCGATAGCCACGCATTGAGTTTATGCGTTTTTAGTTGAGTCAATTCATCGACAAAGCGAAATCCTCGCCTTCGTCTCTTGTATATTCGCATTATAATTGCAATAAATAAAGAATAAAACCTTTCAGTTTATACATACTGCAGTAATGTGGTTTTATTTCTCTGTGCTGTGAATACTGTCTTTGCCTAACACTATCCCTGTACCTGAGAGGAGTCTGTGTACTTTGCCGAGTCTTATCGTTCACCGCTGATTATTATTAAGTTATTATTAATAAATAATACGTTTATAGTATAATAATACAGGCAAATGAACGTATCAATCATGTCAGTTATATAATTCGTTGACACTTTCCTGTTCAAGGTATGAATCCAGAAAGGAATATAATATGTAATTAGATACAAATCCGGGCTCTAATGATTAATGAAGGAATATCAATGACCAACCTGGTTTCGAACCCGGGATATTCAATTGTGAGACCAAAAGTATAACTTTACTACTGAGTAGCAATAGAATGTCACATTTATTGTACGCTTCATTATCATATAAAATGTGTAGCTATACTCGAGATAAATGAGCAGTTATTTATCAACTGTTTGTCTATGAGGAGGGCACTATCGCTTCCCCTCCATCCAAAGTACTTATGTAATGAATTTTCACCTTTCAAATTAAACAGAGAGATTACGGTGGTGAAAAGAACTCAAATGATATTTAAATAACAGCGGAGGATTTAGTTTTAAAGCCAATTAATTACATTTGTACTATCTTGTTTCCTCAATTGTTTTCCCTACTGTTTGTTACTTGACATTCACACACACACGCATTAAAAGTTCGAAGTTTGTTTCAAGTCTACTTTATGCACAGCAAGTCTAATCGAGACTCCTACAGTTTAAAGTGCCTCCACCGGGATTTGAACTCTGGAATCTCTTGATTACAGGAAGACGACAGGAAGATCCCATCGGTAGTAAGAATATTTACAGTTTCTGCTACCGAACAGTTTGAATGCAGCCACTTTCCTCCGAAGGGGGAATGTCATAGGCATCAAACTATAATATTAATATTTTTAAATTTCCCATTACCTCTGATATGTAATTAAATTAAGGTACCGGAACCCAATATGGCCTACCTAAGGTCTGTGATTGTTTCTAATGGTGTACAAAGTCAGAAAAGTAAAACTATAGCGTGTTTGTTAAACCTGTCCCGCTTCCCGCGCTTGCTGATCGCTGGCTTTTCTAGCAGAAACCACGCGGCATTGCCGCTGCAGACCGCGTGAACGCCGTGCTGGGGAAAGCCGAAGCCAGGCTGTGAGTAAAATACGCGGAAATGCAGATATACACAATTCCCCTTCCTGAATGTTTCAGCTAAGATGACAATAAACACGAAAAGGACACAAGCAAATATCACGACAATAAATTCCATCCTGGATACTTTAAATCTCACACAAATCAGCACCGCGCTTACAAAACAAGCTTCTTCAACAAGACGCAAACAAAACACGCGTAAGCTCCTCTCTTCTGCCTCCCATTCGCTCCTCGCTGCCCAGCAGACGACTTTTTCCTCATTTTTCCTTGGCACCAAAACTGTGGAGCCATTGCTAGCGCGAGAAACGGGACGCGTATTACAAACCCTATAGTGCTGCAGATCCTCCAGCAATATGTGGGTTCTGATTGGCTGTCATTCGGGAAGTCAATGCAGTGTTCCTTGAGGGTAACGCTAGATGGCAGGGTTGAAACTGACAGTGTATTAGATTTCAGAGATCCATCCCAACATTATAAGAAACCCCCTCAAACTGAGGTTAACTTTTAGCACATTTTTTAAATTAATGCTTTGAAAGAGAGGAAATCAAAACTCTTTTGAAGTGAATGGATTTCTTATTTAGTATATTCCAAGCTCCAAGATATGAAATTTCTCCTTTAATATAGTAATCACTTCATATAATTACGTTACAAGTGCTTTGAGACATATCAAAATTATTATTTTCGATGGCTTCATATTGATTTTTATCACTTGAAAACGATTCAATTCTTAACAGTTTCTTTATTCAAATATATGTATATTTCTTAGCATATTTTCTACAATTTGATTACAAATATCATTCCTAAATAATCACGAGTCTGATCTTTCCATATTTATCCTGTCAAACAGTCAAACAAGGAATGACGGACAAGAAACGTGAACACTTCCGGTGTGCACAGCCAATAAGAGAGCGTTATATACATCTGGTTCTGCAGCAATTTAGGGTTTGTAAATACGCAAACGAGACAGGTTCCAACACACGCAGTATATTGGTAAGATTAAAAAAAAAGGGGAATATTTCTGCACAATTACTGAAAATTGGTGCCAGTTCGAAATAATATCGTGGGTGCAGGGAACATTTTATTAAAAATTCATATTGAGTACACTACTCAATATGGCCTAGTCAAATATGTTGTTCTATCAAATAAAAAATGCAACAGAAATTGTAAAGAAAGTACAATAACACAATGTTGTTTTTGTAAGTTGATTAGTATATTGATACATCATCTACATAATGACATAATAATGATGACATAATGCACAATAAAAATAACATTGTTTACAAACGAATAAATAAAGGAGTTATATTTCACCATTTGTTACCAGAAGACCATGGATTACACATCAGTCTGGGCACATAAAAGGTCCTTTATCTTCCTTAGTGAGTTCCACTCACTCTACGTGAACATAAGAGTAACAAATGCCATATTTGCGCATGTCCTTTAAGATATATTCCTAAGTAGGCCGTATTGAGTCTACCTTATATAGTTATCCTTTTTATAAACAGTACTTTACTTTAAAGTGTAAACTAAGCACATTGTTGTATAGTACAAATTATGAGCTACCATAATAGTGCAGTCAAAATAGGAACAATAAAGGAACTAATTCATAACAAGCTGAAATTTGGTATGTAGCGCCTTTATAGCATTAATAACAACATACCAAAAAGCCCCGGCAATCATCCTGCCGCTAGGTACGCCATATTGAAAAATGGCGGACAATGAAAGTTTTCACTAACTAAAGAACTAATGACAATAGCTTGCTGTTGGATATATATATTTCTTATAACACCACTAACATCAATTACAACATGTTAAGTTTTCTACAGATCATTGACACGGAAGGTAACGGCGCCATATTGGAAGCACGGCGGATAATTTCAATATTTCGCATGAGAATGGAATTGACTTGTGACAGAATGGAATTTGGCAAATGGGTTTGGTATGTAAGGTATGACAATATTCTTGAGTGTTTGCCGTCTCACCAGGCAGGTTGTTGGTTTCACGTGTCACGTTCTGTTCACAAACTAAATCAGATTGTCACTATGGTAATGCACTCCTGTAGGTAACACATCACAAAAGACATGTCTGGATCAAAGAGTTCGTCGCTTTCATCGTTGTCATGTTGATCATCGACGTCTTCACCGATGTCTTCTCTGGAAACACTGAAACAAGAATGAAATTCGTACAGGAAACACCTTGGCGTACGGGTGATTGCCGGGGGTATGTTGTTATTAATGCTATATAGACGCTACATACCAAATTTCAGCTTGATATGAATTAGTTCCTTTATTTTGAAAAAATATCGCCTAAAGTGACTGCAACACCTACCACTTGGAAGATGTAGTAAGTAAACTTCCATAGCTATTGTCCGAATGCTCTTCCAGGTTACTGAAATTTTCGGGGGGGGGGGCGACTTTAATTTCCGGAGGGGATTTCTCCCACCCTCCGGGCCACCCCCTGAATTCATCACTGCTTCCGAAAATAACTTTTACTATTACTTTGCTTCCAAAAGTTAAGCCTTACTCTTAATTTGTCAACAACGTTGCAACGCTTGATACAGCAAATTGTTTTGCAGTTTCGCCATGACGTCATTCGTCCTTGTGGATTGAGCATAGTATGGATTCTGTTTAGAAAATGGCCTGTTATTGGATGGTGTACGCAATAGTAGATATGTACGGAAGTTTCGTGAATCCCACACAAGATGGTGCTGTATGCTTTATTTTAAGAAAATACAGACAAATTACTTGTAACGTTCGTATTTGGTTCATGTAACAGAATATCAGACGCATGTAAACAATGCAGGTAAGAAATTCCATATTAAGTGCATTCCTTAAAATTTTATGACTTACCTACCTTTTTTGTCAATAAGCTTCTCCTCGGCATATTTGCTAATACTCTGGGCTTTAGTGCGAGGGTTTCTGTGCATGATTCGCTTTGGAAACTCCAAATTTTCTGTGTTGGCCCAGAATCGTAAGGACAATTTTGGAGTTACTTGAAAGCAATAGTAGACGACGCAGAGAACAGCGATGATATGCTCAATGATTCACCAAGAGTCACCCAAAGATAATACACTTGACAGGCACTGGTCCTCAAAGGAACTTTTTAGTTTTGATGTCAAGTTTCTTGCAAAAAATATTGCCAACTATTTTAGAGAGAACTCTGTTGAAGAGAAAAAAGTCCAGGGCACGCTAATGTTTCACAGTACAATTAAATTTGGAGAAGCACATATCAAAGTAAATTACACAATGCTACATCTTTCATGAAATGCATATAAAGCAGTTTGGCGTAAACCACTCTGCCTGTCAAAAATGATCATATATGAAGCAAGTGGAAAAAACTTTCCTTCTACTGCAAGGCAGTGAATAATCATAGTTAAATTATATTGGTTTTCTTTGTGAAAGTTTGAACTTCATTATTATGAGGGACTTTTCAAACAAATTTAGAAACACTACGTTCATATCACTTTTGATATAGTTATTAACTATTATTGATAATTAATATCTGTGTGAGATTTGAATTTACTGTGTTCTCTTATAGTAACAAACTATACTTTGAAATTGAGAGCCATCTTTTGTCCGTATATTTTGATGTAGGAAATGCAAAAAATTGCTTTGACTTGTAAAAGTTCTAATCCTCGTTATACGTAGCTATCCTCTCTATATCGCATACATAATACATGTAATTGTATTCTTATTTCTTAGCGTCGCTTTACGGCCACCTTTGACTAATCGGAACGATGAGACTGGGTAATGGTTAGATTAGGGTTTTTATACAGGGTGAATCAAAAGTCTCTTGACAGTTTAATCAAAAATCATTTTATTGGCAGAATTGACAGTACTGATGAAAAGTATCCTGTAAACTCCTCTTTTCTCTCCCATTCGTGCCACATAGCCTGCCCACCTAAGTCTTCTTGATTTAATGATTCTAATAATATCCGGACATGAATACAAATTATGTAACCTTCTCCACTCACCTGTCTCCTCATCCCTTTTAGGTCCAAAGATTTTCCTAAGGATCTTATTTTCAAATACTCTCAATTTATGTTCCTCTTTCAATGTAAGGGACCAAGTTTCACACCAATATAATACTACAGGCAAAATTACTGTTTTGTATATTTTAACTTTTAGTTTCGTAGATATTAAGCGAGAAGACAAAAGTTTATGAAGAGAGAAGTAACATGCATTTCCTGAATTAAGCCTACTTTTTATTTCCTCTTTAATATAAAATTTTCAAAAATTATTTCCAAAAATTATTTTTACCTCACATAATAAGTTTATGTATGGTTGGTTGTTTTGGTGTTTTTAGTCCACTTTATGCACAGTAAGGCTAATCGAGACTGGACCTGCAGTTTAAAGTGGGATCCGAACCACTATGTGCCTCCAATGGGTGTCGATACCGTGACCCCTTGATTACAAGGCGACGACGCTATCACTGTGCCATCGGGGAGGCCACTGATGTATAACGTGTTTGCTATCCGTTTCGCAGTTCTTTCTTTCGCGCTTATTCCTGTGTTCAATTTTAATTTTGGAATTAATCCATTTCGCTGTAATTAATTGCTTTCTGGCTTATTCCATTTCGCGTTTAAACCTTTCGCGCTTGTTCCTTTCGCGTTTAATCTCTTTCGCAGTTATTCCACCATCCCTTCTAAGCCAAGCGTCAGGTTAACCTTGCAGCAGGTTTTGTGTATCAATCCGCGCGAGAACTGAGCTCAGAATCTTCCGTGCCAGTCTTTCCTCAACCGCCGAGCTGCTTACATCGGAGACACTGAGAAAATCTACAGTATTGCCAACCGCACAACACATCAAAACCCGCATGCATGTCAAGTGGATTGTATTTTTGCTTCTCTTTGTCTCCTGAAACATAACATTTTAAAAGTACTTTCTGCGCATATATTATTTAATAAATGTGTCATTAATATAAGAGCGAAACAACTTCTAAACATGAGAGCATGTGTGTATATTTCGAGCACGCAAAAATAAAAATAAACAAAGATAAAAGTAAACAACGATAGGCCCCTTTTGAATTTAATGACAAATTATTGTTTTTGGTTTAGAAAGAAATAGATTTATGAAAAACTTGGTTGCTTCGTTCGCAATACATCCGTTACTGTAAGACACACGCACTTCAAGTTGTACCACCAAAAAAGCATGATTTGTTATTGGTGATATATACAATCAGGTGCATTGTCTGTCGCTATTACTCTGGTTTCAATTTATGAATCACTTCACTAAACCAGGATTCAAATCTTGGTCTGTCCATTTCTTGCTGATAATCACCCTTCCCTTTCTTTGCGCGGAACAGTAAATATGCGCCTTCAACAAAGCTTTCATTGCCGCCAGTGGGTGAAACAATAAGCCTCCCCCTTCCCCTCATCGTCGGTTTCTTCAGCCCTGGCGGTGGTTTTGCATGGTGGTATCCTTCCATGTTTTATTACCCCTTCCCCCACCCACCGAGTTGAAGGACGTCTCGTCCAAATAATAAACATGTTTCTTCTCACTGCGATATCTTTTAATACCGCGGAGATTCTTTTGTCGTCAAACAACAAACAATCGTTTCCTCTTGCTAAACTCAAACCGCAAATCATTCAACACCCGTGATACAATTCGTGTGCACATTGACGGCAAATCACCTCACGCCCTGTTTTACTTTGATCTTGTTGCCGCAAGGAGGATTATGCATTTAAAACAACTTGCTTGACTTTGAAGAACATTTCCTTTCGGATGAAGCCCAAAATAACATTCGGGTATAACTGCGCGCTGAACAGGAGATTCAGCCATTCTCGCCGCTCTACAATAAACATAGGGTTAAAATAGTGGAAGGTGCAACACTGGTATCAGCGATTTCACCCGCTCTGCAACGCATTCAGTCTCGCTCGACTCGCTCTAAAGTTTCAATGTCTCTTCAACGCATTACAGATTCGAGTTGGCGAATCTGCGGTTCTAAGTTCGTCTGCACAGTGATTGCAACCAATTAAGTCCATACCTGCTAATCAATGTATTATTTTGTCTGTATATTACAAATTAAATAACTGTTTTCTTGCAAGTATGCAGTTGTGTCGGAATAGAACCCGTCTCAGTGGAACTATATTCTTGCGCGCACGTTTGGATCTACATATGCTAAAACCTGCTGCAAGGTTGACCTGACGCAGGGCTTAGACCAAGAAGAATGGAGGAAAAGCTAATCTTTCAGCGTCTCAACTCCGAAGCGAGATCTTCATTTGTTTTCACCGGTCACGGACGTTGCATTCGAAAAACTCGACCGTGATCTTCTCTTATTCAAAGAAAACTCGGTCACATCGTTGAAAAGAGTCGTCTCCCTCGCATTAATTTAGTAATTAAGCCATCATTACAGGGTGCAGGAGGAAGTTCTCGCTAATCCTAGTACTTACGGCTAATTGCAACGCCGGAAAGACATTGTTTCCACAGCAGAGGATGTCATCTGCAAATTGACTCTTTCTCTCACGATCAAGGAAAAGTTGGTCGAATTTTTGGACAGGTAGGTGTGCCTCTTGCACACAGCGAATGTCTCTCTGCAATAAAAAGAGTGATCAACACCGTGGGATGATAGTACCTGGACGTACACTCCAAGATTGAAGATGAGTTACCTATGCAACGTAGTTCTGGTAAGTAGAACTGTGTATCCTACCACACAACTGATGTACTGTACAGAATAACCTGTACAACAGCTTCACTCCGAGAGCATCCAACCAACTGGGTGACGTGTGGTCAGCACTACGAATCCCCAATCGTTGATGTTGGTTTGCATGACCGGGTTACGCTCCCCATTCTTCTTACGATGGTGGATGGCCACCATTTCCCAGGCCGACATCTCTGGAGAAACGTTGTTGCGCTTTCAGTATTATAGCGATTTCAGTGTAAAGTATTCGTGCTTTTTGTTATGTTAAGTCGTTCGTTTGCCTCTCTAGGTAAATCGTGACGATGAGGATGTATGGTGAAGCCGTGAAGCCGCACCCCCTGGTGGCCATTTCCGAAAGCATTGCTGCTGGATCTCCTGTGGCTGTAGGTCCGCAACCAGCAGCACAAGGGGGTCTGACCAACACTCTGACAGCATCAAGGTGGCAACACAAATGTATGAATTTTGCACCACGCTAAACATTCAATCACGTAGGTTGGTTGAGGAACAAAATGCGATGTGTGCACTACGTCTCTAGAAAGTACATCTTCTTTGATTCAAGCCAAGCTCCGTGCCGAAGTGGTCATCACAGCGCGCTGCGACGCCAGGGGCTCCGGGTTTGAATTCCGGCCTGGGAGCAGGTGTTCTTTGTGAGTATCCCTTCATCACTTTCATCATATCATCGCTCATCCTCATCTTCGAGATGCAGAAAAGGGACGCTAAGTAATAAAAATTCTTTGAATTAAAACAGTTTCCTGGTTCGAATCAATGGTTTTTGATTGATTGATTGATTTGGTTTTATTTCGCTTTTCTGCCACTTTTGGCTAATAGCGAAGATGAAGGTGAGTGATGATGTGATAAAATTGGTGAAGGGACCCTCACGAAGAACACCCGTACTGTACCTACAGTTTAAAGTGGGATGTAGACACTATGTGCCTCCACTGAGTATCGAACCCGGGAAGACTTGATTACAAGGCAAGGAAGATCTGTAGTAGTAAACTGTAGACAACCAACCTCTATGGCGGAGTGGTTAGCACAGCGCACTACGACGGCTCGAGTCCCGGGTTCGAATCCCAGCCTGGCCATGGATGTTCTTTGTGATTGTCCTTTCATCATATCATCCTCATCGTCGCGATTAGACAAAAGTGGTAAAAACGCGACGCTAATTAACAATCAAACAAACAAGCCTGGTTGATAAATGGACTTACAACAAGCTCTCGTGTGTTCATTGGAAAAATTGTTTAGCTTACAATCTTCTTCTTTTTCAGTTCGCTTCACTCCTGGTACTCTCTACCTCCGCTGCTCGAAATGGTACTGACGACAAGCACAAGAGAGGGCTTGTTGCTATTGGATACGGATACGGAGGAAATCCCAACTACATATACGGGGGCCAAGTCCAATTGGTCAGCCACGCAGCCACAGCGGGAGCATTCGGCCAAGCCTACCAGCCAGCGCCTCAGCAGATCATTGTCCACACCCAGCCAACAACCATCACTGTCCCTCAACATCTGTTCAACCTGGGACAAGCAGTAGCCCCTGCAACATTCGCCCACCCGGTAGCTGTCATTGCACTTCCGGTAGCAGCCGCGCACCCAGGACTGATGACAATCCCGGAATCTGTCTCTCACGTCATCAGGACCCATCATGGCAATGTGGCCGTCAAGCCGCGCCCCCTGGTGGCCATTGCCGAAAGCATTGCTGCTGGATCTCGCAGGGCTGTAGGCCCGCAACCGGCAGCCCAAGGCGTCTCTGACCAACACTCTGACAGCATCACGGTGGCCAATCCCGTTACCTTGCCTTCGGACAATGAGGATCTTGCACAACGTATCGCTGCCTATAATCCTACCAGTCCTACAATGACTGGATCAAGAAGTCATGTTGGTATAGGGCAAAAGAATGCTTATGGGTACTGATCGCATTGTGTTGTTGAATTATCAGTAAATAAACTTCATCCACATGTATATTTGTCTATGACTTTTCACTCCTATCATTCTATATATTATCCTCTAATATAGTTTGAAACCTCGACTGGGTACACACAAACTTGGCGGGTGGAATGGGGCACTCCCCCCACCCCGCAAAACATTTTCAGGTTAATTAAATTTTACAAGCTTGTGTTAAACTCCTTGACCAAAGAAATAAAGAGCATTTTTTAATTTCTAAATGTATCAGTTGTTTAGCAAAAATAGTCTCGTGCGCTATTTTTATGGAATGAAAACACTTTTCAATATTGTCCCTTCAAAGTTGCGTCCCAAGTTCAAATCAAGGTTAATATATATCTAGTGCATAAATGGACACAATTCTGAAGATCAGGTGATAATAGTACCCTTGTATACATTTTTCCGTGTACTTTGATGCACAAAAAATACACCACTAAAAGTTTATGCATTTTAATGTTTTCTTGAAGAAATTGTTGATTTGCATTATTTTACTTCGCTTTTTTTGTGCCACTTTTGGCTAATTTGTGAAAATGGGTATGGGTGATGATGTGATGAAATTCATGAATGGACACTCAGAAACATCAATGTCCAGGCTGGGATTCGAACCCGGAATCCCTGGCGTCGTAGCGCGATGTACTAACCACTCCGTCACGGGGACCGGCTTTATTGATGAAAAATTAGATATGAGTCTTGTCATTTCGAGTTCTCTGTGTGCATACGTGTTCTTATTTATGTCTTGTATTTTTCAATTTTTTTTGCCACTTTTGGCTAATAGCAACAACGGCAGAGAGACGACAGAACCTTCAGAAAGGGACACAAATGGTCAGGTCAGGACTCGAACCCAGAACCGTCGATAGCGAAGGTGTTAGCAACACTTTTTTCAGTATGTGTTTATTTTTCAACTAATTTTACGTCATCATGATTTCGATTAACATAATGGGGTAGAAAAGCAATCATTAACAATTAAAGAAAATTAACTAAATTAATGACGAGATGGCGTCCAGTACAAGATAATCCAAAGAATTACTTTTGGCTGTAAACCTATCGATTACCTGGTCAGATACTAGGCTATACACTCGTGTAGCCAATCATAGACTAGCATCAAAACTATCTGCATCAGTATCACTAATCACTCATATTGTTATGTTTGTGTTATTATATTACTTATAGATAGATTAATAGATATAGTAAAACCTCGTTAATCCGAACTTCGCTTAATCCGGACAGGCAAAAAAAAGCTGAATGCAAGGTTTCAAATGTGCCAAGAAGTCAACAAGAGAACTTCCCAAAGAAAAGGCTGAAATTCTGTTTCCCGCAGACTTTGTACTGTACTGTATAGTGTATTTAGGCCTGTACCCTTTAAATACACATAATAAACGTGTTTAGTTGCTATAAACGGAATTTTAATGTACTTATACTGTTCTTTTAGGTTAAGTTAATCCGGACTTTCGTTATACCGGTCAACTTATCCCCCTATTAGTCCGGATTAACGAGGTTTAACTGTATATAGATTCTTTGCCTATTCTTCATTCTTCATTTTTTCTGTTCTCTTTTCTTTTTACTCTATTTGTTCTTCAACTTTTCTCACATTATTCACTTTCTGCTTTCCCTTTCGTGTCTATTCTACACTCTTTCTTCTCTGACTTTTAACGTTATTCTCATATCCTTTTTATTGTTGCTTTCATTCTATTTATACAGCTTTCTTTCCTATTCACTATCCCCTATTTCACGTACGAGTATCCTCTCACGCTTTTTTTACAAATAGAGTCTCTTCTCGTTATTTTCGAATAAAGACGTAGAAAGTAATTACATTCTGTGAGAAGCTTATTGTAGAAAGGAAGATCGCTAGATCCCGATAAAAAAAAGCAAGCCACAGGTCCAACCTTCACCTTGCCAATTGCCACAGGAGCAAGAAATTGGCATCAAAGAACGAGACTTTCCACTTCAATACCCTGCCTGGTACCAAGCAGCCTTACAATTGAGCGTGACATTTTGAACGCAAAGAATATGTCCGACACTTTATATAGAGCATGTAGCCTCTGCATCATTTAGTTTACTTCTATCTATGCTATGTAAAGTAGTGATGCTGTCATGGATTACTTAGTAATAGTAAGTTTTTGTAAAATTTGTTCGTAGTTAACTTATTCATCAAGAGATGGCGCTCAATAACTACTAGTCAATCTAGCAGTTAAAATTTATTAATACACTGAATTGTGGATAATGTGTAACACTCTTTTCTGTATAAATATTGCTTTCATTAATTATAATAATAATTACTACTAACTTTATTAGTTGTCAATCAGGTTAACGCTCTGTTACGTACAATATGAGTACACATTTTTGGAAGAGGACTATTTTTTCTCTGAAAGCCACATTCGCTGTTAGTGGAAATACGAAAAATTTAATATTGTATGCTTATGTAGTAAATTAGAAAATATTATGATTTATGAAAAGCGTTCGTTTGCAAAGTATCTATGAACATATAACTTACGATCAATTATACAGAGTGTTCCAAAAAAGTGTTTACTCTTTTTGAATGATAATAACATGTAAATGAATGACATTATGTATGAACTTTTCTTGTGTCACAAACCTGATCACTGGCAGAATTACATAGTCGGATAAGCTCTGGAGCAGGTGGACAGATCATAAACAGCAAGTTTGATTTTCATGGGAAGAGAAGCACAGCACTCGCATGTCACATGTCATACAGTGTCCGTGGCATCGTTCTTCACAGTTCCCCTGAGTTAGAAATCTAACGGTGAGATCTGGGTTGATATTTGTCACTTACGTTCCTCCAAAGAAAAACTGCTCGCCTTTGCCATTCTGTGCACACTAAACCCTGGCGGGCTGTGACGGAACTGAAAACCACAGAATACCTACACGCGCAGACACACACTCAACGTAGACACCCAAGCTTCAAATACAAAAAGTCCAATCATGTTAACTTTAATAGTTTCTCTGTTATATACGTTCAAAGAGCATAAGCACTATTTTGGGGCACTCTGTATAAGCAATATTTGTCAGGAAGGTATAGACACGTAAGAATCTGTAACAAATTCCTTATTACTAACTACAAGGCACGTCCAGAAAGTAAGTTCCGTTTCAATTTATCTCCGCTGCAGCGCTGCGATCGCAGTTCCGCACATGCGCGGTAGACGCTCTGTATCAAGGAGAAGAAACGTGAGCCATTTGGAGATCGCTGTCAGTCACGTACGCTTTGTTGTGCTTCTTTACAATGTCGGTGTTGATTGAAAATCCCGCCGCTTGTGAAATCAGATCTGTGATTCGTTTTCTGAATGCGAGGAAAGTGAAACCAAGTGAAATTTATCGGCAAATTTGCGATGTTTACGGACCAAATGCGATGAGTGATTCAATGGTGAGAAGATGGGTCCGACAGTTCAATGACGGACGTAGTGATGTGGACGATGAAGAACGAAGTGGGCGTCCATCTTTGGTTACAGAAGAACTGGTTCACGCGACTGGAAAGGCATCTTACTCATTGATTTCTTACCGCGTGGTCAAACAATCACAGCAGATGCTTATTGCGAGACACTTCGGAAATTGCGCCGCGCAATACAGAATAAGCGCCGAGGATTGCTGTCAAAAGGTGTTGTTTTTCTTCACGACAACGCACGGCCACACACTGCAAATGTGACGAAAAACCTCCTACAGGGATTTGGCTGGGACGTGTTTGACCATCCTCCGTACAGCCCTGACCTCGCTCCTAGCGACTTTCATCTGTTCTTACATCTCAAGTCTTTCCTTGGCGGTCAACACTTCAACAATGACGACAAGCTGAAAGAAACTGTTTCCAACTGGTTGAAGACACAGGCGGCAAATTTCTATGAAGAAGGTATACAAAAACTTGTGCCACGCTATGACAAATGCATGCAAAATTTCGGCAGTTATGTGGAAAAGTAGTTTAAGAGTTGTAGAATTTTGTGCAATAAATAACTTTTCTGTATCTGTACACAATTTAATTTTATTACCAAACGGAACTTACTTTCTGGACGTGCCTTGTATATAAGACAGCAATTACTACAGGAACCAGACTAAAGAATGAAATAACCACAGAAATAATTAACTGCAACACAAGAATAACTTGGAAGACAGTGGCACAAAAAGTCAAGCTCGAATGCTACTTGAATAAATGCGAAACATGCGATAGCGACAAGAGCAAAATAAATAATAGTGGATGAGATGAAAAAGCGAGAAATCAGTCTATTATTATTACTAGAGTCCGGAAGTTCAGGCATTTATTTTCGTTAAAATAGGCAGGCAAAAAGGCATTTATAATGTGGAAAATAGGCACTAAAAATGGAAAAAAAGGCAAAATAAATTGAAAAAGGCACATTTGAAAGTCACTTACTTTTATCTATAATTTCTGGCAAAATGTTAATGAAGCATACATAAAACAAGCAAATGTAGCTGGACTCATTTCGATAACAGCATTTTCACCTTTTAGAATATCAAAATTGTTTTCAATTGTTTCAAGTCATCATTTGCACTCACTACCCATTTGCACTTTTCCACAACAGCTGACCCCTTTCCTCCTGACACTTCCATCATCTGCTGCATAGATTCCTCGAAGATTTTCATGGATGCTACAAGAGTCTCACCTCTTTTTTCTAGCTTTGTAATTGTCTCTGGCAATGCACCATAATGTGCAAAAATAAACGACAATTCATTCTTCAGTTCTGAATAGCACAGGAGTATTTTCAATTCACGAATTGAAGCCGCTTCATTTTCTGGAAGAGCATCGATCACCTCACTGATTTTTTCAAGGTGGTTAGCATAATATATAGCTACTGATATCCAGGTTCCCCATCTCGTCAAGACTGGTTGCGGAGGTATACTAAGCTCAGGCGCAACTTCCTGAAATTTTCGGGTTGGAGAGGGAGATTTCAGAAATATCTTCTTTGCGTTCGAAAGCGACCTGTCCACTTCTGGGTGCAACACACTAACTTTTTCGGCGATTCTGTGCATTGCGTGGGCTACACATGTGATATGAAGCATGTTCTGGAAGAGAATTTTCAATGTTATGGCAGCCTTCTTTATATAGGGAGCTGCATCACTGATAAAAAGTAACATGTCATCATGATGTACACCATCTGGCCAGAGCAGAAGTAGGGAATTTGAGAATAACTGAGCTATTGGCGAACCATTGGCTCTCTCTAGTTGTTCTGACGTGAGAAGAAATGACGAAGATTCTCCGCATGTTGGTTCCATAGTTCATATGATGACGTTGGCTATTCAGCGTCCCATAGATTCAGTACTTTCATCTGTTTAAATCCAAACCTTCTTTCCACCAACTTCAGCACGAATTCTTTGCAGAGCTTCTTCGGAGCAGATGCTTAAATATGTTTTCCGCAGCGTAGATTCCGACGGCACCGTTTCTTTAGTGTATTTCTTAAGGAATTTCCTCAGTGACTTGTATCCCACTTTCCAGAAAGGTATCCCTGCTTCCATGAAAGCTTTGCACAGTTCAAGAGAAAACTGAGATTGCCTGTTGGATGAAGTGCCCACTGTTGAAATTAGGCATATCTTCTTCTGTCCAACCTTTTTTGGCAACTGCAGATTTATGTTTTGCTGTTGACACATGCTGAGATATAAAGTATTTTTTCTCATGGTTGAATGTTTTTTCACATATCTTGCAGAGAAGAATAGTACCATCTGTCAAAAATGTGTTTTCACCAAATTCATGCACGTAACCATGTAACTTCACTTAATAGCACACTAAATTTCGGCATGATGACAACTACACGATCCTTTCCCTCCAAAGTGCAGAACTAAACTAAAGATAGAGAACTTGATTTTGGAATTTTGCAAAGGCCCTTGGGCATTAGTGCTGTTTCTTGTCAATAACCTCCTGACACGGACGGTGAACGTGATGACGTAATTGTGCAGGTGTTCTGCAACAGGTTTTCAGCAGTCAATCATTCACAAGGACATGTTAACGGAAAGGCAATATCTTAACTCAGCATGAAATACTATTTTTTTTAAACACACTTTTCTCCTTCAGCAATGTTGAAACATGCATGAGTTCAATATTACTTAAATAAGGCGAAAATTATTCACAAAATAAACGGAAGAAAAATAAATGCCAACAACGTTTTTTGGGAGAAAAATAATTTATTTACACATTTTTTTTAAAAAATGTTCAAATTTCATTGAAAAGGGCAAAATAAGGCATTATAATTAAAAATAGGCAGTGGGGTCCCAAATAGGCAAAATGAAAAGGCTTCTAAAACATTCGAAACAACATAAAGACGTATATCCGGAAAATTTTTATCAATATATGCAGTAGATAAAAAGAGGCATTTTGCCAAACTTCCGGGCTCTAATTATTACTATTAGGATATTTTTTTATGGCGAAAGTAAGAACATATGTGGTCTAATCTGCCATTCAGCAATATAATTATGCATGGATGTAACAGACACACACTCACATGAAGCTAGTTTGTGTGAAGTTCAATTGGTGCTCTTAGAGCCTAATAGGGACCGAACCTACAGTTTAAAGTGAGATCCGAACCATTATCCAAATTTGCCTCTAACGGGATCGAACGCAGGACACCTTGATTAGAAGGCGATAGTGTCACCAATACTCCAAAAGGGAGATAGGCCAATCGGAATTGGACCCAGTGCTGTGCTCCCAAAACTTTCACAGGGTACACAATAAATTTTATTAAACGGTTTCCACTAACTTTGGGTTTGCTTGTCCCCATTGAATATATGGATGAAATCAATTAACATCTGCAAAAAATTCTTTATGTTAAAATACTGATTATGATATACCCATAATTGGTATATAAGAGGTATAGTATAATACAGAAGGTTTTTTTTTTAAAATAGAAAAATTATGAAACACATATTTTAATGATTGCATTGTCATGTTTGTGTGTAAGCAGGTTTCTTCAACATGTACGACTATTTTCTAACGCCGTGATCATTTCATTATTAAAATGATTATTATTTATTTCAAAATTTTTGTATGAGTCAAGGAGAGTTATTATATTTCCAGATTTGCACAATGGCGACTCTTGCGCTTGGGGCATCAGGACATTTACTAAGACAACAACTGGAATTGGCACCCCTGCAACACAACCAAGAAGTTACTTTGGTACCAGGACTTCAATACTTTTCCCCCCAAACATTTGGTGCTTTCAATATTGTATCACTTCCACGAGAACCATCGGGCACAAATATTCTTTGGTCATCATTTCTGATTCCAGAATTCAACCCGTTTCAGCATGGGCTGAGCCCTCACCAGAGCTCCAACATCTACCATCGTATCCACCAGGAATACATGGTTGAGGGAGAAGAAACATCACAGACTACTGCGGGAGGTGCCATAAGTCACAACCAGGACCAACCGTATGTGGTTTTGGTGGTGCAACCATCCAATAATCAAGATTTTCCACGTGTCGACAATTTAATTCCTGCAGTAGCAACCAATACGAAACTTCAGTCAAATGATGATTATTCGTCAGACATTGTTGTTGATCCGAAAGAGACAAGGAATGAATACGGGGGAAATTCCGATTTCCCAAATAGTGACAACATCGAAGCACATGTCGAGTATGAATTTTTAAGAAATAAGGAAAATTCCGAAAATGAAAATTCCAATGTTGAAAAACAGAAGGATCGCCAAAAATAACATTTTGTACTACTTTTAATGAAATACACATTTTTAACAATATAAACAAATTGTTTTCAATAGTTTTAAATGGTACAATGTAGGTATGTTACTAAATGTTGTGAATATATTCTTTTCTGCATTGCTCTCTCTTCGTGAAGTCAGGATAAAAATGGTCATTTTTAGGATTTACTGAAAAGACACCCTGAAACTCCGACCTTTTATGCACGATTTACATCTTAAACCTCCCCTCCCCCAACATCAGTGCTGTGCGTCTACGCGTAAACAACGATAGTCTACATTCTACACATAGACAATTTTATACGAGTAGATTACGTAATCTATGTAAACAACATGGCGGAAAGTGATAATTTAGCAAAGGGCGCCGTGGAATTAAAACAAAATTTTACTGCCTATCAGTTGCTGATGTGTGAAGAGAACTTTTCATACTCTTCCTTCCAAATTCGAACAATTTCTCACCTAGGAAAAACCCTAAGATAGGAAATATTCTAGTGTTTATTGGGGAAAAGACTAATTTTGCCTCACGACTGCCATCTGTTGTTTCTTTTGCATATTATTTATCTTCTTTCATAGTTGATAATAGAAGAGAAGATACATTTTGTTGTAAATAGGATTATTTTCAGTTCGTTAGGAACCAATATAGTTGAAAATGTCAATATATTTTCATGAAACCCTTGAAAATTAATTTTAATGCACTTTAGATTGTCTACGTAGTCTACGTAAACTACAACCCAACGTAATCTACGCGTAGATTACGTGTAGACAACGCATGTAGACGTAAACGTATAGTCTACGGCACATCACTGCCCAACATGCAATCAACACCACACATTACAGACGTAATCTCGGTCGCGGATATCTCTGCAGCAAGACCGCGCATATATATGGAAGTAAACAAGAACTCAACAAGTTTACAGAGTGAAGCTTATAAATGTTCAATATGAGCACCTTTCGTGACACGGCACACATCCAATTCTTCCCAAACACTTTCGATCGACACAGTTGGACGTCCAGACCTCTTCCCTTTGCAGACACATGCAGTTGTTTGAAACTTATTAAACCATCGTCGAATGTTGTTATCGGACGGAGAATCACTTCCAAATCGCCGTCGAAAAGCTCGCTTAACTGAAACAGCAGAACAACAACTTGCGAAGTCAATGACACAAAAGGACTTCTGCACGGGAGTCGCTATCTTGTAATACGCCTACGCCGCTGTGAATGATGGGAAACAAATGATAAGCGCTCAGGATAGCAAACTTCCACAGTAGTGTTCTTATTGTATTTGTACGATATAAACATTCACCTTCGTCTGTTGCAATATACCAACTATTTGAAACCCAGATAATCAACTACCAACATTCTATTCTTTCTTGTATACGTTAACAATTTTAACCACGAATGTGTCAAATTTCAACACTAAATTCAAAATAAATTATATATTAGAATTAAAACACGTTTCTGTTTATTACAGAAAGTAATTCAACATTTAAAAGTCAAGATCATTCTTTACACAGCACTGGATTCAGTGGGAATTAAAAATTAATACTTCTATCTGCGGAAGATAGAGTCATCTGTTGGTGAAGGGGGAAACTACAGCGATTGTACAACCTACCAATTTTCTCCCTCTCGCGTTGAAGCCCCCAATCTTTGTAATTTTCCCTTTTTTAATAAGATCTTGCCAACCAAAGTCTTTGTGAATCTCCATTAAATTAAGTCCTTCCGCTTAATGTTTCAATCTACAACAAGGCCGCACCCTCTTTGCTTTCTCTCGTAACATATTTCCTGCTTTTAAAATTCCAGGATAAGTCAAAGAGATGGTAAACAAGAACAGTTTCCGGAAACTAGATAATCACCCTTTAAGAAAATTACTTCTTTTTCGAATTCTTGTAAAACAAGGCTTTCTAAGGCAGTTCTCACAGATTCAAACGTGTCTCGTCGATGTTGTGTAAACCAGCAAATGTCAAGGCCTACATTTTTCTACGATTCTTTCCTAGTAAATACTAGCTGGACGTGACATAAATTATTTTGATTGATTGAATTGTTGTATTAAGTCCACTTTCTGCACTTGAAAGGCTAATTAGGACGACCTGCAGTTTAATGTGGGATTAGAACCACTTTTTATCGATCACGGGCAGGGACGGCGCTACAGGGGGGGCTGGGGGCTTAAGCCCCCATAACAGTTCTCAGCCCTCCCTGTAGTCCCCTAGATTTTTGTAGTACGGTAGATGCATATGAACTGAAAGCTTAAATAGTAACAGTTTACATTTTGCCATTATTAAACCTTCCATTGAAGCAAGTATATACAATGTTCAAATACATTTTCTAGTTCGGTTAGATTGCAAGGTTACATTATTACGATGTGTTGTATCTTTATTTTTGAATTCTAAATTCAATGCACTTCTCTGCCATAATAGTAATTGAGGGGGCAGCTGAAGATATGCCTGGATATCAGTAGCCACTGATCATTTGATACTAAGTAACTGGCCAATCATGAGTCCCCAAACCTGATACGAAATCTGCTGCCTGTCTTGTAGTTAGACGTATTCAGTGGCTGTGATATTGTTATTTGATTGTTGGCATATACAGCTAAATGTGTACAAGTCTCTATAATCGTATCACTATATTTCGGAATAGGTCTAACAGATGTGGCAAATGAATTTTCAATAAGTAGGAAGACATTCAAAATCTAAAGAAGTGTTATGTTTCTTTTCTGTTTATTAGCTCCTCATTCGAATACCGACAATTGCATGAGAGTTAGCGATGCACTCTCATTTGTTTCCTTTCACCTATCCTTATCGCTGCAATTATTCGAGAGGGAGAAATACTATGTTAAAGAATTAAAGAGTACACAAACTACCTAATTCTTTATTGCTAAGAAGTGGAAATATTAAAATTAGGCTCCCAACCTAGATAATACTGCTGCCTTGATATCAAGGGGTCTCGGATTTGATCCCCGGTGGATTTCATTAAGTGATTCGAATTCCACTAGAATCTGTAGATCTCGTCCCGAGTAGCCTCTGTGCATACAGTAGACCCTAATACAAATTCTAATCAACTAATCATTGCAATAATGATATCAGCATGCTTGGGTATGAGCATGGGACTTGAGCTTATATAAAATTTCTACAGTGACTACCATGTAGTGATCAAATTTGATTCGTGCAGGGGAATCAATCCTAGAAGCACATCTACAACTATTGATCGAATTATAATCAGCAGTTATGCGTAAAACATTCTGAAATAATATGATAATCTTCAGCAGTTATTTTCACAAATCAAAATTCCCTATGCAAGAGTTGCAACTATATTCCTCACTTTTGTGTCTCAGAATCACGAGCGGCTAGCGACGGCCTTGGCAACTTGGGAGTACTAAAAGTGGTAAATATTGTAAGTGCCAAAAGCGAAAGTGTTGGGAAATCGCATCGTTCCGCATATCAGCCCGTAAGAACGTTCACACTAGTGACCTCTTTACACGCTCTTTGAACTACTTAGAGGGCTACCAACCACTTTTCACGTTTACCACATTATAAAGCATGGCACATTTAACGTGGAAAACGTGTTTGAATTATTTTGGCACTTACAGCGTTTACCAATTTTAGTCTTCACTTGTATGTACAGTGGCTCTCAAAAGTTTTAGGACAACGTTGGAGGTGAATTTGTAGTGAAAATATGTTTGTTCCTTGAGAGTGCCATCTCCTAAGTGGACGGTATTTCTCGAATTCTCCCTATTTTTAGCCCTAAGTTCTGAATTCAAGTCATTGAACAAGAAAACGTAAGATCATCTTAGAGAAAATAGTATCATTAACAAACTTTCTATTTTTGGGTGGTATTGTTTATTTGATGCCTACTTTATTAAGTTAGTGCCGCTTTTTTGAAGCACGAAAGGATACCTTGATTTGAACAGTTTAGCGTTATGGCACACTATGAGGCAGAAGGGGGACTCAAAACATGTAAAGACCTTCAGCAGCTACTTGCTACAGTTGAAACATTCAAAATTGCCTTTTACGAACTTTTCAAGCTTTGTGTTATTGATGTGCATACCTCAGTTAACGGCTGCTTGCTGCAAATCAAGATTTACCTCCTTAATCGAATTAGTAACGAGAGGTTGAATGCTCTATCTATTCTGTCTTTTGAGAAAGAGCCTTTTTAAATCTTTGCATTTGAACAAGGTTGTAGCTGTTCAAAACAGACGTATACTATCGTAATTTCTTGCTGTGATTAATTTTCTCATTTTAGCAAAAAATTACTCAAACTCTTTACATAGAAATAGTGTTACCTGTAGTATTTATAGCTACTTATATCCAGCGAGTTGATAATTGTAGTTTCCATGGCGTATGTTGTATTGTTCGTATGATTAGTAAGTATGTGATATTTTTCCACTCATTGATGAGGTAGGAAAATAAAAAATAATATGATTATTGCATTTTATTTGACACAAAATATTCGTGCCTGGAACAAAATGCAGTGATTTATCTTTGGTTTTGACTGTAAAATATGTCACTGGTAAAATTATACTGTAGTAAAGTCCCCCCAAGAATGTGATGCCGAAATCTGTAGCCCCCCCGTATTTCAGGCTGGCGCCGTCACTGATCACGGGATCCCTTGTTTACAAGGTGACGACGCTACCACTGCGCCATCGGAGAGGCCAATGAATTATTTTGATTGGTACATGTTTAATGCTTCAATATATTCTAAACCATTCTAATTATAACCACTCCAAAATTTTGGTGGGTTTAAATAGCTTTTGATTTTCCACGTGGTGCAATATCCTACTTCTCCATATGCCCATCTATAAGGGTAGCATGCCTTTTTTCTTTGATAACTTAATTGTATATAAATTCCCCGATTGGGTAGTCGATTTGTCTATTAATGTTACCAATCGATTATATCGAACCAATCGACATACGTTGATTACAACGAATACAACAAAAATGTACCATGTTGTTGTAGAGTCAATGGGAATCAAAAATTGACGACAGTCGATATTGCGAATGTATTATCTATCCATAACCAAAGTAGATAAATATATTTTAGAGGTAAAATTTTATTAACATTCATCATGTCGATTTGAGTGTTAGAGGAACTATTGCAACAAAGATAACATTTTGTACAAAGAAATCCTCATTAGAAATTTGACTACATTTATGACCAATAAACCGGAGAATACGTTAATATCACAATACTCATCAGTAGCCATGGAGTACGCCGCACTTACATACTATATACAGCTCCATCTTTTATTAGTAAGATAAATAAATGCTTCAAAATCACGAGCGGCTAGCGACAGCCTTGGCAACTTAGGAGATACTTGAGGACTAAAAGTGGTAAACGTTGTAAGTGCCAAAAGCGAAAGTGTTTGAAATCGCATCCTTCCGCACATCAGCCCGTAAGAACGTCCACACTAGTGACCTCTTTACACGTCCGTTCAACTACTTAGAGGGCTACCAGCCACTTTCACGTTTACCACATTATAAAGCATGGCACATTTCACTGTTTAACGTGGAAAACGTGCTTGAATTATTTTGGCACTTACAGCGTTTACCAATTTTAGTCTTCACTTGTATGTAGAGTCAGATTATTTTCATAACAACCCCATCTATCCACGCGAGTCCAGTTAGGGAGCTTACCAACAGTCCAGAGCGTGAGCAACAGGGATAGTGATAGGTGCTGTGTAGAGATGACGCCAGCGGCTCGTTTGTTGATTGGCTGCTCCAGGATTTATGACTCGCTCCAAAGCTGCCAATGCAAAACAGCCAGAGATGTTACGAAAGTAATCTCACTCTACATTGAGTCTGACGGTCACTTTTGCAGCGGAGCAGCTGCTAGCCGGCCAGGTGGTGAGAGCGCATCTACCGGCATCTAGAATAACAGCTTTACGCTGACTTTGGCACTTCAGTGCTTCAATATCCAGAGAGCTGGTGTCCAGTTTGGACGTCTTAACAAGTGTTTTAGATTGTTTTATTTTAGTTTACGTATTACTGGTGCTATTCTGCAGTCTAATAATGCCACGCTACAGGTACAATTTAAAATAACGATTTTTTTATGTACGATTCTTACGATTCTTACCTCATTACGAATTCTTGGAGGGAAGTTAGGAGTTTCGCTGCAGAATTCCCAGATGTTCCTGTTCCACACAGAGAGAGTGTTGGGATACTTGTGAACAAATATACTGAGGAGAAATTAGACGACGTTGGAGCACTTTTGGAACATACTCCTCAAAAATCCTTCGGACACCTTCGACAACAGACATTTTCAAGTCGTCTGCGTTGTGAGCTACTAAGCTTTTGAACATGAAGCCATACATTAGAAGAGCTGAAAGAAAATATCAGGATAGACAATGAAGCAATTTCGGAACAGGAACTGATGCGTGTTAGTGAAAAATGCCTAAAACACTTGGCTTTGATTCTAGAGTGAGCGTCAAATCCCCTGCATATGGCGATAGCCAATAGCAGCGCACTGCAGCGGTGCCATGTCGAAATCTCTCACGGAAAAGAGACAGCGTGGTTGAGCGAAACGCCTTGACAAGGAGAGCATGGCAACGCCGCACGTCTGTGAATCGCTGGTGCTGTTCAGCCGTTCAAGGCCATATGCAGGAGATTTGACGCGCACTCTAATTGTAATAGTATGATTTACAGCTGCATATTGTATACGGAAAGGACCGAGACGGGAAAATCGTCTTGAAAAGTGGAACCGAAAAAATGATTTTATGTAATGGTGACTTGTCAAACACAAATTTTCAGTTTTCAAAGAAACAGTATTTTGGCAGTACAACTAAATATCTTCTTTATCAGAATACTACCTCTTACATCTCTGACATGAAAAATTGCTAGAAAAACATCAAACGCACGGATTTCTACAACTATTCACGAAACGCATCAAACGAATGGACGTTTTCGGATCACATGTAGATGGCGCACACTTGCTTCTCATGACTCTTAACGCTCCCAGGTTTGACCTTATAAGATTGAGTTCCAAATTTGCACTGTGCAAACTCTAAAAATCCTTTGAGGATACACTTGTTTGCATTCTGTATCCTCTGCTTAATAAAGGCAGTTTGAAAGCGAGATTTGTGCAAAATCACTATACTGTTTAATTAAATTGCAGTGTTAACAGAGGCAGAGGTAACTATTGGACGTATGTTGCTTCCTGAGAAAATGAAATAAATCACGTGATTTTATGCAGCTGTACTATTTTCTCCAACTTGTTCTCGGTATAGTTACAGCACCTTGAATAACGTAGTGTGGAAAACGACCCAAGAAACTGGTTCCCCCGACAGATGAGAAACATAGATGGCAGTGCGATCAATGTCGGTGCTAATTTTCTTATGAAAGTAATACGGCTTAGTTAGTTTTTGGAATATATAATGTAGATTTGTTTGTCTTGAAATGCGGTACGTGAATTGATGGAAACAGTTATATTTGTGGAGTGATTTGCAGTCACGAAATGGCTTTTGGAAAGAAAAGTAAAATAAAATGAATAAATAAATAGCATGCGTACGTAACACAAGAAGAAACATCGCAATGTGATTCCGGACGTCAGGTCTTGGACTGTGCATTAGAGTTTATTTTTCTATGTTATTAGAATATAAATAGTATCCTGAGAGATATTTCATACCGAGGCGACGAACCACAAGTGTCGCATGAAAGCGAGCAGTCGGTAATCAATGCAGCCTTTCGAACCGTAGGGACACAAGCTCTGACTGCACCGTTTCCTCAAGGAGATTTTAGACCAAAGCTACACGCGACAAACGATACGAGGATATCACACCAAAGCGACAAGGGTGCTTCGGTCCAAGGGAACTTCCATACCGAAGCGACACATGTCGCTTGGAAACGAGCCAATCAAGAGCAACATTTCACATTGTAAAAGCATGACGGGCAGCACAGGCCAGCATTCGGTTGGTGAAATCCTCAAGCGATAAGTGCCGCGTGCCGCTTTGGTGCGCAATATCCCTAAAGCAAGACACTCAATGCATCGCGCATGCCCGAACAACAAACCACGGCAACACGTTGCAAGCTATTGAGGAAATGGCCCAGTTTGAGCGACACACAAGCGACAAGCGACAAGTGTTGCTTATCGTGTCGCCTAGATCTGTTGTTCCAATAATTAGCAGCAAACGTTTGCTAATAGACTGAAGGCACCGTCGCTTGTTACTTAGTTGAGAACCCCCCCCCCCCTGTGGCGCGGCGCTTTGGTCTGAGCACTCTTCCTTTAAGGAGCTTTCAGACCGAAGTAACAAGTAGCACGCAAATACGGCGTATGAACGTGTCGTTTGCTGTTTAGACCCTCATGCGCAATGAATGCTATTTTACAGTCTGGAAGTATTTGTGTCACATTGGAAGTGTCTGTGTCATTAGTCACATCAGTGTGAACATCCCGTGTCGCTTGTCCCATTGGTCTGATAGGTTCCTTACTGTCTGGCTGCCTTAGCCGAGACCATGGACGAAAGTGCGCATGCGCCAACCGGACGCGTTCAGTGGCTAAATAGGGGTGACGGAGCTTTGGACAGGAAGCGGGTTCCTTGAAAATCGTCTGCTGTAGAAACAGCAATGAAGTTTCAACGTAGTAATATCGCCGCCAAAATACATACAGAGATGTTTACGAATTATGTAAGGGTTATGTAAGCCAGTCATATACTATATCAGCAAACAGAACATATCAGGAAAGTATTCATATCGTCACATTAGTAGATAAACTTGTTTGTAAACTAATAGCTTTATTTTAGATCATTCAATTAAATTAATCTTCTTAGTAAATCTTACAATTAGCACAAATGTATTGATATTGATATTTATTGATATTGATACGAGCCCTTCGGCTGTGCCTATCTTACAATATTGTTACATAAACACCCCGACCTTAAACATGCACCCCATTTATCATACATTCAGAAACATTTATAAACAGAAACATTTGGAAAATAATTACATACTATGTACATATATAAATAACAATGTGGTCCTCTTCTTGCATTTGAGATTGTTCATTTTCACAACACTACATTACACTCTTCACCTATGCTTGAGCCCCTGCTGTTCCGTACCCTTCACTTTCACTGACTCCTTGCAGCAGTTTCCTGCGCTCCCTCCAAACTGCATGAAAATAGGAGCCCAGGGCTTTGATATTTACATTCGTTATACCACTCCTCTCCTCCCTACATATAGCCTGGATGGTCTGCTCAATGCTGTCCCTTGCACTGTCCCCCCATTTGCATTGTCTGAGGGGTGCCGACCAAACACACTCGTGTAGGATGTGAGCCCTCGTCTCCTCTCCGCCGCATAACGTGCAGATGGCACGACCGTCCGGCCCCTTGAGTTTGTGTTGCCTCCACCCCCCTAGCAGGAACCAGGCGAATCCACGTCTTTGCTGGTACGTACACGTATCAATATATCGTTTTCTCCCCCATTCCACCCACACCCCTGGCGGTTGTGCGGCGACGAGCGTTACCTTCTCCCTACATTCTGCCATGATGTCTTGCCTGCTACCGTCCACCAACCTCTCCCTTATGATTTGCAACATCCCAGTTTCGCACCTCCCGCCCCTCACCTCTTCCCACAGTTCCCCCAGACCCATTCTGTACAAGTCGTTCTTAATTCCACTTGCCCAGTGGCGTGCGAACCCTTCCTCAATCTGAACTCGCAGACACTGTTCTTTCAGTGAGTCTCCGGCCCCTTGTTCCAGCTTCATCCAGTACTTGAAACATCTCATCCTCGCTTCGACATCCTCCCTATGTTTTCCCATATCCCTCAGGACGCCACACGTGCTTGCACTCGTGCTGGTTCCCAGTATTTGTTTTAAAAACCGCGCTTGTATCTGATTTGCTACTCGCCCCCCTACCCTCCCCCATAGTTCCGCGCCGTAAAATAGGGTTGCTTTCACCGTTGCTTCATAAATTTGGTCCAGCAATCTCACACTGACTGTAGGGACTTTCCGTTGCAGTCGCTCTACCTTGCCCAGCCCATAACAAGCTCTTCCCTTTCTGCCTTCGATGTGCTTTGTCCACTCCCCTGCCATACTCAGCGTGATGCCTAGATAGGTGAAACGTTTGACCCTTTCAAGCTCGGAATCCCCATAGGTCCACCGCTCCTTTGCTGCGAAAACATAACCTTTCTTGAACGCCATTATTTTAGTTTTTCGTGTATTTACCTTCAACTTCCATGTTGTGCAATATTGTTTAAGTCTGTTCAATCCCCGCTGTAACCCCTGTACTTCGTTTGATATTAAAACGAGATCATCCGCATAGAGAAGGATTGGTATCGGTGTCCCGACTATCTCCGGTGTTTCAGCTCCTTCTTCTCCCACGAAGCTAGCAACGTCATTAATAAAAAGAATGAAAAGTAAAGGTGAAAGTATGCATCCCTGCTTGATGCCTACCGTGCTCTCGTGATGCCCAGACACCACCCCCTGCCCACATTTGACACAAAATTTGACCCCTCTGTACATATTCATTAGCGTATTAATCATTCTAGCCGAAACCCCCATGTCCCATAACTTCCCCCACAGCATTTGCCTATTGATAGAGTCAAACGCCTTTTCAAAATCAACAAAACAACAATATAATTTTCCCCTTTTCTCGTTTAACTTGCTTTGGATCAATGTGTTCAGGACAAAAACATTATCTATAGTGCTATAATTGGACCTGAAACCAGCCTGCAGGGGGGTCAGTTTATCAAAAATATCGGCCCATTTTCTCAATCTGTTGTACAGAATACTACAATATACTTTCCCTAACACGGGCAGGAGAGAAATACCTCTGTAATTATTAGTGTCATTTACATCCCCTTTCCCCTTGTAAAGAGGACAAATAACGCTCGTTTTCCATATTTTTGGGAAGGTTCCACTATTGAATATGTTGTTGAGCAGAGACCTTCCCGTTTCTGCCAATCGCTCGTTACAATTCAGCACCTTCACGAGATCTGGTCCGATTCCATCGATACCCGCCGCCTTGCCGGTCTTCAGCGAGCGAACAGCCGCATCATATTCCAGCCTCGACACACTTTCGTCAAGGATTGGAACAAAAGTACCCAGGAACCTGCCCTCGTTTGGAATAGCCCCTGACCCCCCCTCCCCTTCCAGCAGCTTGAGAAAATGATCCTCCCAGCTCCGTGCAGAGATACTGCCTATTGTATACCGACTCCCTTGCAGGTTGCGAATAATCCGCCACAAGTTCCTCGTATCCCGGCCCTGGATGGCCTCCTGAAGAGCCCTCACTTTCCTCTCCCCCCAGTGCTCCCTCTCCCTTTCCAAAACTTGCGCGTAACGCCGGCGTTCTTCTAAGTAATTTAATCTAGAATGCTCAGTTTTGCGAGCACGGAATTGCCTTAGAGATCGATCCAATATTCGTTTGTGCATCTTGCATACGTCATTATACCACGTGTCAGCCTTGCTGGGAACTTGTTGACGTGTGTCCCGCAACATGTGCCTCGCTGCTCGCATTATGATGTGGTAGTATAAAGAGACCCCTCTTTCCACCTCGCCTTCGCCCAACGCTCTTTCCATTTCCCTCGTAAGCATAACCGCTATATCATCTTGCAACCCTTGTTGGAACCACTCTAGCCCCTCCTCTGAAATCTTATATTGCCTCAGAATCGAGGTTTCCTGTTCTTTCTGCCAAGGAATCGCCACTGCATTAAAATTAACCGTGATCGGACACTCCACTTCCAGCACCAACGGGAAGTGCCGACTCTCTGTCCGCTCGTCAACATACACAAATGTACACAACATTAATCAGGATAGTATTCAATAATAATAGTATTGTTGTATATGGTATTATAAATATAGTAACTGAATGGCTTGTGACATTTTCTAGCATAACGAGGGTGTTTTGTAGAATGTGCAACAGGGACCAAAACGTCCCAATTTTCCTCATTCCACTGCGAAACCGTTTGTTGCGAAATGTAAGAGTCATCACAAACACAACACAGAAAGCGGTAATAAACACAACAAAGCGAAATACCACAGGGTAGTTTGGCGAGTGCTTCTCTCTGCTTCCCCTCTCGCGTTTGGAATCGTCCTTTCCAGGTAGTTTCGTCTTCCTTGGCCGGACTGTACACTCATGTCGATGGCACTAAGGAAGTTTTGTGGGTTTCCCCTTGTCGTCTTATGCAATTATCATTATCATCACCGCCGCGATTAGTTTAAAGCGGAAGAAAATAGACCAAAAATACAAATGCTTGAGTGTGTATATCATTAAAACAAATGATAATGATGATAATAATAATGAACCTAATTCATACACAAAAATTTAGTTGCTAAGAGCATTCCACGCGTATTTTTTCTCGCATATTATTCACGAAAGTATGACGATAACAGGACGTGGTCGACTGTCTAGAATGTTCGTTAATATCTTCGCGACCACTGTACCAAATATCATAGCAATTATCACATTCATAGAAATGCTTCATGTAAAAGAATCAGACGTTGCAGCGAAAACTCCATTTACTTCCATTATAAGCAGACGAATGCCATGCACGTGTACCGACACCAGCGCCTCTAGCGGTATCATATTCAAGTGGAACCAGCCAGAGATGCCAGAACAGTGCCGTTTTCCGCACTACGTTATTCAAGGCGCTGTAGTATAGTCTCGTTTCACAGATGTCCATCTTATTACTGCCGGTATTATTTCCGTTTTGCAGATATTCATTTGTTTTCGGTATTGGGGTGTAAGGGGCGACTTGTATAAAGACACAAATAGCAACCTGTCTTTCTCGACGTAGTAGGCTACATGCTGTCAGTGCCGGATCTACAAATCTTGCCATCCCCCCAGCAAAATATTACCAAAGGCTACCTACCTTTACACACACACACATACATTATATATATGTGTGTGTAATTCTCGATCTCATGTTGACAAAGTCACATATAAGGACCTAGAGGGTGATTCAAAAGTCCTTTAACGCCCCCCCCCCAAAAAGTAAAGGAGTTAGATTGAGTACAATTGGTCATGATAGAAACAGGCTTGGGGGAATTACATTGGAGTGTTCCAAGCGGACGTCCTCTATATTGAATCCAACTCAATTTTTTTAAATGGGAAGGGGGTGATGTGATATATACACACACTATTTTCTCACACCTGTAACATGATGCATTTATTACAATCGTGCAGTCATAACCTTTTCCTGGTTAAAGATAGGTTGATAAAACCTTCACCACTGCATTTCTCGTGAAATTCTAGCCTGATCTGATTCTAGTTTGACTGCCACGCGGGAGATCCGGGGTGGGTGGTCTATGGTCGGAATTCTTCCGGCTTTGTCCCCGCTCAAGGCGGCTCTAGGGCCAACCCAGCCTCAAATCAAATGTTATCCTGGGGGGTTAAGGCGGCCGCAGCGTGGTGCTGATCACATCACGTACAAGATGGCCGGCATTGAAAATAAGTGAGACCCACATACCCAAAATGTGCCTTCATGGCACGGTGCTATATGCACAGGGAACTTTAACTTTATCTATCCCTGTATATATTGTATTCGTTTCTGTAACCCTGAGTAACTAAGTTAATTTAGATACGTATATAAGAACCCTCTACTCAATGGCTGAGGGCCCTCTGAAGGCTTACTTGCTCCACCCCCCCCCCCCCCCGCACTGCATGCTGGACTGCATTTTGCAGACTAACAAGGCTCTGGCGACTGTGCTCACAGCCAGCCTCTGTGAGACTTGTATTGTGTCCTGTCTCTGTGCGTGTTTCTGTTTGTTCTTTCATATACTTCATCTTGTTCACTTTCCATCCATATCGTCGCGATTAGCCAACAGTTGCAGAAAAGCCAAATCAATCAATCCGTCACAGTATTTAGACGCGGTCACGAGAATACGAGGATGACTGATGAAATTGATGAATGGACAGTCACAAACATCCATGCCAAGGCTGGGATTCGAACCCGGAACCCCTGGCGTCGTAGCGCGATGTGCTAACCACTCCGCCACGAAGGCCGACACGGATGCTCGTCTCGCATCCGATATACAGTCTCGTTCTCGCCATTATCTCGCCAGACTGATTCTCGTTCTCGTATCGTTAAGTCTCGAAGAACCTCGTCCCTTTCTCGACTAGTTTTATTACCATTCCTATGTTTTTCCCTAAATTATATCTTCATAAAGAATTCGGATAATTTGGAACATCTTCCACCCACTTTCAGAATCAGGGCTTGCCATGAAGCTCGTGACTTTAATCATCCGAAGGCCTCGAAGTCATGACCACTGGAGTGTAATTAGCAGAGACCTTTGAGACTTATGCACTTTCTTCCATTTTCCTTCCCTGTACCGTTCCGTGAAAGTACAAAGGGCGTGCCGAAAAGAGCATTTTGAATAAAAGCAACCCGCAGCATGGTGTTCGTCGTCACAAAGTGCACCAGCGTCAATCAAAACACTAATAGCAACAATGAGGGTCCAGGTGAGTAGTAGCATTACCTCAAAACGGCAGGAACCGACCTCCGTGGTGTAGTGGTTAGCACGGAGCACCACGACACCAGATGCCTGGGTTCGATATCCGGCTGGGGCATGTGCGTTCTTTGCCAGTGTCCCTTCATCAATTTCACCTTATGATCACTCATCCTCATCGTGGCGATTAGCCGAGGGTGGCAGAAAAGCGACGCTGAATATCAAATATCAAAGTGTAAATTCACTCTCGAGTTCTATTGGGTTAATTTCACTTCGTATTTCTTCCACTTTTGGCTAATCGGAAAGAAGAGGCTGGGTGTTGATATGAAATTGAAGAATGGACACTCACAAACAACATGTTAGCCACAATGGTATCTAATACAAAAATTGAACTTTTAGCTTCATACGTCGTGACCTGCCTGTACAAGTAACCTGTGATTTAGCGTTAGATTAACGTTCGGACCAATGGCCTAAACATTGCAGAAACCGTAGCTTCCTTCAAATTAGTACTTTTGATTGTGAATTGAATGTAATATATTAATGGATTAGAAATGTATTTCTTGTTGCAAGTTGTTAATAGAGGTCCCGGGTTCGATACCCGGTGGAGGCACATACTGGTTCGGATACCACTTTAAATTGTAGGTCCAGTCCCGATTAGCCTTACTGTGCATAAAGTGGACGTAAAACACAAAAATCAATCGCTCAATCAAGTCGTCAATATATTATTTATACAGGGTGTCTCAAAAGTAATGGCGCAAACTGACACAGGTGAAAGTACAAGATAATAGAAGCAAAAAAGCTTCGGTAAACATTGGTCCACAAACGAGCCGTTTTCGAGATAATCGCGAATGTGTGATTACAAACCGACACTGACTTCTTTGTTTGTAAACGTCGTCCTAGTTGGTAAAATGCTAATAATGTGTGCGAATGTGTGGGTAGAAGCCGTCAGTGATTGCATTTTGTAAACACCGAGTGCTTTACTCCTTGCTCTTTGTTTACAAAAGAAAACATTTCCGAGAGGTGGTGTTGGAATCAAACAGGATGTAAGTAGAATGTTCAATGAAAGCAATGAGATCTCCAATGACTTTTCTTACTGCCTTATGAGAATTTTACCAACCAGGACGACGTTTATAAACAAGAATAATCTAGCGTGAATATTCGTCTGAAGAAGACCCTGTTACAGGGTGGAAACTTTACCTTTTTAGTACATATGCATTTTTTATACAATCAATTCTGCTTTGGGCAGTATTTTAATGTTTTAGGAACATGGAAATGACTAAATGCCCGCATAAAATTAACTAAGAAAGTCTAAATGAAGTCTACATGTGAAAATATAAAATTAAATTGAAAATATTAGTCTATACATATTAAAATGTTATTTCACACGAACTTGACTGCAACTACTTCATTCACGATGTCCAACACTTTCTTCTTTTCAGGCTTCACTTCTTCTAATTGCATCTACTGCAATTGTCCTTGCGAAAAACGAGAAAGAAGAAAAGCCACGAAGGGGTGTGGTTGGTTTTGGATATGGCGGAAACCCGAGAGGTATTTTCCCGGGAAATCTCTTCGGTTCGTCTTTGAACATAGTTTCCCAGCCTCTGCTGTCAATCCCTCAGCCCTATCCAGCATTCACCCAGGCCATAATCCCGAAATCCGTTTCGCCATTTTCGAATTTCGTCATCGCTGGACAGCCACCAGCATACGCACCGCCACCTTTCGGACCCTACCCTGCACCAGCGCCACACATCGCCGACTTCCCGCCGCCACCAGCGCCGCCAACGAGCTTCGACATAACCCAGACCGCTGCAGAAGCAGCAGCAGCGAGGGAAGCAGCCAGTGCAGCGCAGCAGCGCGTCGCCATAGCGAAGCAGGGGTTAGCAGCAGCGCAGCAAGAGGTGACCGCTGCTAAGGAAGCAGCCAACTCCGCTGAAAGGGTTGCAGAAGCGAAGGAAGCAGCTCTGGAAGCCCAGAAAGCAGCTGCCGCCAAGGAAGCAGCAGTGGTAGCTCAGAAAGCTGCCGCTGCGAGGGAAGCGGCGCTGGCGTCGCAGAAGATTTCTGCAGCAAAGCAAGCTGCTTATGCAGCACAGAGGATTGCAGCTGCTAAAGAAGCAGCTGCTGCTGCACAGAAGTTCGCAACTGCTACATCCGGGTTGAAACCAGGATATGGCTATTAGACTTTAATAAAAAGGTACGTATCTGCTTCCATATCATCAAGCACACAAAATAATTGAAAAAAGTATGACAAAACTTTCCTGAAAAGTTCATATAAATAAATCTCCAATGTCTTCTTTTCAAATTAATACAACTAAGTGATTTGATAGGTTCATGTGGTTATCGTACGTCGCTTCTCGCCACTTTTGCCTAAGCGCGACGATGATGATGAGGGGACACTCACGAAGAACATCCATGAACAGGTCCCCATCCAGCAGCCCTAGCGTAGTAGCGTGCTGTGCTAACCACTCCGGAACGGACGTCGGCTGGTGCTAAGACGAAATCGAGGACAATCATAAACACACATGAACAGGACACAAGTCTAACAGAAAATTGTCCTGGCTGTCAATTCAGACGTCAGAGCCTCGTCAGCCTGCAAAATGCAGCAGAGATTGTTCTACGTGGAAGTGAGGTTGACATTTGGTGACGGATCTGAAAAACGAATCAAGACTTTTCAAACTACAATAACATATTAGTATTTCTGTTATTGGACCTGGCTTCTAACCCTAACCAAGAAGTTCCATTGCGTTTACGAATTTCATCTAATCATCTTTATCTCGATTCAACTAAAGAAGTTTATATGGTTGTGCGCAGGTATCAATTTCTTAGAGGCTGAGTGAACCTCAGAGCTCTCCATGCGGGGACATGGCTAGAGAAACCTGGGTATTCGAATCCAGGTTTTTCGCATGACAGTCAGACGCCATACTGACAATACACCTCAAAGCCAGTAAGCAGAAACCTGCAGTACCGCTGCACACTACACCTCAAAGCCAGTAAGCAGAAACCTGCGGTACCGCTGCACACTACACCTCAAAGCCAGTAAGCAGAAACCTGCAGTACCGCTGCTAGCTCTGCAGTTCACGCGTGCATACGAGAGCGCTCTTTTACAAATACAGCGGGCTGACTAGTCCTTGCGTAAAGTAACTATCTATCGTGATGTATCTATCGACATATCCAACACAATAGTTTGTGACTAGGCAGAAATTCATACTTTTGACTACAGATGGCACTGATATTTTTACGAGATAAAATTCTAGCTCATGGACAATTCAGGTTCGGTCTTTTCACCGGAAGCGTTCTTAAATGAATTAATTATGCTCTTGTATGTATAGTTTATATTATAATACAAATGGATTTAATTAAATCTCTTTCTTATCTTTCTTTAGCAGGTTCTCGTGTACTATTCTTCAGCATTCAAGATGGAGCCTATAACGAAAAATGTTAATGAATTCTGTTTTTGTATGGACATACGTGTCTCTAAGTGAAAATAAAATATATCGTTTCTTATATAAAATCTGTTTTCGTTTATTTTTTCATCCAAGATGAAATTAGATGATCAAGGTACTCTGCAAAAAATAAAGTTGCGAGACACTGCACATATCTAAATTCTAGTTTTGCCTAGGTGAAATGTTACGGAAAGTTATTGTTTTCCTGAGTAACTCTCTTGTTCCGTGAACACTTAATAATAAGCTATAGCAATATAAAAAGTAACATTTCAAGATACAATAATAATTTAATATCACCAAAACTAGCCACAGTCCATATTCTGCCAATCTGCCCAAAGAATATAGTGCCTATTTTAGATATCAATGTATTGTTAAAAAATATTTAGTACCAAAAGCACATAATAATTCATTAAAACTAAAAATATGTTTCTTGGCGTGTCTCTCGTAGCTCAATAACTACAGTTCCATTTTCAAACATGTGATTTACTAGCACACAAATGATCAAAATAATGAAATGAAAACACATTTTAAAACGTCTCACCAAGAATTGATTCCCGTTTCCATGGTAACCCAGTCACAGATCAAAAGAAGTACAGACGTTGCACTCATGATTACAATGCATTCCCGAAGGCTTTCACCTTGTTACCCTTGACTTCTTGCAGCGTACATGAGTGGAACAATACCCTGTCCCGCGTATCTCTGGAGCACGCGAACGGAAACAAGTCTCTGCGCAAGTAGTGACTAGAGAGAGCTCAATCAAGGAACGCGTGAGAGTGCATGGAGTGAAAAAGTTGGCTGCAGCTACGACCCCGTTTGTAGCTCACTTTGCTTCACACACTAGCTTTCTCCACTTTTGTACCGTTATGCGCGGCCTTACGTCACAGATTCCCGAGACAGGGCGCGTAGTGAAGTCAATATACCATTACCGTTAATTCAAATCCTCTAATATAACCTAACAAACACTAATACATAGGGACACACATTTATGGTAAATAAAAACTGAGGAGAGCGGTAAATAAAATATTAGATCAGCGGTATATACCAGCGGTCGAAAAAAAATTGGCACACACTTTTTCATTATGAGAGGAAACAACATACAAAAGAGCTATAAATTGATAAACTATTTCTTCATTTTTATATACTGTACACATACACAAGTACTTAGCTGTCAAACCAAAAATAAAACATAAACAGAAAATCACTTCATTTCTAAAATGCATATTCGGGGGAAGAAAGGAATGCAGCTTGACAGGAAGCGAAGTTTTCGAACTGAGATTATGTGCATGGGAAATCCCAATTTGCAGCGTCTTCCTGATGTGATCGAAGATATAACGTTCTTCAGCTGCAAATGGTAGGAAACTTTAGGCAAACGTTTCGTTACAAATCGACAGTTTGCGCGCACAACCTCGATTGCCGGTTTTTGCGTGTTTTCTACTTAATTTGATGATATTTCACGGTTATTTCGCGAAAAAGCGTTCATTTCGTGGAAAAGCACACATTTCGCATTACTTCGCGAATAAAACTCTTGCATATTTCATCATTGCGGGTGTAGTTACGTGCAGAATGTTCAAAATTGCATCTTTTTTTCACATTTTGCGATTTCGCGCATCGCGAAAATTCAATGTCCCTACTAATACAGTATCATACCCAGTTCATCCTCTAGGTCATGTTACACACACACACACACGCATGCACTGTCTCCCAAGAGAGAGAGAGAGAGAGAGAGAGAGAGAGAGAGAGAGAGAGAGAGAGACCCCCTACAAGTACATATATAGTGTATGTTTTAAAGAAGACAATATTTAGAGCATGTCAGAGCTATACACATTCTTGATATAGGTCGTGTCGTGTTATTATCAACACCATACTCCAACTGTCTCTAGGGTTTGCACCCAGATTCGACGCGGAGCGGGCTTCAGACCCGCTTTATGCAGAGAGAACGTCGGGAAAATTCGCACTTGAGAGCATCACTGGAATCGAACCCTAATCCCTCTCTTTCGCGGCAGACGCCCTGCCAACTCAACCACAATAATTCCTACAGTGTTACTTTGCTAAAACAAATTATAGAAAATTCATTTATATACATTAGGTGTGACCGAATATTTGTAGGAACGAAATATTGAATATCCTTACCTCATATTCACGCACGTGAGATTAAAATTCAAATGAAAACTAAGGTAACAGTTTCATACATCGGAGACACATTTCTTCATTTTTACAGAAGAAACTACTTACGGAAATGAGTTTCTCTAAGGTTTCCAACGTTAGTAGAGGTATTTTCTTTCATCGTGGTATCTATTTGACTGGGAAATCATGTCAGTGTTTTTTTAACTATGCTTGCCTAACCTAACGAAACCTAACCTAACCTTATCGGAAATGGTTTGTGGGTCTATTCGTCAGCTACCAGTGCATAATGTACAATTTGCACACGTGACGAACACGATAGTAGGTATTTTTCGGTGAAGAAGGTTGGAAACAATGATATTCGGGTACTACTTTACTATACCAGAGACAACTATCAATGATTTATTTTGCAATTTTTTACATTGCTAACGTACTATTCTGCATTGCGGAACATTTATTTAGGTGAAATAATGCATTGGTAACGAAAATAATGTCTATTTCTTACATTAACGAGTACTTACTGTTGTTCCTTATTTCCCACAAACCATCCACGTGTAGCCCCAAAAACCATTGACATTAGCCCAAAAATTCACGATAGCCCCACGAACCATCACGGGCACGAGGTATGCCTACTAGGTTAGGTTAGGCCTGTTAGGTTAGGTTCCATTAGCACTCATTTCGTTCAATTTATCATATACGGACAATACGAGAGCGTATTGTGCTCTCGTGTAGAAAGCAAATGGCGGCAGCAGCAATAGCGCGTCGGAAAGAGATTTTCGTAGAAAACCACATCCATTCGCATTAAAATGGATCAAAACTACATTCCCGAACATCAACAATGCTACTGAAAATGATTTGCGTAAGTACTTTCTCCTGTAAATTTGAAGAAATCCGTCTCTGGTATAGTAAAGTGTTACCGATCTTCGAAAATAAAAGAAGCGATATCATTCGCAAAGTAAGCAATATCGCACCGTTACGTGCGTTCGGTTGCACTTAGAAAAATGCGTTATTTTAGTAGAAAAAGTGTTTGTTTTCATGTAAAAAGCATAATGGCACCTTGAACTATGTTCCGCAATACACAATTGGTACGTTCGAACCATGCGATACACAAAATATCCGATTTTAATGTGTCTCTGATCTATGAAACTGTTACCAAAACTAATTTCAGTCGTACTAGGGGATAAAAAAAGTCTGACTGAAGTTATATTTTATTTACAACTAGCTGATTACTAGGCGTTGCCAGGATATTTATTTATCCCAATCTTCTGTGAAAGTTGTCCGTGGGAGAAACATGGCTAAATCCACTCCGCAGTACTTAATAGACTGTCCCCGTGATTGAGAAAGCAAGTTTCCTCTGTCTCAAGTGTCATCGTGAATGTCACCAATTAGCTTAGCGACTCCGAAAACTATGGATTCCAACATTAATGTAGGTCATTTTTGACAATTTATTTTTCACCTCCTCTCGCCCCCCATGCCGATAGGTGATGAACTTAGAGTTGAACGGCATTCGGAGTGTCACTATTCATCTTAGCGACACCGAAAACTATGGATTCCATATATAGGCGTGGCAGACCCTCTGATTGGGGGGGGGGGGGGGGCAAAGCCTTGATGAAAGTTCAGTCGGAAAGAAAAAACTCATTTTTTCTCACTGCATATACATGATATACATCATATATATATTGTAGCAACATAGAGGTACCATAATGAATAAATAAATTGTCTCTGAAATGTGGTGCGCTCGCAGCAAGAGCCTGTAGGATTGGTAGTTATAACTTATCTCTCTCTCTGGAAATATACAATGTATTTCAGAAAACAATAAAAATTTCGAGCGAAGAGAGCAAGAACATTTTTAGATCCAAACGTTTGCAAACTGAAAATAACATTGATTTAATATGGCATTCATAGTCCGTCATGTCATTCTTTTACAATTTTTTTTAAATTTCGGCACCCAGGACCAACTACCGTCGCCCCTTGCTACAGCTCTGCGCTTGACAAGACTGTAAGAAAAGTAGATTTTGCGAGCTAAGCGAGGAAGAAATGTAATTTTATTTGTATATTTGTACAGAATATTTATTTATTTATTTATTTATTTATTTATTATTACCTTCAACAGAGGTATATCCTCCAATTACAGAAGGCGTACATATTAATATTAATGATAATAAATAATAATTACAAAATTACAGAATTACAATACAACTTCAATTACGATGGATACATATGCAATCTATTCACAAATTGTATTCATTACAGAAGTATAAACATACAGAACAGTTTATAAGTAAAATAAAAATAATAATAATAATAATAGCCTAATCATATAATCTTGAGTATATTACGTAAATTACTATGTATTAACATGTTATTATGTATTAACTATTGCATATTCGTACTTTCAAAAATTGTCTTTAATGTATTCTTGTAAGTCAGGAATGGCATTGAAAAATCTATGGAATGATTATAAATCATAATTTCATTATACATGTCACAAATTCTATTAATCGGGCTGCTCTTAAATTTTTGTGTTTTTGGAATTTTTGGGATGAACATATTTCTACAACGTAAATTAATCTTCCTTATATTAAACTGAAGTTGTCCAAGAAATAAACTATTATCTAATATGCCGTTTACCGTTTTGTACAGGAACAATTGATCTAACAATTTTCGCCTATTGCTAAGGGTTTCGAAATTAAATTCCAGAAGGAGGTCTCTGTAGGGCGTTGTCATTTGTGGTGGTCTATTATATTTTTTAAAATATAAATATCTTAGAAACTTTTTTTGAATTCTTTCGAGATTATTTTCATAAGATTTATAAAGAGGGGACCATATAATAGACGCATACTCAAGTTTACTTCTCACTATACTTTTATATACGGTTTTAATACAGTCAATATCTCTAAAATTCTTCGTACTTTTTATAACAAAACCTAGCGTTTTGTACGCGTTTTTAATCACAAGTGAGACATGTTGTTTAAAAGTCAGGTTAGAATCTAAATGGACACCGAGGTCCTTAACTATATCTGCCTGTGGAAGTACTTGACCATTAATGGAGTAAGTAGATTGAGAAGTAAACCTCTTATTCGTCAACTGCATCAAACAACATTTCTTGACATTAAAACTAAGATCGTTCACACAACTCCATTCATATAACACATCTAAGTCTGTTTGAAGTTTTAACGAATCCTCTCTGTTGTCAATTTATTTGTATAGTTTTATATCGTCTGCGTACATAAGACATTTAGAGTTCTTAACATGAGACGATAAATCATTCACAAACAAGCTGAATAACAGGGGTCCAAGATTTGATCCTTGAGGAACACCTGAATTCACTACATACTCAGCAGATGTAGATTGTTTGTATGATACATATTGTTTCCTTCCTTGAAGATATGATTTCATTAGATTTAAGAAATTAGTTGTTAAACCAAAACTAGATAATTTTCGCAAAAGTATGTCGTGGTTAATGTTGTCAAAGGCTTTTGCAAAGTCAATATAAATTGTATGCACCGTTGATCTACAGTAGAGTGCATCGAAAACATTTTGCACAAAATTTACTAAATTTGTTGTGGTAGACCTACAGGGATAGAAACCATGTTGACTATTGTGTATGTAACTTTTAACATGTTTAAATATTCTTGAATACAAGATTTGTTCCAAAACTTTTGCTGGTGCACATATTATGGCTATTGGCCTATAATTCTCAATTTTTGTATTTTCATTTGTTTTTAAAATAGGACATACTCTTGTTAATTTCCATATCTTAGGAAAATTCTGCGTATTTATTATTAAATTATATATCAGACATAAAGGTATTTTGAATACCTCTGCACAAGCTTTGATTACATAAGGAGGAATTCCGTCTGGCCCACTGGTCTTTTTTGGTTTCAATTTTTTAATAGCATCCCAATATTCCTTGTCGGTAATTCTATTATTCGAAAGTGGATTAGATACCTGTAGTTCAACTTCCTCAATTATGTCATATGCACTTTCATAATCAGCATAAACAGATTTAAAGTAAGAAGCAAAGCTATTTACTATTTCTTGATTCGTTTGTAATATTGTATTACCGTACATCATACCTTGGTTTGAAATCACATTTTTACTCTTTTTATTTTTTACATAATTCCAAAACAGTCTACTGTTATACTTGATACTCTCCTCGGTTTCCCTTAGATACACGTTGTATGCTCTATTTATAAGTGTTTTTACTCTTTTACGAGTATCTTTATATTTTATTCTGCTATCATTATCATGTTCCATTCTTTTCCTGTAACACTCTTTAAGTCTTAACATATCCTTAATTTCTCTAGTAAACCAGGGAGGGTATTTACTGTTTGAGTGGATTCTCTTTGTTGGTACTGTAGAATTAAAAACAGAGTTAACTCTAAGATTGAAATATTCCACAGCGTCATTTACATTATTCATACTACTAATAGGTTCCCAATTTGTATCTCGAAACAGTTCATACATTCGGCGGAAATTTGCTTTTTCAAAATTTAACATTACAACTGGATTAGTTCTTGAAGTTTGTTTTGTTTTTGTATAATTCACATTTGCAATTAATGCCGGATGATGCATATCTTCTTTTACAAGAGGTAATTCGTCTGTATTTACTGTAACACAATCCCATATATTCGTTAAAATCAGATCAAGTGTTCTATTGTTTTTATTTATTATGTTATTAATAGAATGCAAGTCATAGAAAGACAAAAAATTATCTAAAGCTTTATATGAAGGTCCTCCCGTCTGCAGATTATAACTTGAATCTACAATATATGGTAAATATATTATATCAAGGTGGGGGCAATTGCCCCTATGTGCCCGCTGCAGGTGCTCTTGGCCGTCTGGAAGAAATCATGCAAGAAAGACGTGAAAACAAATTCCATCTTGAATATATTTTTGTCCTGCTACTCTTAGATTCTACTAGCCTTGCTTTCGTTTACCTCAGTGATTGCCCCCCCCCAGGAATTGATTTCCGTCCAAGGTTTGGGAGGGACAATAAGAGTATAATATCGTTTAATAACGGCGAAAATATTCCTCTACACTAAATTTCTAGGTGAAAGTATAATAATGTAGGGACATAGACGTCTGGAAGAGGGGGCAAGAATGACCACACCTCCCCCCTTAGAAATCGATGTCAACCTAAAAGTATATACCATTTCACATAGTAATTTACATTAATGCGATAATTTAATGCAAGTGGTGGTTTTTGAGGGGGCAACACTATTATCGGGGTAATATGCCCCATGGAAAAATACTTTGCTTGTCCCTCCGTGGAAAAATCTGCGGACGTCCAGGATTAGTGGGGGGCAATTGCCCCCTTGCCCCCCCGTGCGCACGCCTATGATTCCACACTAATATCGGTCGTTTTCGATTATTTTTACTTCACCCCTTCCCTCCCCCGACCCTAGGGGTGCCAGGGGTTTCTTACCCCCACAGTATTTCTTTCCAGATTGTAAGTCATAATGTGTAACAAGTTTGTTTGAAATTGCTCCAGGCGTTCGAGAGTTATGCCGTAACAAACATACATACATATATATATACACACATACATCCATTTCTATATATTGATGAAGGAATTGGGAGCATAAAAGTCGAAACATTAATTTGCCTCAAACATCGCTCAGAAGTTCGCAAGTTGAACGCTCATTCACCCCACATTCCACCGGATGCAGAGCCGAGCAACAAGAATTTTCCACTCGGCTCTGCACAGTCAGCAAGGCAACGGCCCTCGCCAGCGGTGAGTGCACCTCCACTGTAAATTTCCATCTGCATCCAGGGAGACCCCAGGTGCACAGTGGAGGTGCAAAGTCCACCAACCTATGACTCAAATCCAATGTATAAAACCGCTGGAGACAGTAAATCGATCTCTCACTTCCCTCCAATATCACCACCAAACTGATCGACGAGAAGAGGACGACGGCCTGCTGAGAGATCGCGACACTACGAGGCGGCAACAAGCGAGAAGTCCATAAGCAGTCCGGATTAAGCCAACCGAAGAATCTGCAAGAATGAAACAAGTCGCCGAATTGCCTGCCGTCTCTTATCGTCATCTTCGATCTCTCCAGCGGGCACCTGTCACCTTCGCCGACGCCAGAAGCCGAGGGCCAGACCAACAGCAAGGGGTGAGTAGCGTTCAACAACACAGGCGCCCAACAATCCTTCATCAGCCTCCTTAAGGGTAGAGGTGGTTAGCCAAGTCAAACTTAAGACCTATCGTATTTATCTGAGCTACGTCCCGGCGTGACTCGATCCCGTACCTTACCCGACGTCACGCTACAATATATAGATAAATTTAGATATCCAGATTCTTAAAACAGAATAACGGGACATTTTCCCTGATTTACTAAGGGTAAAAAGGGACGACAAAATGTACACATTTTAATGTAAAAACTGTTTCGTCATAAATACTAACGTAATATGGTGACGTGCAGTACGCCGCAATCAAGCAGTCATTTACAATTAGAAATCATTCCTTAATCAGGATCTTCTTCAGTACATACCTCTTCTCAAATAACATTATGTAAAAGTTTACACATGTGTGATTAAAGTTCACCTTATAAATCAACATAGCTTTCAAAGTTTGTACTGAAAGAGCGTGATTGTCACTTGTAACGAACCTGAGAGTTTAAGATTTTATATTTATAAGAAGTTAAGATTTTTAAAATGTTTGTTATTTCAAATAATGTTCAAGTTGTCACAGATAATTATACTTAGACTGATACAGTTGTAGTTGGAACTTTTATATATGTTTATAAATACGTCAAAATCTGTTCGTGTTGACGTCACTTTCTAATCTCAGCCGAGGAAGTGAACTAACCTGAATGTTTCTCACCTGACGACAGACTGAGTTTGAAAAACAATTGAAGGTGAGGAATAATAAGAACTTGGAAACGGAGAGAATTGAAGTATAGTTTTTGGTTTTCCGAGTTTTCTTCTTGCCGATAAGTTGAAAGTAAACAATTAATTATGTTCTTTGACTTTCGCTTTATGTGAAGGAATATACCAACGTTAGTAGTGAATGTTCTAGTGTTGTACTGGTAAGTGATTATGAAATATACGCGTTTATAAAACTGCGTTTTAACTTTGAAAACAGTGTTGTGTTTCTTTTCTACCTAGCAAGCCCTGTTGATTTGCAGATTCTCATGTTCCCGACTAAAGGAGTAGCGGACTAACTTTGTGATGACTGGTGTCCAACGCGGGGCTCGAGTGCATAGTTATTTTGGTACAATCGTGGGGCTTGAATGCAAAGTTATTTCAGCAATTAAAACGTAATACCCGATTTAGTGAATACTGAAAGTGCTCGTGCATAGAATTCACGAAGGTGATAGTGAAAGTCCTTGGAATTCACGAAGGTAAAAGTGTGATAGTGAAGTGAAGGTATTAACTGGTAAGAGCCATAGACGGTGTAGTAGAATGGAGAAAGACGCGACAGGAATGAATCTGCGAAGCAGAGGAAGAACGACAATGGATGCAGAAACCAAGTTTGGATGCTGTGATGATCTTACCAATGACAGGGAATTCTTCCAGTGTTGCCAATGTTTGCAGAGGTTTCATAGTAGTTGTGATGGGCAGGAAGTAACGTTGGCATCGAATAAAGAGATGCGATGCACATCATGCTTGTCAGCACCAGAACCAGAACTGAGCGTTCCTACCAAACCCTCATCAGATCACTGGCTACTTGATTGGTTGATGAAAGAAAAAGCAGAGCGAAAACAGAAAGAAAAGGAGGATGAAGAGCGTAGACAGAAGGATGAGGAGCGGAGACAGAAGGAAAGAATAGAGGAGGAGAAACAGCGTAAGAAAGAGATGGCTCAGATAGAGAAAGTTCGAAAGAAGGAGATGATGGATTTTAAACTCATGGTTGAGTCTATAGAAGAAAAGAGAAGGAAAGAGAAAGAAGAGGAAGAGGAAAGGAGAAAGAAGGAAAAAGAAGAGGAAGAGGAAAGGAGAAAGAAGGAAAAAGAAGAGGAAGAAGAAAAGAAAAGGAAAGAGAAAGAGGAGGAAGAGAGAAAGAGAAAAGAAGACTTAGATATTTTCCGTGCATTGATTGAAAACCAGGAAGAAAGGAGGATACAGGAAGATATAAAACTAAGGTCAGAGCTACAGGCTCTATTCTCTCAACATAAACTTGAACAGGTACAGAGCATCAGAGGAGAGATAGAAAAGCTTAGTAGTAAAGTCACTGAAAAGGTGGACGAAAGGGTAAAGGAAATTGTGGAAGAGCAGCTAGAGTTCTTAACAGTTCGGCAAGGACGGATAGAGAAGGAACAGGATCAATTGAAGAAGAATATGGAAACCTGTCTTGAAATTGTCCAGTCTGGAAGAGAATCTGAATGTGACCCTCCAGAGAGAGTTCAAGAATTAAAGAGTTCTGTAGAGTCTATTAATGTAGCACTAAAAACCTTTGGTGAACGAACAGAACTCATAGAAAATATAGTGCAAGAACAGAAAGTTGAAATAAAAGAAGCTGGAGAAAAGGTTAATTTTCTCCATGAGAAGGCTAAAAAGATGGAAGTATCTCTTCGCCAAGAAATTCAGGAACAGACAGTTACAATTATAAGTAGGGTCAGTGAACTGCAGGAAAAGATCCATAATTTACAGATTCGACCAGTAACCTCTTCCGATATACTGCCTGATCCAATCCGAGGACTGAACCCAGAAGCTACTTCCTATGAACCTCCAGTTGTACTTCCAAACCCTTTCTTCCCCGGTAATACCACAACTTCTGATAGATGCAAGAGGCCTAGAGAAAAGGATAGTAATGACAGTTTTTCTCCTCGACGAAGAACAGAGTTTAAGATGCCCAGAATGGCTGATATCGCGAACATTCCTAAGTTTAAAGGCGATATCGAAGCTCAATCTGCCGAAAGATATCTGCGTGAATTAAATGTCAGTTTCGACTTAATGCAAGCGCCAGAGCACTATAGATTGGAATTATTACCTCGGGTTTTCACCGGCAAGGCTGAGCATTGGTTAGCTGGTAATATGGACAACTTTGTGAATTATGCTGATTTCTGCGCACGCTTTAAGGATGAATTTGCATCAGAAAAGGCAAAACAAAGACAACTAGCGGCTGTGAGGAACCGAAGGTATTCTCGCCTGGTCCACGACAACTTAGAGAGTTTTGCCTGGAGTGTCTACGCAGCGTACAGAAACCTAGCTGACAATTTTAATGAGAGCGAAGTTCTTAATTTGATCATTGGACAGTTGCCGTATCGCATTCGGAATCTTTGTCTGGCGCACGCTCCACGAAGTGTGGATGAATTGACACATTTCTTGAAGGACTTCGATATTTATGATGACCCTGATGCCTGGAAGAATAAAGAAGACTCTAAGAATAAAGATGCTGCAGGGAATAAAAATTTTAAGATCCGGAATATCCAGATGGATTCAGAGAGTCGAGCAGGAAATTTCTCACGACCTCGAAGATTCAACAGAGGATTAGGCAGGAGAGGTTTCAACCGAGATCAAAACCAAAGACAGAGAAATTTCTACAGACCTCGTCCAGAACAAGAGCTTAATTCTCCAGACGGATGGCGTTACCAAGAACAACGTAGTCCTACTTCGCCCAGACGGTACTCTCCACCACGTAGAGGTGACAATTGTAGTTCCTTCTCACCAAGACATGACGTTGCCTCAGAGCAGGAAGAAGCAGTGGAGACTACTAGAGAGTTTCTGCAAAACCAGCGATCACAATCATGTCAAACAAACTAGGACCTTGTCTAGGTGTTTCGCTTCCGTTTAGGCAAGGAGCCTCTGAGGAGCGTCCCATACAAGAATTACATGTAAATTTTCAGTTAACAGAAATGGAATAAATTAATTTACAAAGCCAATTAAAATCAGCTCGAACATCAAAAACTAAGTACAAATCTCCTGCAGTTCCTGCAAAATTAATGGACATCCCGGTGACTTGCATTATTGATACTGGAAGTGAATGTTCAATATTAAGTTACGAGATCTGGACCCAGTTAATTAATCTGATACCAGGCATTCAAATGCAAAAAGTTTCTGACATAAGACTGGTAGATTTTTCCGGAAGTCATAAGAAGAGAGTGTTCGGAAGTAGACGGGTAGAACTGGAAATTGGTGGCATGAATTTTAGCACAGAAGTATTCATCTTAAAAGGTTTTCGTACGGATCTTCTTCTAGGTATGCCTTTTCTAAGACAGCACGAAGCAGAAATAAGTTTCAGGAAGAATTCAGTTACTTTGTTGTTCGGTAGAACTCCTGATCAAGAAGAAGGGAATCCTGTAGATATAGAAATAGTGCGGTACATCCGAAAGGTCCGAGATGAGGATAGAATCGGGATGTATAAATCCGTAGACCTCTCAGAGAAGGTCCATATAGTAAATATTTGGATTGATTCCTATAAGCAGGGGTTATTATATTGCTGGTGTGGAATTTAAAGGCATTATTCTAGAAGCACAGAAGCAAGAAGAGTGTTGAGTTTGAAGTGCTATAGGAAAGTACTGATACAGTTCATTGCTTATCGAACCCTATACCGTTTTCTACAAAGTCTTTCTGGAGAAGAAACTTTATGGAAGCCTACTGTTCTATTAAACCATCATGGAATCAATCATTGCTTGCATTCATTGTTTATTCGCTGATTAACTATCCTGGATTGCATTCTGTTTTCGATACTGTAAACCACGTCCCTTCTGAGCTCTTGTCAAATGAAGAGAAGCCAAGATTGAGTCATTCAATTGTCAATATAAACTATAATTCAATGTTCTTTATGTACTCAAAATTTTTTCAGAACTTGTAAATTACAATTTCTTCAAAAATTTTCCCCAGACGAGGGGCAATTGTAACGAACCTGAGAGTTTAAGATTTTATATTTATAAGAAGTTAAGATTTTTAAAATGTTTGTTATTTCAAATAATGTTCAAGTTGTCACAGATAATTATACTTAGACTGATACAGTTGTAGTTGGAACTTTTATATATGTTTATAAATACGTCAAAATCTGTTCGTGTTGACGTCACTTTCTAATCTCAGCCGAGGAAGTGAACTAACCTGAATGTTTCTCACCTGACGACAGACTGAGTTTGAAAAACAATTGAAGGTGAGGAATAATAAGAACTTGGAAACGGAGAGAATTGAAGTATAGTTTTTGGTTTTCCGAGTTTTCTTCTTGCCGATAAGTTGAAAGTAAACAATTAATTATGTTCTTTGACTTTCGCTTTATGTGAAGGAATATACCAACGTTAGTAGTGAATGTTCTAGTGTTGTACTGGTAAGTGATTATGAAATATACGCGTTTATAAAACTGCGTTTTAACTTTGAAAACAGTGTTGTGTTTCTTTTCTACCTAGCAAGCCCTGTTGATTTGCAGATTCTCATGTTCCCGACTAAAGGAGTAGCGGACTAACTTTGTGATGACTGGTGTCCAACCGGGGGACGTTGCACACTTGTCCACAAAGAAGAAAGTTCAATATTTTAAGAAAATTGGAATGTGGCACGTTGTTGACATTGAAGTTTTAAGAATACCTAACCAATCAGAATAATAGTAGAGAAGGTGTATTTTTCCAGGTAATTCTATTCCGATAAGTGTCACAAAAAGGGACATTTTGGCGTCCCGTTTTATGTTAAAAAAACCGGGACAGACTCAAAAAAAGGGACTATTCCGGATAATACTGGTCACCTTACTGTAAATGCAACTAACAGCTAATTTGTCAACTTTTGGCGAGGGATACGTACAGAAAATTTAAAGGTCTTATGGCATTAAGAGAGAGGATTGACGAAGAATTGCTCCAATTCTGTTCAACAGAAATCTTATCAAATATTTGTTAAAAAATTACAGACCAACAACACTGAGAAAATTTCTCACTTTATTTAATGCACTGACATCGTGTTATTTATATTATGCAAAATGTTATAGTGTGATTTCACTAATAATTTTCTTGATATGTTGTTACTGAACAATATGTATAGTCAAAACGGACATGGATATAAAAAGCAATACAATAGCTATTCAGGAAACAGCGACATCTATTATCACTATGATAAAGTATAGAAAATTCTTTGATATTTACAGATTACACTTTTTTTTATCTAAAGAATGCATTGTTATTGTACGTACATACAGTCATGCACCAGTATTTTTAGTATTAATATATATATATATATATATATATATATATATGAGTATATTAATCGCATCTTATAATTTTTATCTTGTTATTGCATTCGTTATTTTACAAAACCGTTTCGCATAAGCTTACACACCCCTCTGTAACTTTGGAGAGTATATTATTTGTATGTACAGTCACGGACACTTCTGGGTTGTAGTGGCCTAATTTACTTTCAATGGAATCGCTAAAACGCAGAAGTGTTCGAGATTGTACTAGGTATTCTAATTGGAGATAATTGTGCAATATTATTCTTGAAATATTAATAATCATCAATTAGTCCATTTTCTCGGGAGAGTGTTTGTTACACGATATTGAAAAAAAATATGTTTGTAGGAAATGTCCTTCCATGAGCAAACGCAAAGACAAGTAAATGTGAAAGTAACATCTAATTTCATTACTACTTACTTGTAGAATTACTCTGCTTCAGATATGTATCTTAGGGTTTTCTATCTCTTCCTTTTCTCATTCTGCTTCATTTCAAATTTCTGTCTCCATCTTTCTCTTCATTTGTTTCTCCTACTATGTTTTGGTTTGAGTTGGTGTTTTAAGTCCACTTTATGCACAGTAAGGCTAATCGGGACTGGACCTACAGTTTTAAAGTGGGATCCGAACCACTTGTGCCTCCACCGGGTATCGAACCCGGGATCCCTCGATTACAAGGTAATGACGCTACCACTGCGCCATGCGGGAGGCCCTCTCTCCTTCTATATATTTGTCCTTCTCTTCTCTCTCTACCCCTGCCTCTTTATCGATTTCCGTCACTGTCTTTCGTTATTTCTGTCTCTCATTCTTGTGTTGATTAATCAATTTATCTCTACTTATTCCCTAGTGTGCTTTCCGTGATTCTTCCTCTACGACAATTAATTCTGAAAATTTCTCGTGCAGCCTATTAGGATGAGCTAAGGCTCTTTTACGGACTGCAGCCCATCTTAACCAGCTTGTAGCAACGTTCCTGCATCTCAAATTCTCTCTTTTCCCTTTTTCTCTCTCTCCTTCATTTCCTGTTTACCTACTTCTTGGTCCCTTTATTTATCTTACTTTTCTTTCACTCGTCTTCCTCCGTTTGTTTATTTCTTTCTTTCACATTTCATTTCCCACTTATCCCTGCTTTTTACTTCTTATTCCTCTCTTTTTCTTTCTTTCTATTCTCTTATTTCTCTTTCTCATCTACTGTTTATTTCTGTCACACTCAATTTGACTCTTCTTTTATCCTTCTACTTTCTCTCCCCCTCTACTTCTATATCGTTTCTTCCTCCGTCTCCTCATTATCTCTATCATTCCTTCTTCCTGCTGTTGCTTATCTCTTTCTTTCACGTTCCATCTCGCCTGCTTTTTATTTCTTATTTCACTCTCTCTTTTTATTCTCTTCTTGCTCTTCCTTTTTCTTTCTCTTCTACTGTTTATTTCTATGTCGCATTTATTTCAACTCTTATTTTATTCTTATTCATTTCACCCATCTCTCTCCCTCTATTCTTCATTTGTTTCCTCATTAACTCTATCATTTTCTCTTCCTTCTGTTACTTATCTCTTTCTGTCACTTTCCATTGCTCTTTTTCCCCAGATTTATTTATTTCTTGCTCCTCTCTCTTTCTTTGTAGTTTTCTCTTCCTCTGTTTCTCTCTTTAATTGTATCGTTCTATCGTCTTCTGTCAAATCTTTTACCCATGCTTTATTTATTTCCTCCTCCTCTCTGTCTTAATCCTTGAGCGCTGTATAAATTCAAGTGCTCTTCTATTTACCTCTATCGTTCTTTATTTATTTTTCTGTTTACCTCCTTCAGTCACAGTCTCTTTTACCCCTGCATCCTGTAATTCTTTCTCCTCCCTTTCTTCCTCTGTTCCTCACTTTATTTCTAAATACTTTCTTCATCCATATCTTTTGTTCCTGCTTTCTTTATAACTCTGTTCTCTATCTCTGCCGTTTTTGTTCTTCAGTTTATATCTTTCTGTCACAATCTATTTATCTCTTACCCCTTCTTTCTTTATTTTCTTCCTCCTCTCCCTATTTCTTTATCTCTGTACGTTTCGGTCTTCATTATTTCATCACATTTTTCTTTCCTTCTGCTTCTTCCTTTTCATATTATCTCCCCTTTCTTTCTCTTACACTCTATACTCTTTTTAACTCTATGTCTGCATCTAGAGTGTCCAAAAATAATGTTTACACTCTTTGAACTTTAATAATAGAGAAACTATTAAACATGACTTCATTGGACTTTTTGCATTTGAAGCTCCAATGTCTGTGTTGAGCATGTGTGAGAGCATATAGGCCTTCTTTTGTTTTTAGTCCCGTGTCAGCCTGCTAAGCGGTAGTCATTAGTGTATACAAAATGACAGAGGTGAGAAATTTTTCTTTCGAGAAACGTAAGAGGAGTCGAATATCCATCCAGATCTTCTGATTTAACGTAGTTAAATTACTACGTGTAGGAAACTGTGATGAATGCTGTGTACGCCACAAGCCAGAGACACTGAGTGAGGTGAGACATGCAATTGAGACAACCTACGCTTCCCTTCCCGCAGAAACCGTAGCTGCTGTTTATCGATCTGTTCAGATTGCACATAATGTATTACTGCTAATGCTGGTCATTTTGTTTGCTGTTATTAGTGTTCCTGATACTGACGTTCAAAGAGTGTAAACACTATTTTGGGACACTCTGTATATGTGTGTGCTTATGTGTGTGTGTGTGTGTGTGGGAGGGGGTGTGTGACTAAAAACAATGGGGGAAACCCCCGGAAAGAGCCCACCTCCACCCGCATACTTTGAGGGGTATGCGCTTTTGCCCTGATACCTAAAAACTTTAAAAACTTTTGTGTATGCTCTACTATCAATTATTATTGTGCAGGGGGCTAGAGCCCACATTTTGGTTACGCCTCTAGTTCGATATTCACTAGTGTTGGGCGATATACTGTCGAGAGGATATATCGCGATATTGAAAAAATATCGTCCTGGCGATATCAACTAGACGATATATCGTCACGATATTTTGGCGATATATATCGTGTCGGCGATATATCGTGACGATAATTTAGCGATATATATATATATGGTGTCAGTGATATATCGTCATGATATTTGGCGAAATATATCGTGAAGACGAGATATCGCCAATATCACGATACGGAAAAAATATCGTATCGTATCATCTGTGACGATATTTTCTTGACGATATATCCGATATCGTCCATCTCTAATATTTCCATTTAATCAGGAAATGGAAGCCACGACAGAAGTAACGGAAGTGAATCGATCTAATCGAATTGGAAACCGAATCTCGGTAAGTGGAGACAACGACACGACGACACATGTAATTTTCAAACTCCAATCAGGATTGTGTAAGCCCTCTCCCCAATCAGGATTCATTAATAGTTTCCAGATGCAGAAAAAACGAAAGTTATTTCTCGTCCGAGTGAAATTTGTCGTGATGCTCACCCAGATTACGTTAATTAAATCATCATTTGGATTCATTCACGACATTCAAACGAGGAAGTTTCAGTTACCAACAGTCTAGGGCGTTTTCCAGCGACGGAGATGTATAAAAATCAGCTCACTGGACATTCCAGTCAGTTCACTGTTCCAGCACTCAGCGAATTCCATCACAATGAAGATTTTGGTAAGTACTGACTGTCTTAAACTAGCCAACTTGATGCTTTGAATGTAGAAAACAGGCTACTTTTCTCTAGCAATAGTTGCGACCTCCTTGAGGGAGTGGTTAGCACAGCGCACTACGACGCCAGGTGTCTTGCGATCGAATCCCAGGTGTTCTTCAGTGGCGTATTGTCCATGTTACCTGGTTTATCACCGATAAACCAACATTTTTCGTAGATATAGATGGTGCTGGAAAATTTCAAGTTCCCGCACTTGTACTTTTGTAATATGGGTAACATTATAGTATAAGGGAAACGGATTTATTCAAATTTACAGGAGAAAGTACTTACGGAAATCATTTTCTGTAACGTTGTGGAAGTTCGTGAATCTAATTTTGATCCATTTTAATGCGAAATCATGTCGTTTTCTGTGAAAATCTCTGTCCGACCCGCTGTTTCTGCTGCCGCCATTTGCTTTCTGCACGAGAGTACAATGTGTTAAGATGGCGCAACCCCATAGTCAGTGTTTCAGCCTCGCCGTGTTTTCACTAGAACATGACGTGTCGAGTATTTTTATTTTTTTAATTTTTTTTTAACTATGCTTGCCTAACCTAACTTAACCTAACCTAACCTTACGGAAAATGGTTTTTGGGGTTAACGTCAATGGTTTTTGGGGCTAACGTCAATGGTTTGTGAGGCTAACGCCAATGGTTTGCGACGTATTAGCATAATTTCATATCCGGGCACGAAAGTAGGTATTTTCCGGTGAACGAGATTGCAACACTGCATAAATCGACAAACCACTCGCACAACGCGCCCTGAACCAGTACGCTATCGCCCGCCATAATGTGTTACAGAATCTAAATAACAAGTAACAGTAAGTACTCGTAAGTGTAAGAAATAGACATTATCTTAGTTAGAAATGCATTATTTCACCTTAGGAAATGTTCAGCATTCCAAAATAGTACGTTAGCAATGTAAAAAATATGATTTATAGGTGTTTCCCTTATACTATATTAGTACCGTAATATGTACTTGCATACCTACACTGGTGTTTGTTTGATTGATTCAAATAAAATTTTGGAGTACATCGGAACTCTAGGTCATCTTGCACCCTTCAATGTATACGGGGAAATATCCTCTTACCTAAAATCTTACTATAAAGTTTAAAAGAAGGGGTTTAAAAAGCCCCTTGGGAAAAATTGAAAGCCCGAGGTTCTAAAGCAACCTGCCCAAGACAGACACAACACTAAAAAGTCAGAATAAACTTAAAGAAGCTTCCTCACAGACAGTGGAAGAGATCAGCTCTTCTCAAAAAGGTAAAAACATTAACGCTGGCGCCATCTCCCGACAGGGATGACAAACAGTTGGGAAGATTGCAAGTCCCTTTCCATTGTATATAATTAACATGTAACAAATATATCCAATACATAATTATTGCGATAAAGCAGGTAAAATTTTTCAGAATACGGCACTGAAATTCTTTGTGAGTGTCCCTTGCATTGCTCATCTTCATCGCCGCGATTAGCTAGAAGTGGCAGAAAAGCGACGTAAAATATCCTAATCAAACCGTGGAGTTAAGCTCACTTTTATGCACAGTAAGGCTAATCGGGACTGGACCTAAGTTCAAAGTGGAATCCGAACCACTGTGTGCCTCCACCGGGTATCGAACCTGGGAGTCCTTGATTACAAGGTGACGACGCTACCACTGCGCCATCGGCGAGGCATACAATCAATAAAATAGTGACACCCGGAGTAAATAACTGGGTAAGTTGTATAATGGATAAAGCTGCGAAGATATACGAGGATATGTGGATATAGGGACCCGCCCACAATCGCACCATTTGCACAGGTGATGCGCTCAGCACCGTGCTCCGGCCGCCTTTATCCCCGTGGTATCTATTTATTAGAGGCTGGGTAAACCCCAGAGGAACATTCTTGGAAAAATTTCCTCCTGAAATCGCCCATCCTGGGAATCGAACCCAGTCTCCTTCCTTACCTTCACATTTTCATCTGCACTTATTTCCACTATTTCTTCATTTGATCACACAAAAATATGTTTTTTATTCAAGTTAACTTTATGATCAGTTGTGCCTTCACCTTTAAATAATCTGAATTCCCCACCCTACGCATGAACAAAGTTCAGTTCTTCTTAATTCCATTTTATGCACAGAAATACCTCTAGCATAAAGTGGGATCGAAAACACTATGGGCCTACACTAGTTATCGAACACAGGACCCCTTGAATACCAGGCGACTGATTTATCACTGTCACCATAGATCTACGCAAATCGGTTTCCTTAAAAAATAATTTCCTTTTATTTTCATTTACTCTGTGACGTGGCATTCTGTACTTCCAAATAGGCTTTACTTATCATTATTTACATGCAAAATGCATACAAATCGAGCACTTTTGTGCACAAACGTATACTTTCATAGCCAGTCCCTAGAGGGAGCTATCAGCTATTATCGATGTAGTAATGAATTGAACACAGATATTTATTTAATTATATACCGTACTAACATATTTAACCGCATAAAAATATTAGATATCGAGAAATTGCACTATTAAAACTCTGATGCTAAATTGTTAGTTTATATACTGCAATGATCACTTATTAATCATTTTACACGATTAAAATTAGTTTATAAATAGATTGATCCTATAACACGAAGGTGAAGATATAACTTCGTTCTTTATGGTTTAGGTATATGCACTGCTACATATATAATTAGTGATTTTCTTTGCTACATCAATGTAACAATTCCAAATATTATATAATTTATTCAGCGTTTAGCCCAAATGAATAACATGAAGTATAATTAACGTCGGGCCAAGACATTACTATATTTTTTTAACCGTTAATATACGTAAATTGACTTGTCTAATATGAAATTTATAATTAATAACCATCCGTAATCATGTTGCGCGGATCTACGGGGCCGTCACAATACTTTGCATATGTATTACATTAATTAGAATAACCTCAAAACGTACTTTACAATGCATGATGGGTTAAGACAGAGAGATGCATTATATCCATTGTTCTTAAATATTACCTTAGAATATGCTGTTAGGAAGATAAAAGAAACTAAAGAAGGACTAAAATTAAACGGTCTGACTCAGTTGTTAGCATATGCAGATGATGCAGACTTACTAGGGGATGATATAAATACAATTAAGAATAATGCTAACATAATATTTAAAAGCAGCTAAAGAGATAGGTTTAGATGTTAGCAAAGATAACACTAAATATGTGCTTATGGGCCGAAACCAATTGTTAGGTAATAATCAAAATGTAATTATTGATAACAACTTACTTGAATCAGTTTCCAAATTCAAGTACTTACGAGTAATACTAACAAATGAAAATTATATTAAGGAGGAGATAAAAAGCAGGCTTAATTCAAGAAATGCGTGTTACTTTTATCTTAATCTTCTCGTATAATAACAAAGAAACTTAAATTTAAAATACACAAAACAGTAATTTTACTTGTAGTATTATATGGATGTGAAACTTAGTCCCTTACTCTAAAAGAGGAACATAAATTAAGTGTGTTTGAAAATAAAATCCCTAGAAAAAATATTTGTACCTAAAATGGATGAGGAGACAGGTGAGTGGAGAAGCTTCCATAATTTAGAACTGCGTAATTTGTATTCATGTCCAGATATTATAAGAATAATTAAATCAAGAAAACTTAGGTGGGCAGGCCATGTGGCACGAATGGGAGAGGAAAGAATAGTTTCTAGGATTCTTGTTGGGAAACCTGACGGTAAAAGACCAGTGCGAAAGCAAAGTCGAAGATGGAGGGATAACGTTGAGATGGACCTAAAGGAAATCGGTAGGAATGGAAAAGATTGGATTGATCTTGCCCAGGTTAGGGACATATGGAAGGCTTGTGTTGCTGCAGCCATAAACCTTCGGGTTTAAGAAAGCTAAAGAGTTATAGAGTTAGTCATAACAATCCAAAATTCAGATTTATGGAATAGGGTAACTTCGGTGATTAACGCCACCAATTGGTCATTTCGTTCTAGAACTCATACATTTTTATTGTTAGGAACATGAAACTTACATGTATAGGAGAATGAACTTTCCTCTATTGTGTAATATTAAAATATTGATTGCACTGTTATAATGAAAGCAATAAAATACTAAGTTCTGTGTTAATGCAAAATGGCGTTATTTCCAGACCTGTGGGGTAATAACACCATGTTCATAATTACAAGTAAAACATTCACATTATCCTAATTACAAGTAAAACATTCACATTTTCTTTACTAAACTGTACTAGGAAAAATAATTACTGTAGTAAGTTATTAGAAAAAAAAGTCTTTTTTTGTCTTTTCGCGATACCCAGTCCCTCAAAGTTCTGCGAGGAACGTGCAGCACATGCTATCTTCTATCCCTTGTTTGATGGCCGCCATAGCTTGCCTCAAGTCATCCACTGACCATTTGGCCCGTATATTTCTACATTTCCTCGCCATCTGAAAGAGGAAATTATCCGAGAATAAATATCTGTACGCCTCGAAAGTAACTGAGCAAGGATAAACCTATTTTCGAAATCAACATTTCCTTAAATTTGAGTTTAAATTGAGTGGCGTTATACCCCGACACGATGATGGCGTTATTTCCCGAAACAACAGACTGTAGTTTAACCAACTGTTCTAAACTTACGACACCGACCATGAAAACCGTACACACATCATTCACTTACGTAATAAACGTATTGTGTACGTATAGCATTGTTAACATTTAAAATCTAATCCTACAATAGTAAACCACTCACCTTTGTCGGCGCGATGAAAATGTGGACCCTTTTTCCTCGAAACTCAACTCAAACGTCTACACTGTTCAAAGTGTTTCTCTTAAATAAAGGCTCGATAATGGCAACCGTTATTATCAGCAATGCTACCAGGCACCATTGTTTATCGCACAACGGTGAGTCACACCTTAACTTTACATGCGTCCATGTTTTAAGAGTTGAAACTTTGAAATGGCGTTATTTCCCGCCTGGCGTTATTCACCGAAGTTACCCTATGTGACGTAGACACAATTGTAATGTGAACTGAGTTTGACAAACATATTTTTAAAAGTTCATAATAGAGAAAGCAAGCGAAATGAATAGTTCATTATTTTCTCACAATTCGAACGTAGAACCCCTAGCAGCTACGCAACCATCACTAGCGCTCTAATGTTCCCTTGGTCTGGTTTCCGTGGATACGTTCTTGTGTACATTCACCATTAGTTAAATGCATTTTGTTTTTCTGTGAGGAAAGTAACGTATTTCAGTACGCATTCTAGCATATTTTGCTACATATTTTGTAAGTTAACAATGCTGGGCTTCAGTAACTATGGTTACTTAAGGATGTTTACTCCCAATTTCATCATGTAATCACTCATCCCCATCTTCGCAAATTAGCCAAAAGTGGCACAAATACGAAGAAAAATAAAAAGAATCAATCAATCTAGTAAAATAATGTAATTATGAGCTTCGTAGCATGAGGATCAGTAAGAAAATCACTCTTGGAGAATTCAATGAAATTCACATTTCTATTCCAACTGCTATCTATGTCCAATAGCTAGTGCTGTCTTCCTTAGTTCAGAAGAAGACCGTGGACTTATCAAGGATGCCTTGTATAATCTTATACAAAAGATCCCACTTTAAAATGTAGGTCCAGTCACGATTGACCTTACTGTCCATAAAATGCACTTAAAACACCCGCTCAATCAATCAATCAACGATAATATACCAATCGAATTATCAGACTGATCACAAGTACCGAGAAGAAAGGTATAGTGTAAGTTAACTTTTAATTCTAAAGCACATTTCTCGCATAAGTTCTTTCATAAAATATTTCTGGTAGACAATAGAGACATAATTTTATTTCTCAGATCTTGTTGTTGTTAATTCAATTTAATTTTAAATGATTCTTGTAAACATTCTCTTATTTTTTGCAGATTGTTGCCCTTTTACTTGCTACATCTGCATATGGAAATAATGAGACATCTACCGGCGCACCTGAGAAGCAAAAACGTGGAGCTCTAGGATTGGACTATGTGCTAGGCGGTCCAGATGTGGCCTTTCCAGGCCCGTGGCTAGGTGCTGGCTCTGCAGTGGTTCCAAGACCATGGGCCTACGATCCCGTAGGCGCCTGGCCGTCATCCGGAGTCGTGTCGCCGTACGGCAACCTGGCCTCGAACCCAGATCTCAACTATGAGCTTGCCCAGAAGGATGCAACTGCTTTGGCGGCCAAGGAAGCAGCGCGATTGGCTCAGCACCGCGTCTTGGCTGCAAAGAACGCCGCCATCTTGGCTCAGCGGCAGGTTACGGCAGCAAAGGAAGCAGCGCTGGCCGCGCAGAGGAACGCAGTGTCTAAGGAAGCCGACGCGGCCATCCAGAGAGCTAACGCTGCAAGATCGGCTGCCATAGTCGCTCAGAAGATAGCGGCCGCTAGGGAACAGGCCCTGATCGCCCAGCGCGCAGCTGTCGCAAGGGAATCGGCAGCAGCTGCGCAAAGGCTGGCTGCCGAGAAGGAAGCGGCTGCGCAGCGGATAGCGGCCGCCAAGGAAGCCTCAGCGGCTGCTCAGAGGATCGTAGCCGCGAAGGAAGCAGCTGCTGCCGTACAGAGGGCAGCAGCGGCGAAGGAAGCGTCGATAGCAGCTGCCACAGCGGCCAGTCGAATTGCTGGCCTTCTTCCCCCATCAGCAGGCTATTTCCCCAAGTCTAAATATCTGCTGAAATGATCAGGTAATGCGTGCGACTTATATTATTCAACTCGTATGTATTTGCCTAATTTAAATTCTTCTGAAGCATATAGAGATTTGTTTACACAACTTTAAACTGCAATCTGTTACATCTATCTCTGAAACAGGCCAACCGAAACAAGACTCTGCGCAAGTAGTGACGCGAGACGGCTCCACCAATGAACACCTGAGAGGAAAGAGATTGCGTGGAGGGGGAAAGCGACTGCAGTTACCAGCCATCGCAGCAGAGTGCACTGTTTTACTCTGCCTACTCGATTCCGCCCCTTCTCTGCCGCTATGCGTGGCCTTGCTCCGGAGAAAACTGAGACAGGGCATAGGATTGAGCCGATACCTCTCTGAACCGGTACCCATACCGATACCCACCGATACCGATGATTTAAAATTGTAACAAGTAAAAGTTGTTCAAAATATTGATTAATATTGGTGAGTTAGTATTCTACTCAAATTATAAGCATAAATGTACCAGGGCTGTGCTTCAAAATATTGAAACATACACCAGAATATATAAAATACCATTTATGTAATCACACAACACAGATTTTACACACAAAATTAGTACAAAATCAATGGAAAGTTGGAATTTTGTATAACTTCCAGGATAATTAGATTTTCTGCAGACCCTATGATCGATCAAAATGCCGAAAGAGTATCGGTCGTACATGAAGCAAGCATCCTTCAAGAATGGTCTAGCAGCTCATGTCTTGCAGCGAAAAGATTTCGAATTACACTTCGACTGCAGCGCCTAATACGGTCAGTAAATAAAACTTACAACACATTATGTCTCACCACAGAAATGGCATAACATTTTAAGATGTTCGTGTACTTACATTTCCACACCATAGTAGAACTACAACCAACATGACTTCCATGATTTCAAACAAGTGAACAGCAAGCGAACAGTGTTGTGAAAAAGCGTGCACTGTCGCGTACTGTGTGCTGCGGCTCGACTGCTCGTTTAATTGGCTCTTTCGAACTGCACTAATTGACGTCACTTCGGACAAACGATAACGATATTTTCATACATAACAAAACATTTAATATAAAAAAAATAAACTTTTTGCACTTTCACCATAAAACCTTACCATATCAAAGCTTTATGATTGAACTGAATAAGGAATTGCTCTAGGCACAGGAAAAAACTTAGGCACATTTTACATGATTATTCATTGCAAATACATTCCATAAGTGAACAATGCGACTCAGATTTGAAAAAGGAAAAAAAAGTAGCAAACTATAATGAAAAATATTTAATTTCAAATAAAAGGTACATATTGATCCATTTATATTTCACAAACTAGGTTCATACGTTACAAAATAAAATGCTGCCATCTGTTGTTTTTGTCCGAAATGTATTTTTCATGTGCAAATCATAACATTGTGGTAAAATTTTCTGTTAAACTGTATTTCAGATTCGGAAGCGATGTACTAAAGGAAAGGATGGAAATGGATGCTTACCATACTTTTAAGAAGAGCATGCATACTGAAATAAGGTTATAAGTGTTATAACTATTGAAGCCTCATACAAGATATTCTAGTGTAGACCATGTGTGGTTATTTCATATTGATTTACGAAATAAAGAGAACTACAGTTCAATTCGACGTTTCTGTCTTCATTCCTGCTTCTAGACTTTAATGCACATCTCAAAACTTAGCTTATTTCGTTCTTGTCATTCGGAATTAACGGTTTCTAGGTATAAGTAAACTCATTAGAAATTAATAGATTTTTTAAACAACAGATGTCACTGACTCATTTTCTCCTAACATAGCCTCACCTTGCTCACTTTCTTTGTAGTGTAGTAACGAACGTTTGAGCATTTTCCTTATTAATATTAGCTCTATTAAAGTGTTACGAAGTTACACACTCACTTTGAATAATTGGAAGTACATTTCCGTAATATTTTTATTTTGCCTATGTAGTTTCTAAAATTAAACTAATTAAAACAGTAACTATTAACAATTGTTTAAAGCTGGTTTATGACAATTTTTCATCGTCAAATAAAAAATTTAAATATCGAAAACCTTTAACTTTCGCATACTTTACAAGTGCTCTTTGTAACTTCACTCAGTATCGAGACGATAGTCAAACTCCTACCACACACATGGTCCAGCTTGCCACTTGTCACAGACTGCATGACAGAAAATAATACGGTACTTGAATTCTTGCATAGTTGTGTGTATGGTGCCAAGTATACAGACTATTCAACGTACAGTAAGGTTGTTCGCTTTATATCCGACCATTTTCGATTCGGTGCTGCCACCTGGCGTATCATGCTAGAACTATGGGTCTGCTGGCGGGAGCAGTGTTGTGTCTGACCTTGTAGGTGCGCGAGTGTTGGTAGTGAATGTTATGAAATGGCGCCGAAAATCAACCGGTATTGGGAGGGTTACGTAATGGCCCTTTTCCATGCTAAGTTTTCATACGTACGCATTGTGAAACAGTGTCGGGAGAATGGGTTAACACTCGGGGTGACTACTGCGAAAGCTACGTGGCCCGTTACACACAACAGGCTTTCCTTGCGAAACATTCACCCACGAAAACCACCAGGAGAAGAGCTGCAAGCAAAGTGTCACCCGTAGTGCTAAGGGGGGCAGCAACTTTGTTCGTCAGTGCAGGGAAAGTTTCCCTCGTGGCTTTATGCTTGTGACGGGATTCGGATATGAGGGTAAGTTGATGATACGCAAGGTGGACAAAAACGTGAAGGTGAATGCCAGATACTTCCAAGACTCCATTCTGACACCTATCTTTCGGAGAGACATCCCACAATTGTATGGAATGGACGCGAACCAGGTAATGGACAAGGCTTCGAGTCATACCGCCAGAACATTACTACGTTTTTATCAGGAAATGGCAGAGGAATTAGGAATTCGTGTCATTCCGTTTGAAGACAATCCTGTGAAAAGCCCAGATGCCAGTCCAATGGATTTTTGCGCATTTGGACTGTTGAAACGACGTCTTCAACATTGCCGCCCGCGCACCCTGGATGGTCTATGGAACGCTTGCAGGGAGGAGTGGGACAGAATTCCCATGCCTGCCCTGAGCCGGAGCTTGCTGCAATGGAAACTGCGATGCCGGGCGATAGTCCACAATGCTGGGGGTCCAATAGAACATGATCGGTGGTGGCGGCGCGGTATCTCTTAAGGTGAGTACCCGTCAAAAATGGTCGGATATAAAGCGAACAACCTCCAACGAATCACATGATTTCATAACAGGTGGCCTGGAAGACCAACTGAACCACACAGAAATCCTTTTCCTGTTCCGTTCCATTCACCTTTGCACTGCAAGCTGAGAGAGTTACAGCATAAGTGCTGGGATCTTTCACCGTTATATGGGATCTTATAAACGTTCTTTATTCTCGTGCATCACTTGACACCATGGCATTAACAGAACAAAACATTTGGCCATTTCAAATCGGATGAATTATTTTCGATTACCCTGTGTAACTAGAAATCTGACATTATTTAATCTAGAAGTTGTAACTGAAATTGTAGGTACCTTGTAGGAATTCTAGGGGTCACAATATTCTTAACCATGGTCACGCAGTAATTGAGGAATTACAAACCGTCGGTTCCTTTGATTTTCTGTCCATGACGTGGCGGGCAACGTGATTGGCGGCCGGATTTTGAGTGATATCGAGCGAGCAGATGTCGCCATATCTTTAGCAAATTTAACTGTTAAAGTTGCTGCGGCAAAAGTATTGTTTGAAGCTTCAGAATGCAGCTTTTAAAACTCTTGTAGTCTATGGGCAAGTGGTCAAAATCAAGATTTCGGTATAATTTGGGGGTACTAATTCTTCTTTATACCACAGTTAAATGGTTGTCTAAGGATACAAAAAAAAACATGCTTGCCATCTCAAAGTGGTAGCTAATAGAAATGGCGGCCAATCCAAGATGACGGATGTTGACATTTAAAAAACAACTATATATCTGGAACCAACGGTTCGATCTCAACGATCTTTTTTTTTTAATGAAAGCTTAATATGTGTTCTATATTTAATGTCATGTTATGTTTTTCGATATAAACAACCGTTAAGTAGTTAATCACGGATTAGTTAAAAAATCGTATTTTTTACTATTAATTTTATGTTTATCATTAATTTATTAATAATCTAGGCATCTGAGAAGAAAATGTTCCAAACAAAAATTGTAGCACAAACACTTAACTTTAATTTGACGTATTACACTTGTTTGTTTTCACCTTAGAATTCATATAAAACTAATGAATTATGTAGTGTATGCAGCGAATCTTTCTTGCAGGATGCGTTTTTACTCCTATTTAATTACACGTATTGTAACTGGTATTGACTATCGAATAGTATATTATTGCTATATACATGCAATGACATTTAATAATAATAATAATAATTGTTATTGGTATTGTTGTTATTATTATTATTAGTTGTTGTTTATGTTGTAGTAGTATTATAACCAGTCATGAATTTTGTTTAAATGTTACCGATGTTCATGGAAGAATGTTATTGATTGATTGATATGAAAATTTATGTATACGTCAGCACTTAGGCTATTACACCCGTCACATTATACGAGGTCAAGTCATGCGTGTCTTTAAAATCTCCTTATCCAGGGTAAAAACAGAGGCTGTTCTGGGGCACTCAACACATATATTCTTATGAGTAAAACACAGGAGAACTTACTCGTACAACCATACAAAGGTAACCTGCCTCCCCGATGGCTTTAGTGTATCGTCGTCGCCTTGTGATCAAGGGGACCCGGGTTCGATACCATGTGGAGGCACAAGGTGATTCGGATCTAACTTGAAACTGTAAGTCCACTCCGGATTAGCATATCTGTGCATAAAGTGAACTTAGAAACAAATTCTCAAATCAAGCAACACTACAAAGGATTGTGCTGGCCGTAGGTTTAGACGCCAGAGCCTCGTCGGCCTGGAAGACTGCAATTGCCGAGGTGAAGTACGTGGAAATGAGGTTAACATTTTGGTGTGTTCAGAAGAACATCATAACATACGTACGTACTCTTTATTAGTTATTACAGCCGAAATTTCTGCTTTCAAGAAAGTAGAAATCTGTGAAAACAGAAAAACAGAAGATGAACCAGAGAAGTATATTATATGTGTGGGAAATGCATCCACCAAAAGACATAGACAGGTTTGTACAGTGCTGCCCTCAGCAGAAATTTTGAGGGAGAAGAAAGATGTATGATTTATGGGATGAAAATTTTCATCGCATGTGTCGAGCCAATTGTACCAATATCAAGTCCTTAAGAAGACTAGAAGCAGATGCTTCGTCCTGCCATTTGTTTTCTGAAAGTCGTCCTTGCTCATCAAAGCATTCCGAGAAACTCTTGAAATGGACACTCACATATGAACACATCGTATACATCAAGAATTGTGTTTCGTGTGACAAAGAAGCAGCATTCATAGCTCTGGCAATGTAGACCATACAGAGGAAACATTAAGTGAGGTTCGCCTCCTACCGTGTCAATAGAATTATTGCCAAGAAAAATCGTGTACTGATACGCTTGCCACAAAGGTCTTGTACTACGGTCATCCGAAGAAAGTATTGCAATATCAGTTTCGTGTATGCAAGATTACATAGTTTGAAAAAAAAATGGTAATTGTTCCATACACAACACTGTATCTATGTTTTAAAGTTTAGTGTGGTTACATTTCGAGCTGATTTAAAATTGCATATATCTAAAAGGTTCCAAGCAATCTTGCTAGGAAGTATGACAACGTAATTCATGTAAAGCTGGTTAGATGATTATGGAATTTCTGTACACCTTTCACATTTTCCTTTGTGTGTCTTGCAGCTCCATAAATAGTTTTCCCCCCTTCCTTAGTCAAAATGAGGTATTCTAATCAGTGCTCGAATTTAGGGGGGATGCGTGGGAATGGTATCCCCAAAGCTATCGAAATGTTTGCAAATAATTTCCCCAGGTACCTCATTTTCACCATGTAGCATCCCCCCAGCTAACTCCAAGGCTCCACCAAACATCCCCTCAGCTAACATTTTCCATTTCAAGAGCTGCTTCTAATATGGTTTACAACCTCAGATAGTTTACAAGTAGCAAATCCTAAGTTAGATTACCTATCCTGCCGTCACTACTGGAATAAATTAAGGAGGTACCAAATTCTTGGTGCAAGCTATAATGGAAATTTTTCGAGGTTCAACCCTCCAATTAAAGAATTTCTAGGTTAAAATCATATACCATAGCTTTTTACAAGCCGATTTTCTTGCTTCACTACATTCAAAAATATTTCCTGGTTTATCTCATCTGAATTTGGTGTAGGCAAAGTATTTATGATAAGATTCTTTTGCAGCCAAGATCTCCCGTAACTGGATTGCGATGAGTTTTCCACTCTTCACTCAATTGCAGTCCCACGCAATCTATCAATTGCCAGTTTAGGAACCTGAGTAAGTGTTTCCCTTGATCTTCACATTCTCTTGTATTTCCTTTCTTTGTCCCACGAAACACAATTCTTGATGTATACGATGTGTTCATCTGTGAGTGTCCATTTCAAGCGTTTCTCGGAATGCTTTAATGAGCATGGACGACTTTCAGAAAACAAATGGGAGGATGAAGCATCTGCTTCTAGTCTTCTTAAGGACTTGATATTGGTACAATTGGCACGACACATGCGATGAAAGTTTTCATCTTATAAACCATGCATCTTTTTTCTCACTCAAAATTTCTGCTCAGGGCAGCACTTTACAAACCTGTCTTATGTCCTTTGGTTGATGCATTTTCCCATAATATACTTCTTTGGTTCATCTTCTATTTTACACATTTCTACTTTCTTGAAAGCAGAAATTTCGGCTGTAATAACTAATAAAGAGTACGTACGTATGTTATGATGTTCTTCTGAACACACCAAAATGTTAACCTCATTTCCACGTACTTCACCTCGGCAATTGTAGTCTTGCAGGCCGACGAGGCTCTGGCGTCTGGGCTTACGCCAGCACAATCCTTTGTAGTGTTGTTTGATTTGAGAATTTGTTTCTAAGTCCACTTTATGCACAGATATGCTAATCCGGAGTGGACCTACAGTTTCAAGTGAGATCCGAACCACTTTGTGCCTCCACATGATATCGAACCCGGGTCCCCTTGATCACAAGGCGACGACGTTACACTAAAGCCAGCGGGGAGGCAGGCTACCTTTGTATGGTTGTACAGTCTTGGACACAGCTGGGTTTTAACGACCCTATTGAAGAAGCAGTGAAGCAAGCCATCCATATCTCACCACCAAGCGCCTTGTGACCAGACAACCCAAACAGCATTGCAATTCTGCGGCTTGTATACCAGTCACGGGTATACATCTCTGTAAATTGAGTAGTGATGCCAAAGAGAAATACGAGATGAAGATTGTTGATCGTAATGTCTCGTGTTCTCGACATGGAATAATACTCGGTCCACGTTACGTTCCATTATTTAATGTTGTTTGGGAACGAACCTGACGGACTGGGTTTATATTTTCAATCCTTGCATTACAGTAAATTCCATATTTTACAATTATATTAATGCTTTGAACGAAAATAATGCCCAGAAAAACATCGAACGCACGTTCACACCATTCTTCTCACACACATGCACGTGAAAACAAACACACAAAGCTAAGTTTTAACTTCCAAGTAAATGTCCAAATAACAGTAAATGGAGAAGCACGATGTGCGAAACATGTGATTTTTTACAGAAAGAATCCGTCTATTTTTTACATACGTGGTTTCTATTAATAAACAATGAAAGAATTATGAGAGAAATTAAGATGCATTTTCGTCTTCGGGTGTTGAGGAAGGAAACGGACTGACTGGAAAAATAAAACATGGCGTTATTGATAGTGTTAGTTAGCGTACAGAACTTTCATCAGTGAGGTCTAGGTTCGATCCCCACCAAGGACAATTGTTTTTATTCTTTTCTGTTTGTGAAGAAGTATGTAATATTGTTTTCTAGGCATTTTGACGAAAGGATACACATCAAATTTGTTCGTTTAATCTGTATTTTCATTCTTCTAATAGGTTCTCTATCACAAGGGGATATAAAGATTCTCTATCTAGGCGATGGATATCTTTTCAATTGTTCCGTAGCTACGATTCTCCAATCCCTTCCACCCACTTATCAACTCACGAAATACCATTAATCTAACGAAAACACACAGATATAGTTAGAACAAGAAAAACACCTCGCGTTGAAGGTTCCAGACTCGAGTTCTGGCTTTTTGGAGAGGGTGATTATTACTGTGTGTCTGTTTATCAACTTTGTTTAGAAAATATTCCTCATTATTGCTCCAATGGGATTTTATTGATAACTATAAATAAGGGAGAAGGACACAGGTTGGTATGATGAACTAAATTGTAATCTAAAAGTTTTACTTGAAGAAACAATTTATAACATAATTTAAAATATTTATAAGTTGTTTTAAGCGAAATTCTCCATTTTTATTATTTCCATATATGATATCAATATCACATTGCAAACGGTTATTAATGTAATTTGTTGGGGAAAAAAGTTTCGTATTACTTTAGATTCGAACATGCAAACTCAGCACTCACGATTTTGAAACATGGAAAGTTGGTGTGTAATGACAGAATGTAGCTACTCTCATATTAGCACTGACAACTAGGAAGCGTTCTCAATTATCACGTGGCTGCATGTATTTCGCTAATAAATAACTGCGTTTTTTCAACACGTACACAAATACATCGTCACTTCGGAACATCAAATTTTCGTCTTTGCTGTTTTAAGATTACCAACATACGAAGTGACATGCAATTGAAATGGTTTTGTAGAAACCTCAGTTTTATAAATAAGGTTGGATGAAATTTTAAAAAAATCCTTCCGTTGGGCTCAAACTCGGGTTGCGTGCATACTAGTCCGACACGATAACCAACACTCCAAACGAGACAACACGAAACTCTTTCGCAAGTAGTCTACTGAAACGCAAGTTAATTTGCAGATTGCTAATTCCCAAGGCATAACATGCCTAGGCAGATGTGTCTTGCATTTTCCGTACGTTTGTTATTTCTGTCGCTTTGGTTTCTCCCTAGGTTAATCACGGCAATAATGAGGAATATTTTTTAGACAAAGTTGATAAACAGACACACAGGAATAATCACCCTCTCCAAAAAGCCAGAACTCGAGTCTGGAACCTTCAACGCGAGGTGTGTTTCTTGTTCTAACTATATCTGTGTGTTTTCGTTAGATTAATGGTATTTCGTGAGTTGATAAGTGGGTGGAAGGGATTGGAGAATCGTAGCTACGGAACAATTGAAAAGATATCCATCGCCTAGATACAGAATCTCTATATCCCCTTGTGATAGAGAACCTATTAGAAGAATGAAAATACAGATTAAACGAACAAATTTGATGGTATACAAGTCGCAGAATTGCAATGCTGTTTGGGTTGTGTAGTCACAAGGCGCTTGGTGGTGAGATATGGATGGCTTGCTTCACTGCTTCTTCAATAGGGTCGTTACAACCCAGCGGTGTCCAAGACTGTACGAGTAAGTTCTCCTGTGTCTTGCTTATAGGAATATATGTGTTGAGTGCCCCAGAACAGCCTCTGTTTTTACCCTGTGTAAGGAGATTTTAAAGACACGGATGGTGAGGGGCTTGGCCTCGCATATTGTGACGGGTGTAAATAGCCTAAGTGCTGACGTATACACAAATATTAATTTCAATAAATCAATAACATTCTTCCATGAACATCGGTAACATTTAAACAAAATTCATGGCTGGTTATAATACTACTACAACAAAAACAACTAATAATAATAAGAAGAACAACAATACTAATAACAATTATTATTATTATTAGCTATTAAATGTTATTGTATGTATATAGCAATAATATACTATTCAATAGCGAATACCAGTTACAATACGTGTAATTAAATAGGAGTAAAAACGCATCCTGCAAGAAAGATTCCCTGCATACACTACATAATTCATTAGTTTTATATGAATTCTAAGGTGAAAAGAAACAAGTGTAATACGTCAGATTAAAGGCAAGCTTTTATGCTACAAATTTTGTTTGGAACATTTTCTTCTCAGATGCCTAGATTATTAATAAGTTAATGATAAACAAAATTAATAGTAAAAAATACGATTTTTTTCACTAATCCGTGAATAACTACTTAACGGTTGCTCTTATCGAAATATAAATATAGAACACATATTAAGCTTTCATTTAAAAAAAAAGATCGTTGGTCGGACCGTAGGTTTCAGATATAGACATAGTTGTTTTTTAAATGTCAACATCCGCCATCTTGGATTGGCCGCCATTTCTATTAGCTATCAGTTTGAGATGGCAAGCATGTTTTTTTTTTGTATCATTCGACACCCATTCAACTATGGTATAAAGAAAAATTAGTACCCCCAAATTATACCAACATCTTGACTGGACTATACACTATTGTACGCATGAGGAGATATCATTCTGTAAATTGAATGAAAAGTTTCAAATACAGATGAAAGTTGGGTTATTGTTCTGCAAATGTTCTCCCAATGTATAAATTTAAAAATATGACACCTTTTTAAGGAACCACAAACATTCTGTTATTTACCCTTGTTGAGAGAGCTGTAGTAAACCTAAGAGAATAGGAGCTTGTTGCCATTCAGAAATGTAACTTTTATTTCTTGCAAAGGAAAAGTAAGTCTTGTGCATGCGATTTAATTGTGTTTGTATACTTTGAGTACTTTTGCTGCCATCTACTGTCGACTTTTTCTAGTGATGAAAGTAAAGGTAAATAATCTACATTTTTACAAAGAAGGAAGATAAGAATGAAGGTCACGACCACGCCATATAAAATTTTCTACGCTCAAGGTGTGTTTTGCAAACAAAGAAAGTGAGATCTTTTGAGCATGGCTAAGTGTCCGACATTCAGAGGTTTTGAGGGCGTGTCGATGAACTGGAACAAACCGTAAGTACGTCTGGATCCCCACTGTTTCCTTTTTCTTAGTCCTCCCACCGTGTAGGCGAAATAGAAGGCAAGAGAAAGTAAGTGAAAGTGCTCGGTAAGTACGGAAATTCCCTAGTAGTTTGTAACGATTCTTTAAACACCATTTCTGGAACTTCCAATTGTACCCTTCACCGGGGATGGATTGTTACGTTCCACCGGATTTATCGCGGTAAAAAGACCCCTGCTCCCAGCTACGTATCTAGAAATACAGGGTGAGCATAAAGTATTTCCCTGATTACAAACTGTTATTGCTAAAGAACTATGCTAGATACAGATATGCGGTTTGTTGGAAATGGTAGCTTAACTCATAATGTTTTGTTATCAGTACACTTCAGTACACTTCGACATGTGCTCCCTTTGTTGCCCTTAGAACGTCTAGGCGATACACAATTTCTCTCCATGTCTTTGCCAACATCTCTTCCGTCATATCAGGAACTGGTGAACTAAACACTGTGTCCTTAACGTAACCCCAAAAAAAATGATATGGGACCGTCTCTACCGATCCATCTGTCTGGAAAGGTGTCATGCAAGAAGTGGCGAACAGTTAACTCCCAGTGTAGCGGTGCACCATCTTGTTGAAACACTACCCATGGTTGAAATTCCTGTAACTGAGGCGCAACGTAAAGTTTCAACATGTCCAGGTAAACTGTTGACGTAATGGTAGGCTCAATGAAAAACGGTCCGATAATTTTGTTGTGCATTAAGCCACACCAAACATTCACTTTCGGGCTGTCCCTTATGTGCTGTAACACGACATATGGGTTCTCCGACCCCCATATCCGGACATTACGTCTGTTTACTTTCCCGGATATGTGAAACGTCGCTTCATCTGAAAATTACGCTACCCGAAACACAAGAGAAGAAAAAATCAGACAAAACAAAGAAATGGAAAAGAAAACTTGATGTATTGCACTACTTTTTGCTATAGGTTTTATTTGCCTACCTACCGTGGAAGTTGAGATATAAATTTTCATAATTAGGGAAATACTTTATGCTCACCTTGTATATTTCGTTGGGAGAGGGGTGACCTAGTGTGTCATAAATAATAATAGTTGAATGATGGCTTATTTTACTTCGCCTTTCTGCCACTTTTGTCTAATCGCGAAGAAGAGTGATGATATTATGGACATTCAGCCCGAGTTTCGAAACCGGGACCCTTTGGGTCCTGGCGCGCTACGCTAAACACTACGCCACGGAGGACAGCAGAAATAATAATAAGTTAATATAAATGTTTAATATATGCATACATTTATGGATCTATTCATCATAATATGTAAATTAATTAATATTGTATTGTTATTACAGTATTAATGGGTGTTCTTTGTGAGTGTACCGTCACCAATTTGATCATATCATCACTCATCCTCATCTTCGCGATTAGCCAATAGTGGAAGAAATGCGAAGTACAATAAACTAAATAAACCAATCAACATGAATAGATAAAAGGACGGTATACGGTTATCGAGTCCTCCTCCGTAGCCGAGCGAGTTAAGGCGTTCACTCGTCTTGAGATCGTTCGCTGCGGGACGGCGTAGGTTCGAATCCGGCTCTGGTCGGAATTTATTCGGCCTACGTATAGGGCCGGTGGCAACCCACCATTGGGAAGCTCCGAATGAGTGAGCGGTAACCTGGTCGAGAAGACCTACAACGGCTAGGGGTTCGACGGGCTGACCACTCATAACCCCAATACTGGTCTAAGATCTCCACGCTACTACAGGTGACGGAGGAACAGTGTGGGAGGGAGACCAGCAGTCGGCAGGTAAGCCAAGGCCCTCACGGGCTGTAGAGCTGCGGGTTATTATACGGATATCGATATAACAGCACGTATTCATTATTTAGCTTACGTATAGTCAAGGTCGGCAACATTTGGTAAAAAAAACTGTCCTGGCAAGGAAATTAATGTTAAATAGATATTGAATATTTATTAAATATAAAAAAAAAGGCTGCTGGGTTCAGTTGACGAAAAGTAAATTTCCTGGTGATATTTTTTGAATGTTACGTTGTAAGTATAGTAATGAATCTTGCATAAATATACTTTGCCACTGTCATTCAAAGTAGTACGTATGATTACAATATAGTCCTTGTATTCCAATTAGTTTGGCGAAAATAAATAACCCTGGATTAAAGAACAAGTATATTTTCATTATTTAATTTTAGTAATTTTATTATTTTCATTATTTAATTTTTGTAATTAGTAAGTCTTTTGGGGAGTCCGGACCCCTTGAATACGTCCTTGAGCTTCAGCTATAATGTGTATGTAACTCTATTTTCTTTTCGTTTACTTATATTTATTCACGTAATTTGGCCATTACTTCAGTGAGCTTATTAAGGTCAAATACTTTTCCATTCACTCTTTTCTGAGTTGAAATTTTAGAAACTGCATAGATTTCGAACTATCGTAATTCGTAAACCACAATGCGAAAGTCTCAACAATATGTTTTCTTTCTCTTTCCGCAACAATTGGCAGCGGACTATGGAGGCTTTCTTAATACAACACGAAAATTGAGGTCTGTTGTATTCTACTTTTAATAACTAAGTGAACGGGAAAAAAAAGAAGATTATTGATCTTTCTGTTCAATTTTTCGTTCTTATATAAGTGTTGAATAATGTCGATTATAGGTTCATATAACTGGTACAAATATTTAGCAATTAGTTACGAAACTTGTAACGGACAAGTATGCTTTCCTGCTGGTCTAAATATTATTTTTGGAACAGCAACATAAGTACAGCGCCTTGAATAACGTAGTGTGGAAAACGACCCAAGAAACTGGTTCCCCGAGACGATGACACAGCAGCTAATTTTGTTATGAAAGTAATGCGGCTTAGTTAGTTTTTGGAATATATTGTGTAGATTTGTTTCTCTAGAAAGGCGGTAAGTGAATTGATGGAAACAGTTATGTTTGTGGAGTGATTTGCAGTCACGAAATGGCATTAATTTACACAGAAAAGTAACATAAATGCGTTTTATGTGCAACGCAACACGAGCATTAACATATCGCATGTGAGGCTGGACGTCAAACGTTGGATTGTGTACACAAGTTTATTTTTGTATACTAATAAAATTGAAATAGTGTCATGAAGGAGAAAAAATGTTTCGTGGCGTACATATTATGAAGTCATTTTCCCGAAATGCAGATATTCGAAAGAATTTAATTTCATATTCCATGGAGTTGAAATAGCCGATTACGATGTACCTTGTCATCTCTATCAACAAATTGCTTTACATTCGGGTCGATTGGTAAGTAGAAATTTGGTGTTAAGGACTGTGCATTTTTACTCGTGACTTGGCTGTAAAATGTCTACCTTGTACTTGATGAAAATAAACCGCAAATTAATTAAATTAATTAATAATAAAATAAATTAATTAAAATAAACGAGTATTGTCTGTGTGATTTCCATAAAAATAATATTTGTGACAATGACAATATTAATGAACCTTTCAGGATAATGCATACACAATACTAATTCTCGCAGCAATTGTCATGTTACGTGTTACAATCCATACCTATGTTTTCTTCCGTATTGTTAATAAAAAACTCAAGGACAGGTCATGATAGACGGTTCATAATATTCTTTAATATTTTCGCGACTACTGTACCAAATATCATAACAATTTTCTGATGCAAAGAAATGTTACAAGGAAAAGAATCAGACGATGCAGCAAAAACTTCCATTATAAGCAGTCGAGCGCTGTACCCCGGTGTCAACACCAGCGCCTCTAGCGGATTTCATTTTCGAGTGGAACTAGCGAGAGAGCAAAACCATGCCGTTTTTCACACTACGTTATTCTAGGCGCTGTAACATAAGTAATGATCTCTTCCGTAAACACAGTTCAATGTACAATAGAACGCTTGAGAATGACCTTGTTCGAAAGCTCCTGCCATCTGTTGCACGATTTAGAAAGTATGAACAACAGACTTACCATCTAGCGGCATAAAAATGAACTATTTGCACTTGATTCTTCCTGAAAGTAGAACATTCAGGTTCATTGCCGATTTAGTTTCATGAAATATGTAACATTTTCATGATTATTAAGGATATTATTGAAGACTTGGTTCAATCCAACGTACCAGAACTTTGTAAATTGGGAACATTACATATATAAGAAATTTGACAACTTCTGTGTAACGGTAAGACAAGAAAGAGAATCATTACCTCATATGTAGCGAAACCAACAAAGAATTTTGGGACAAACTAATTGAGTGAGCAGTGTATAGTATCAATATAAACACCGATATTTCATTCGACGGGTGCCTCAAAAAGCACACTACATAAAACTTTAATTATTTCATTGTAAAACCTGTATTGACGCCGACTTGGGGGGGGGGGCAAGACACTTTCTGCCCCCCCACAAAAAAATAAAAAAAGGAAACATTTTTATACTTACATATATAAAGTATTGTCTATGCCGATCTTCCCCCCCCCCACAAGAAATCTACGTAACGCAAGCACAATATTAAAGCGGCAAACGATATTGATCGAATGATGAAATATCAATAAATATTGTTTGTCGCAGATCATATGTCCGCTCACACACATAAAATTTTAAAGTGCTTATAAGTAAATTCGTAATCATCTCAATGAACTGATCTCCTCTCGAAATGCCAATCCGATTTTCGTCTTGCTTGCAGCGTTACTTTAAGTAACTGACGATTTACTTCGATTATATACAAATAATAAGAATAGGGTTTGCAGTACAGGATCTCCTTAAAGCTACAAATTTTTACCCCTGCACTCAGATGTTTTTTTTTAATGCTTCTTGAACAGCATTCAACAGAGAGTGTGCATAACACAGCCACGCCACCTACTCTATGGGGAGGTTTCAGACCGAAGCGACACGCGACACATGTCCCTTGGAAACAGGACGACGTTTCACACTGTTGCGTCATGATACGACTCTGGAAACTTTCCCAGAATCCACCTGGTCGTTGGCTTAAGATCATAGGCGCTGATTTGTGGGTGGGTGTTCAGGGATAATGCAATTTCTGCTCCCAGAAAATCCACGTAGAGGGATAGATATTATTGTATACTTCAACTTACTAACTCTCAGTGTTCTTAAACCCGAAGGATAAAGGCTGCGGCAACATAAGCCTTCCATATGTCCCTATCCTGGGCAAGACCAATCCAATCTTTTCTATCCTTACCGATTTCCTTTACGCCCACCTCAATGTTATCTTCCATCTTCGTATTGACCTTCCTACAGGTCTCTTACTATCAGGTGTCCCAATAAGAATCCTGTAATCTGTTCTTTCGTCTCCCATTCGTGCCACATGGCCTGCCCACCTAAGTCTTCTTGATTTAATCATTCTAATAATATCTGGACATGAATACAAATTATGTAGAAATTACGTAACCTTCTCCACTCACTTGTCTCCTCATCCCATTTAGGTCCAAATATTTTTCTAAGCATTTTATTTTCAAATACTCTTAATTTAGGTTCCTCTTTTAACGTAAGGGACCGAGTTTTACAACCATATAATACTACAACTAAAATTACTGTTTTGAATATTTTAACTTTTACTTTCTTAGATATTATAAGAGACGATGAAAGTTTATGAAGAGATAAGTAACACGCATTTCCTGAATTAAGCTTGCTTTTTATTTCCTCCTTAGTATAATTTTAATTTATTAGCATTACTCCTAAGTACTTGAATTTGGAAACTGATTCAAACGAGTTATCAATAATTAACACTTGGTCTCGGCCTGTAAGCATATATTTAGTTTTCTATTTGCTAACTTCCAAACCTATCTCTTTAGATGCTTTTCAAAACATTTTAGCATTATTCTAATTGTATTTACATCAACTGAGTCAGATCCAGTGATGTGCCGTAGACTATAAGTTTACGTCTACATGCGTTGTCTACATGTAATCTACGTGTAGATTACATTGGGTTGTAGTTTACATAAACTACGTAGACAATCTGAAGTGCATTTTCAAGGGTTCATGAAAGGAAAGTGACATTTTCAACTATATTGGCTCCTAACGAAATGAAAAGAACCCTATTTACAACAAAGTTTATCTTCTCTTCTATTATCAACTATGGAAGAAGATAAATAGTATGCAAACAACAACAACAGATGGCATTCGTGAGGCAAGAGTTGTCTTTTTCCCATAAAACACTAGAATAGTTTCTATATTAGGTCCTTTTCCTAGGTGAGAAATTATTCGAATTTGGAAGGGAGCGTACGAAAAGTTTTCCGCACACATCAGCAACTGATACGCAGTATAATTTTGTTTTTCTTCCACGGCGCCCTTTGCTAAGTTTTCACCTTTCGCCATGTTGTTTATATAGATTACGTAATCTACGTGTATAAAATAGTCTACGTGTAGAATGTAGACTATTGTTGTTCACACATCACTGGTCAGATTGTTTAATTTTAGTCCTTCGCATGAGCGTCCGGAAAGGGGGTCAAGGGGGCCGTGGCCCCCCTTGGAAAATGAAAATCAACCAAGAATATCACACATATAATTACATTCTAGCCACAATAAGTAGTGTAATTGGTGATATTATAAACTCGAGAAAGTATGAGCCCCCCTCAAGCAGATTTCGCTACACTTAAAACTAGCTCAAGATGTGCATATGAGCTTATTGCTCAAGTGTGGTACTCTGTCTAATCCAAGATTTTTGTAAAAATGCCCTCGGGAATTTCCCGTGAAAGTATGACCCCCCTCAGATTGATTTGCCTACACTTACAAAAGCTACATCTGTGAGATTGTTGTCCATAAGCTTGTCAAAAATATGCCCCTCTTGATATTTTTTTTGGCTACACCTAAAACTAAGCCAAGATACACCCACCTACACCCACCTACACCCACCCACACCCACACATATTTACTTCCGGTCCACTTCCGGTTTAAGTTCAATTGGACACCAGCCTCAACTCATATATCTAGTACTAAGACAATGCAATATGCAGAGGCTTTCTAGAATTGCTCTGTGACTCTCTCATTTCTTACATCATAAACATATGATTTTTCACCTATAAGAATAACACTACATATGGTGTCATCAGGGAGTGTATCGTGGAATTCACAGATAATTTTAATGTTTGTCCTGTCATTAACCACAACTTGTTTTCTTTTTGAAGTGTTGATGACAAACATGGGTCTCTGTGCTTTGAATACATCTGGTGTGTAATACATGTCAGTATTGCCAGTAGTGACCCTTTTGGATGCTGTAAATGCTTCATATAATTTAAGGAAATCATCCTTGGACATGTCTAAATTACAATTTTCTCTAGGAAACACCTCATTTCTGCCATTTTTAAGATATATGTTCTTGATGTTGCAGTTATCAAATTTACTTGAATTTTTTTCTTGATTATTGTGTCTTCCAGTCTGAAACAGTACCACCACAAAATCTGGCATGTCATATTGTATACTGGAGAATGAATTTGTAGCATCAAACTCATAATAGGTACCAGTGGCAGGCTTCTGTACACATTGATATGTATAAAATTGCAAAGGCACCTGTGGATTTTTTAGGATATCTGCTTTATATTTAAGAGCGTTACTAGCTTCATATTCAACTACTGGGATTCTTAGCTCCATAGTCTGAATAATGCATTTGCCTTCATCAGGTAGGGTATTAGGCAGAGCTGCCCCGGTAGAGTTTAATGTACTGTACCTCATCAAAGCATTATTATCATTAGCAGCTCTTCTAAATGTAATTCTTAAACCACCCTTCCACATAATATCCTTGTAATCTGAGAAGAATCCTGGCAACAGGCGCATAGGGAACAGCACTGTGTGGCTATTAGATATTATTTTATCACCAGCCTCAAATCCACCTATTTTGTAGTAAGAAGCCTCGGTTTTGGATAATTTTAGTGTGGCCAAAGCTGTAGAGGTAATACCAGGGTAATCTACTCTGTTTATAACAACACCATGTTTTCTGATCTCAATTTCAGAGAACAGATGTGGCACAAAATTGTCTACCAATCTTATATTTGAATTTGCCGGATAATCTGTTCCATCGAGCTTTACAACATCAAATTTGATGTATAGATCTGCTCTGTGGGGGTGTATAAAGCCATCCCCTACATCAAGATCAACCTCAATCTCTGTGTTGGGTTGATTTAAATTTTGCAAATGTCCTCCTGTTTGGGGGGAATGATTGTAGCTCATAACTCTCAATATTTTCCATTTTTTTTGTATGTATTTTTATTTAAATATTAATCTCTATGATAGCAGTTGTTGTGGCTCCAGCAAAATCAACTAATTCTTCTTTTTCATTAGTGACCATCAACTCAATATAATCTATTCTATTATGGCACACAGGAAAATATAATGTTGGTGATGGAGTGTAGATGATGGGCTCCATGAATTCAGAGTTAGGTTTGAATGTTGCAATGATGCCAGTTTGTTTGTGAGTGCCTATGCCATTTGATTTGGTGATCATACCCTCGGCCACATTACAGTGAATATTCAGAGTCTCTATGGCTAAGAATTTAGGTATATTAATAGCAGTGTGTTTGATGGCTGGTTCAAGTTTTGTGTTGTTCTCAAATCCTAACAGCTCTCCTATAGTACCCAGATCCACTGTCTCTGTAGCAGACACAATCTCTACTCTGTGAGTGACAGAATTTTGAGTTAAGACTATACCTCTGGGTAACTGAGCATTTAAAGTAGATAGATTATATTGCCCTGAAGTGATAACAATTTTTTGATCACCAACTGCAATTATGTTGTTGTGGTGTGTAATATTAGGGAACAAGTACATGCCATAAAATGCTCTGAGAGCTATTGTTTTGGGATACACTATATCATCATGTAATCTAAGTTTCAATATTGAATTTTGGCTGGTGAGATGGAATACCCCCATGATGTTTCAGATACCACAAGGCTTTTTGAAAATCTTCAATTGATGGTTTATTTATTTGAGACAGATATCTAAGATCAGATAAACACAGATGTCCACAATTAACATTTTTGAAATTTTGAACACGGGCATTATTGTAATAAAGATTAGTTGATTTTAGATATTTTACTAAATTTTCAGGTGGAATACCTCCAAATGAATCAAACACAAATGCCTCATCTTTTAAATATTTAAGATAACAAATCCAGCGAGTGCCCTGATTTTTGTACTTATCCAAATTAACAATGCCACACTCTTTGTTGAGTGGTTGTTCTGGTAAAGAATCAGACATGTACACACCTCTAAAACTTTTGATGCCCAGTGGCTTGATTAAAGCTTCAATATCTTGGTTTGTAAGCGGCTCTTGTTTTTTTTAAATTTATTCATGGCTCTCTTAACACCTTTGCCTTGTTTCTCCATGGCCAGGTTATGGCGCTTCAATTCATCTAATTCTGCCTTATTCTTGGCATCTATTACTGTTTTTGCTATGGCAGCTGATCCCCCAGCCAAGCTCCCAACAGCACCAAGTGCTGCTAAGATGGCCGGAATAGTAAATATGAAGCCACCCACATGTGATTTTTTTCTAGATTGCTGTAATTTTTTTAATTGGGGGGTACTAAGTAACAATTTCATACCACGGCCCTTGGCAAGACAAGAATTTTTTTTTCTTGCGCTGCTTTTTGGTTAAAAGACTATCAATAGTTTTAAGAGATTTAAGACCTGCATAAGGTATCTGATACATAATACCCTTGGCCTTCATCCTAGGTTTATTATATATATATTCACAACCCCCACCCCAGTTTTTGTTTGGTGTTCATAGCTATGGTGGTCCCCAATGCTGCTAATTTTTCACTTAAAGAAGCTTCTTTGCTTACAAATCTACCAAATGCAGCCTCTTCTAATTTTTTGTCTGCCACATGTCTCTTGTCAAGATCAGAATGTGTGTTGTATGCTATGTCATGGTCTCTACAAGCAGCATCTAGGGGATTAACACCAGGGTCCCCTCTGTTTAATCTATGGTCCAATTTTGTACCGGGACCACAATACTGATAGCCTGGAATGTGTAGTTCAAATGGCAGCTTGTTTATAATGTCATTAACCAGCCCCCGACCCTCAGAGATATTCCAAAATTTAGGTGGTAGAGTATTAATAATTTTTATAAGATATCCAATCCCCTTAGTGTCATTCACTATAAAATTAGACAATTTGGTGCTTATCATGTCCATAATTCCAACCTTTCATTGTAAAAATTGTGGTTGCCAGCATTTTCCTCCCCAGATATCACCAGCAACCTATCTACAAGTTTCCTGACATCATCAACCCAGACAAATTCTTTAGGCAGGGTGTTGTAATGTTTGATTCCACTACCTGTCTTGATCTGTGACCATATGGGCTTGATTAAGTTGTTGTATTTTGCTCCACTGCTAGACTTGACTCTTTTTTTGTGTGGGATCATTGTTCCGGTATAGAGCATCTGATTTTATTAATATTTCTTTGTAATGCTCATAATGCCCAGTTGGGTGCCAATAAAAAATTATCAATCATTAGTGTAGTTTTACCACAAGCCGATGGCCCAACAATAAGACATCTAATATTATCAGGCAGCAGCATTCTATTTCTCTTATTCTGCTGTTCAGGCTCTGGCAGCCTCTTTATAACATCCCAGGTGCTCATAGTATCACTTTGTTTGCCTCGATATAGCTGTGTTCTGGGAGTCCTAGACATTTGACAAGTATCTTGTTGTTTTTTCTGCGGATCATTTTTTCTATGAGATATGTGTCAGGCTGCTTAGTTTTGCTGAGTTCTTCTTCATAAAACCTGCCTTTGAGAATTTCTCCTCGGTGATCTTTTATTATATATGTGTATCGGGTCCCAGGTTTAACTTGAACCACTGTAAATAATTCAGTGCTCCAGTTTCTTGTAAAGCCTCTTTTGAATAAGTGCTTATATTTGCTGATTCTTACTTGATCACCCACCTTGTATTTGGCTTTTCTTGTTGTTGGCTGGTATCTAGGATAATAAACAGTACTGATCAATTTTTGCTCATCAGATAAAGTTACCTCAGAGGGCTTCATGTTGATTGTGGAATGGACCGAGTTGTTATATTTATGTAGAAGTTCTGGTAGGATTGTAAGCCATTTATAATTACCTTGAAGGGTGAATTGTTTATACATATGATTTTTTAGGGTTTTGTTGAATCTCTATACAATAGAGGCCTTGAGATCACTGTAACTCGAGTAATGTTGTATTGACTGGCTTTTAATAAATTGTTGGAACACAGAATTATAGAATTCTTTGCTATTATCTGTTTACAAATAGCGCGGTGATCTTCCACTCTGATTGATGATTGTCCTGAAGGCTTCTGTAACACATTTTCCAGTCTTGGATTTGAGTGGCATAGCCCAGGCAAATTTTGAAAATGTGTCTATGACAGTGAGTAGATACTTGTAGCCCTTGTTGATTTTGTCTAAGTTTTTCAGCTGTCCACTTGCCATTTCCACCAAGTCACACTGCCATAAATCATCTATGCCTTTTATAACCACTGGCAGTCTCTTATAATTATGTCTGGCTTGTCTGTGTAATTCATCAACAATAATTTGTCTAGACGTAGTATGTAAACAAGAATATTGCAACTATGGGTGTTCAGCAGCTGATACTACAGGATTTTCTAAATACAGTTTGTCTCCTATTTGTATATAAAATTCCAGAGAGCCATCATCTTCAGCATAAGATGTTTCTAATGTATTGGGGTCTGTAAAATCCTCTAACTCTACACTGGTGATTTTTGCTTTGTTATCAGCATTTGTTATTGATAAGGTAGGGTAGTGGTGTGCCTGTGGTTGTAACCAATATTTGATCTTGATTGGTCTAAGTGTGCCCCAACAAAAAACTGGTAATAAAATTGAGCAGGGGACAGCATATATATTTTGCTACCTGGTGTAAATGGCGAATCATATTCTTTGTTGGGGATACTGTACAATTCAAGAATTACTGTATGTTTAGGATTCTCAATTATGCCAGTTATTTCTTTTTCTGCTGTAAGCAATCTACTTGTTACAGATTCAAGGTGCTCATTGATAGTCCTAACAACATCATCATGGCCTGGCTTGATCTTTATGTCCACAACAAGTTTCTTGTATTGTTGCACAATTTCTTGTAGCTGTGTGGCAAAAACAGACAGAGCATTTGCTTGATTGGATTCCATGATTCCTATCTGTTGCTTGATATTAGCTACAATTTGCTCTAAATTTTCAACAACTGCCAATTTTGAATTTTGAGCAGTAAGATCATGGACCTGTCTTCTGATATCCTCAAACAGGGCATGCAGTTCATTAATATGTTGATTAGTTGGTAGAGTGGCCACTGTCTGAGTAAGTTGTTTGATCTCTGTCTGGATATTCTTGATATCTTCTGATTTCAATATGCGATTCACTGCTCTCTTAATATTTTTAAGTTCCTGTGATGTAGGCAGATTTGATACAGTAATCTGCAAAGATTCAAGTGCCAATTTCACATCATTTAATTCAGAAGCATCAACCACACCACGCATAGCATCTTGAAGCAGGGTTATGTCTGCCTGAGTGGGTGTTGATTGTTGTAAAATTTCAAGCTTTGTTTGGATATCATCGATCAAGTGATGAAAATGAGATAGCTCAGATTCAGTGTTGAGGTTTTCAAGTTTTGTGATCTGTTGCTGGACACTGACAAGGGTATCTACAATACCAGGCAAGCGGGATTCTAGAGATTCTTGTACATTTGTCAAATCACTTTGCACTGCTGCTATTGTACCCTCAAGATGAGTTATGGTACTCTGAATTTTTCCAAAATCTTCATATGTTTCAAGTTGCAGCTTAATGTTGGCAACACTCCGAGTTATTGCACTCAAAGCATCAGAAGATGGCAAGTTGTTCATAAAATTTTGAAGTGTCTCAATTTTTTCTTTAACCTCGGCTATGGCATTGTTTAGAGGGTCCAGATTAGGTATCTGGAGTGATTGAATCTGTTCCTTTAGAGTGGAAATCACTAGATCAAAATCTTCTTGTGATTTTATGCTTTTGACAATTGTTTGGAGCTGTGTCTGGACATTATTTATCTGCTCTTCCAATTGTTGTTTCAATTGCTCAGAGTTGGTGGTCTGGGTCTTAAATTTGGCTTGAAGAGCTGCTACAGCTTCTTCCAAACTTTGAAAATTATCTAATGTGGCCAAATCAGTATATTTCTGAAGCAGCACTTTGAGTTCTGAATCAATTTTAAGAAGAGGGTCCATGCATTGTGATTGTAAATTTGTAATTTCTAGTTGAAGACTGGCATTGAGTGTGGTTTGTAAAGCTTGTAAATCACTTCTTAATTTTTTCACTCTGACATCAAGCATCAGAATCTCATCACTGTGATCTTCATGTCTTGTATGGCCAAATATATCATTAGGCATTTTGTTTCAGTGGTTATTTATTATTGAATATCTGATTCTTAATTCTATAAAAAAAGGTATAAGCTTGTCATAGGATCCCGGGACTTCAATATATAAGCAGTCACCAGCAGAAACAGTATATACAGTGCCAGAAATCATGTTTGAGTGCTTTATTCTATAAATATTTCTCCCTATTGAAATCTTGACATTACCCTCGGGAGTTGTAATAAATTGTAATTGACCACCTACAGGTAATTGGTAATGATTTAAATTATTGTTAAATATGTACAATGTTTTACCTGTTTTATCATCAACATCTGTAAGTATGCTGTTCAGATGAATAATTAACAAAGCACTTAGTTTAGATATTATATCAGAAGAGGGTGCTGGTGTTGGCATGTACATAACAGCTTGTTTTTTGAACCCAAATAAGTTCATAGGCATGTTTATTTATTTCAAATCATGCTTTGTAATTGGGCATTGATTGCCACTTCTGAAGTCACAATGACCCCATGGTAGAGTATGTATGCCACATGATAAAATGCATCTCTTATCATCATGTGGGTCCAGAGGCACTTTCCTTACAACATTTGTAGTCAACAAGTGATCCACACTCTGAATTCTGCATTCTGATGTTCTGATTGTGCTACATGATTTGAGACAATTTTTGAAATCTTTAAATTCAAGCTCTTTGTCTACAGTTACTCTGCCAATGCCCTTGGCTTTTTTTGCAACAGCAAAACTACATGTTTCAAAACTGTACATCTTGGCCCTTAACCCAGCAAATGCCACAATAACATCACCAAGTGTCTCATCTTTTAACTTGCCAGGCACCTTTTTGTTGTGGGATTGAATCATTGAATGTTCACTGGTATCAAAATATTCAAGCAATGCAGGCTGTGATATATCTTGATAAACATCTTCTGTCTGAATATCAAGGATAAAACTATCTGTGTCCATGTACATCAATTTTACACAATCACCATAAAAAGGCTTGAGCACATCATAATAGAGCTCCAGCATGTGTAATTTGGCCAATTCCAATATCACAGCCCCTACATAAATAGGCTTATCAAACTTAATCTTTGTTTTTTTCATGTTGAAGAGTGCCATATCCTCATCATAAATTCTTCTGTAGTTGAAATTAGGCTTTGCAATCAATTTTTTGCTCCGGCTGGGGTCAGTAATTATCTTAACATCAATATGTTTTCTGACATTTTCTATGGTTTTGCCATGCACTGAATTTACCATCAATTTAAACAAGGTCTTATCAAATTGGCTCATTGCAGATGTTCGAAGCTCTGTGTTTGTGTCAATATATGGCTTCAACCATCTTGAGTTCCTGAACCTCAAAACTTTTCCAACTTTGGTCACTTGAACACCATGATGCATCAGGAACTGGAGATTTTTGTAATATATGACATAATCCTGTTTTGGCTCCAGAGTCATCATTAGCTTCTTCTGTTTAGAGCCAGGTGAACACTCAAGCTCAGGAATTGGGGGCAGATCAGAAAATGTCTTGTGTAAATCATCAGGAATTGTCAGATCAACCTCTAAGAACAGGCCGTACGTAGTAACTGTCATCAAAATCCTGAGATCTTCAATATTGAAATCTTCAACCCACTCAAGCCCTGCATATGGCAGTTTTTTCATCATAGCATAACCATACAGGCTGTTGGCATCTACATACAATATATAATTTGATGGCAGGGCTGGATCATAATCAGGAATATATTTGTTGTTAGCTCTGGCACATCTCTGAGAGAATTGCACCATCCCTCCTCTTATACATTGTTCCATAAACAGATACATATCTTGATCTTGGATCAGATCCAATTGCATTTTAGTGTTTAAAAACATTGCAGACCATGCTAGGCCTGGTGCACTGTAAAAATACATTGGATCCAGCTTATAATTTTCCATAGAAGATTTTCTGAATGCCTGCAGTATATCGGCTAAGAGAGCCACATCAAGTTTTAAATATGCCTTGTGATAATCACCAAATGTCTGGCATTTTGAATTGTTCCACATCAACTGAGCATGGTGATAATCATCATCAGTGTTTCCAGATCCTCTGAATTTGCTGTAAAACTCTTGTTGTGGTGGCAGAGCACACTCATCAAATTTAGAAAAATCTGTAACATAGTCATATGGATATACACCCTTCCGCCTAATTAATTTCAGGTCCTGATTTGGAAACAAAGCACATGTGATTTTAAATTGATCATCAGATAATTGAGTGGCCAGTGTAGCCAGGCTAACAGACAGAATTCTGTAGGAATCAAGAAATCTTAAGTGAATAGGAACACCATTAACTTTAATTATCTTGCTAATAGCAATATATTTCTCATCATTTTCTGCTAAAATATTTAAATTCTGCTTGTCAAACCCCTCGTACTTGATCAAATGATGAAAATCATAATTGGATGCACCATGGCAAAATATAGGGATAAATTTTGGTCTCTGGATCTTAATATTACAGCTATTACACAGGGCCATTAAGAATTTACCATCTGTATGAGAATGGTGTTTCACCTTCATATTTGTATCTGAAAATTCACAATCACATACCGGGCATTTTTCTGCATTGTTGAAATCTTCAATCTGATCCTTTGTTAACGGCAACATGGGTTTTGATTTTAATAAGACATTAGATGCTATGTTATGGCAATCATTTTCTATTCTATGTGCAAATTCTTTGATGGCATCTGCTCCCATGTATAAATATTCTTTACTAACAACACCATCCTGTACAACAACATAATAAAAACTAGAAGGTTCATGTAACTGGTATGATGTAATTGAAGATTCATCAGGATCTGGGCTACAGAATGCAAGGGGTTTGAGGTTTGATTCAAAATCACAGACTATATATGCTGGGTGTTCCAACAAGGCTTCAAATTTTTTGAATTTGGCATTTTCACTTGGATTAGGCATTACCATATGAACAGGCTTATGGTTGCCACAGTATTTTAAATGTTCAATTAACTTGTTTTTAGCAATTTCTGCATTCTCTTCACGAACCCCATTCACCATTTTTCTGCCATCAAATACAGTCAAACATCTTCTGCACAACTTAAATATTCTATTAAATTTGTCTAGTTGTTTTTTTACTGAAGCTTCAAGATTATGTATCAGAGTGTAATGGTGTGTGCCATCCTCTTCAATTAAGAGCAGATCAATCGGAACAGTAGAATCATCATCAAGTGTACTGATTCTGAGAGGTGCTATCAAGCAATTGCCACGGCCAGTAGAACAAATAAAAACATTAATAGATAATTGTTTACCATTGATATCCCTGGCCTTTTTTTCAAATTTATCAATATTCTGAACAGACATTGGATATTCTAAGCCCTCCATTGCATCATCAAAATCATGTTCATGTTGTTTATAATAAGTTATTCTTTGAAGATTCCTTAAAACTGGATACAAAGCAGCTAAAATACACCACAGAAAACATTTCTCATCGTTATTTTCTATGTTAACCACGGCTCTTTTGTTTTTAATATTGGCAGGTAATGGCAGATATGTAGATCCTTGTAATGGGTTGAATTCAGAAATATTAACATAGAGCTTGTGTGGAGATCCGCATAGGCTCCATCCTGATTCTTTTGCTGCAAATTCAGAGTGTTTAATATTCAATTGCTCTATCAAACTGCTTATTATTTTGTCTAAATTTGCATTTGAATATACAGCTACAGTTTCTGTTATGTGGGGCTGTGTAAATTTTGTGCCATTTGGTTTCTTGTATTGTGTAAACAATTTGAGGGACAGCTTATAAGAGCCATTTTGTGCATTTAGAATTGGCTGCACATCAGGATTTATACTGTTCAAAAAATTCTTAATGTCACATCTTGGCTCTGATACAAACCGGTAATCCCTTAATTGGCCATTAAAACTGCTATGGATGGGTTCATAGCGTGGCTGCTTTGCTGCTCTAGCATTAACAGGTGCTTCATGCTTCCTTTTCAGACCAGATGTAGATGGTTCTGGGGGCAATGTTGATGACTGTGCAGAACAAGTACCCATATGTTTATATGTGAAATATTCCATGCTATATTTTCTATGGCATTTAGGGTATATTTTAGTGGGAGTTCTGCATTTGTCTGGATTACAATTCTTTTGGTGCTTAGCCCAATTGGGGCTGGATATATTCTTATTGCATTGATTACAATATTTTTGATTTGGCATTTTTGTTGTTTATTATATAAAATTTCTTGGGATTCAAATCAAAACTCTATGCTCAATAAAAAATATCAGTTGGGTTCAGCAGTGTGCTTTGTATATTTAGTGTATATACTTAGTGTTTTAATATTTTTTGTTTTGTTGTTGGTTTATTATATACAATTTCTTGTGGTTCAAATCAAAACTCTATACTTAATAAACCTATGACAGGTTGTAAAGCTGATAGCCTACATGCACAAAGGTAGAATACGTATTGATCTACTGAAGCACTGACCTATCACAATTGCATGTCTGTACAGGCATGTCGTGGTGTGCATAGAAAGGCAATGACCTAATACCATGTGTCATGTATTGATCTTGTATAACAAACTAGGGCAGATATAAATCCTTTGTTCAATATATTAGAAAATTCTGTATATTAAATCAAACAAACCTATAATTCAATTTATACAAATCTGCTATATTTTTGTGTTTTTTAAAAAATAAGAGGAGCACTGCAACAACACATCTGTACTCCTCAGCCACTTTCACAATACTAACTGATATGTGATGCAAAAGCTCTTGCATCATAATTTGTTGCACAACATAATGCAAAAGCTCTTGCATCATAATTTGTTGCATAATATTGGGTAATAATTTGTTGTACAACATGATACAATGGCTTAGTTTTAAGTGTAGAAAAAACAATATCAGGAAGGAGCATATTCTTGACAAGCTTATGGACAACAATCTCACAGATGTAGCTTTTGTAAGTGTAGGCAAATCAATCTGAGGGGGGTCATACTTTCACGGGAAATTCCCGAGGGCATTTTTACAAAAATCTTGGATTAGACAGAGTACCACACTTGAGCAATAAGCTCATATGCACATCTTGAGCTAGTTTTAAGTGTAGCCAAATCTGCTTGGGGGGGCTCATACTTTCTCGAGTTTATAATATCACCAATTACACTACTACAATAATATGTGTTAATTATTGCATGAACACCATAAAGTAAAAATTAAGCAACATTTGTTTTAGGGAAACACTATTTTGGGGGGAAATTTGCCTTGTTTGCCCCCCTGGCAAAGATACCTTCCTTGCCCCTCCCTGTAAAAAATCCTGCGGACGTCCACACTGTTAGAAGTTACCGGGAAATTTACTACATCCTACCGTAAAAATTTTACGGACTCGACAGTGGATTCGGGGCCCCCTGGAAAATGAAAGTCAACCAAGAATATCACACACATAATTACATTCTAGCCACAATAATATGTGTTAATTATTGCATGAACACCATTAAGTCAAAATTAAGCAAAATTTGTTTTAGGGAAACACTATTTTGGGGGAAATGTGCGTTGTTTGCCCCCCAGGAAAACATACCTTCCTTGCCCCTCCCTGTAAAAAATTCTGCGGACGTCCATGATGGTCCTTCGTTAGATTCTTTTGCATTCTTAACAGCGTATTCTAAGGCAAAATTAAAGAGATATTCATCTACACAAATTATTGTTTATGCCAAACATCCCCCCCACCCATTTTAAATTATCGCCTCTGCTTGAGAATCTGTTCATCTCGTCGCCAGGAAAGCGTCAAGACTTACTTCGATATAATTTACGGAGCACATATATCCGTCTGAAACCTATACGGATGTGAAACATGGTTTCTTACATTAAAAAGAGAAATTAAAGTTCTATTTTTCGTAATTTCCTTCTTCCCCTCTTTCCGTATCTCTCTATATTTCTTTTCCTATTTTATGTCACCTATCCTCATTTGATCTTTCCTCTATATTTCGTCCTCTTTAGCTTAAATGCTAGCTTAAATGCTATATAAATGCTTACAAAAATCTTATAAGGTAGACCGGGGTAAAGATACGCACGGGGAAATATCCTGTTAGAAGTTTCTGTTGTTTGGTAGAGTGAGATTACTTTCGTAACATCTCCGGCTGTTTTGCATTGGCAGCTTTGGAGCGAGTCATAAGTCCTGGAGCAGCCAATCAACATACGAGCCGCTGGCGTCATCTCTACCCAAAACCTATCGCTATCCCTGTTGCTCGCGCTCTGGACTGTTGGTAGGCTCACTAACTGGATTCGCACGGTCAGCTGGAGTTGTTATGAAAATAATCTGACTCTACATATCGTGTGTTTTCGCGAGTGTTCGTTGCAGAGATGTCATGGTGTGTAAGCTGCAGCCAAAGTTTTATTTTGGTTGGTTAATCCTTGTTTACAGCATGAGGAAAGCAATTTTCTTCTGATGTTATTTTGGATTTGTAATATATTAAGTTTTCATATCATCCATGCTATCTAAAAATACTTCTAGTTGTAATCTTCTAGCAATGTCTCCTTCAGATTTAAAGCTACTGGGTTCTCGGACTGATTTTTCACAAGAAGCCAGCACCAGTCGGACGCCATAGAAATGTCGTCTGGCGTAAAATTACGCATTGCTCTCGGGGCAAAGGTACTCACGAGTACATTTCCTTCTATCTCCGTACCTTTACCCGAATATACTTTCAATGCTTTTTCGTCTTAAGCTATTCCTTTTATTAAATGTTCAGTTTTAGTAAATTAAACAAAATGTGAATTTAAGAGGAATCGTCGACAGCGATCTTAAAAGCTTCATCATTTTCCTAAAAATGTAAATTTTCTTTTGTAAATTTATGCATTTTTCATTAGTAAGATATAAAAATAAAATTACAAGCAAATTGCTATGTATTTTATTGCCATGCGTATCTTTTCCCCGACTCTGGGGCAAAGTTCCTATTTTACAATTTTGTATATTTTTCAGTACAGTAACATTATTATAAACAATTAAATATTGGGAATATTTTCCAGTTTGAAGTAATGATTAGTCAATAAATTCATGAAAATAAATGTTCATTATTACCAAAACTGACAGCAGGAAAAATATAAAAATTAAGGCGAGTACCTTTACCCCGGTCTACCCTAGCTGATAGTAATTTACACGAAAGCATTTAATGGAACATTTCGGTTAGCTTTAACAATTACAATGTATAATACATACAGCACGAAAGGCACGTCGAGTTACACCATCTATGGTGAGTGCACAGTGTTTACAATTGAAAATACTAAAATATTCTTCCATACGTGTACTGTATACGTTGTAAAGTATATATTTAAGCAACGCCATTGATTTCTACCTAAAACCATTTAATACGAAACGTTATTCATCTCGGTTGAATAGTTATCGGTTTTTAAAAATGTGAAGTGATGCATTGCTTACGACATAGCGACCGAACGTACCTACCACCTGGCCGGCTACCTGCGAAGGGTTTTCTAATGAGTCTTAAAACATTTGCGATGCGACAAAACGTACCACTTGATGGGACGGCAACGAAAGTAATTTACCGAAATTACGATTTTCTCTAGTTTTGCTGATTTCCATCACACTTTACCCAGGCTTGGGACTGACAAAATTACTATATAATGTATATATAGCTATTTTGGCGTGTTTAATATTGTGTCGAGGCATTGTGTCGCCTTGGTCTGTTGCTTGCGCATGTGCGGGGAAAACTTGCTTATTGAAGGAGCCTGTGTCGATTATCGCATAGATCTGCAATCTCCCTAACGTAGCTCTCAGACCGTCTAGTATTTACTAAATAGCTCCATCTAGTATTTACTAAAGCATTCGCTGCACATGTGCTCCAAACAGATCCGAAATGTTGCATTTGAAAGTTGGTTACCAAGTGACCAGCGTTGATAAATGTCTAGGAATTTCAAATAAATTCAATTCCGGTCAAAAGAGAAAATCAGCAAGCGTATAAATGGATTCTGGCCCGTAAAGAACCTTTTTATCCGTAAAGAATTTCAATTCGGTCCAGGAAACTTCTTCCCGGATTAGTTTAAATGAAACCATAGGCAACTTGAACCGAATTTAAATTGTGCGATAAAAAACGTTTCCAGTCCCGTTGCGAAACCCAATAGAATCTATGAGAATTTATGGGTTCTTGGCCCTTAGAGGACCGCTTGTCACCTATAGGCGACAAGATGGTTTTGCGTGTAGTATCTGACTTTTTGGACACCCTGTGACTCTGATTATGTTTGGATATACATGTTTTGAGTTCTGCATGAGTCTAGAGGTATGTAATGAACAATGAGCAAGGTTCAATATGATTTTGGTTATATGGGGGAGGGGGGCAGCCCCCGAATATCACATTCTTGTTTTTTTGTTGTTTTTTCTTCGCTATTTTCTCATGTCTCGGATATGCATAGGCTCTTCTAGCAAGGAAATGAACCCACGAAAATATTTTTTGGCATTCCTTTTCACATGTCAGTGGTAATGAGCTGTCATCCAAGTCGCACACGGGGGAGCGGGGTTCAAGGTCGCTGAGAGGAGACACGTCGCAGGCACAAATTATTTCGCAATACCTTTGTTCATTCGCAAGCAGGGCTCAGCTTGTCGAATAAGTGTTTTCGTCTCCACTCAGCCAAGCTATGCTATGCTATTTTTGGCTTCAGCTATGTCTTTGTCCAGGCCATGGAGGAGAAATGGGGGGAGGGTGGTGGCAATCTGCAGGTACAATTTTACACATTTACGTCATGGCGCTGCCAAATGGGGGGCTCACGATTTTCAAATTTGGTAAAAAAATAAAACATTTTTCTTCTTCTTCTTCTTCTTTTAACCGATAGCAGAAAATTCTGTTTTTATGCCACAGGCTTATAGCCCTATGTGTACTGAACAAAACGAGCTATAACTTGTAACTCCAGTGTTCTTAGTTCCTGAGCTATGAAAAATTAATATACGTGCGCCGAATTTCAAATTTCCCGCTGGAAAAAAACTCTGGTGCTTCGCATTAAAAAAACATTTTTGTTCTTGGAAACTATCTTCAATATTTGCATGATTTTTCGTACGATAATGCCAAACATGTCAGGCAATGTGCAGGTACAATTTTACACATTTATGTCGCGGCGCTGCCGAATGGGGGCTCGCGATTTTCAAATTTGGTAAAAAAAATAATAATTTTTTTCTTTCTTCTTCTTCTTCATCTAACCGATAACTGAAAATTCTGTTTTTATGCCATACTCTTATAGCCCAATGTTTACTGACCAAAACGAGCTCTAGTGTTCTTAGTTCTAGAGGTATAAAAATTTACGTAAAAGCATGCGGAAATTTAAAATTCCCGCTGGAAACGACTCTGTCCTTAAGGCATTTACCGGCAAAACACGTTCGGTCGTCTAAGGGTTAACAACCCTGCAAGTGACACGTGTCGGTTCAGTCTGAAAGCTCCTTAAAGCCTGTTTGTTATCTGTTCATAATATTAAAAGAAAATTATGTCAATCTTAATTATCGTAGCTCTAAAGAGAATTGCTGAGTTCCTTTGTAAATTGCTTTCAAACTCGGATATAATTTCCGAATTTGGTTTGCAATTGTTCATTAGTCATAATTAGTTCTCGGGTATTTTCATTACATATATTTTCCTTTGTATGTGACAAACATAATCGGCGAATTACAATGTTATGAATGATATAAATTAATGGAATTTTTCGTTTAGCGTAGCAAAATATATTTTCACTGATTAATGCCGATATATTTTTGGGTCAAATAATCAAAATATGATATCTAAAAAAAATCAGTTATTTTTATCCGATTGTGGAAGCTTGCTTTCTTCAATCAATGGGAAAATTTTTGTTATGTCGAATGCATCTCTTGTAAAGTTACACCAGGAGAATAACTAAAACGTTTGTTATTTACGTTATCAGTTTACTATTTTTTCAGTTATTTAGCACATTACAGTTTCATTATTTCGAAGTGACGCTTTTTAATTAAAGGGCTCGGAGATTAATTTAGTGTAGTTACTTTTTTACTGCCGATAATCTAAATTAAATACCACAGGTTTGAAAGAAATGAATGAATGGATACCTACATACTTTTTCCATATTTAAATTACTTTTTCTATTGAAATATGGGTACACAAATATTCGAGTTTCAGTCATTGTAGATTATATAAATAAATTGATGCCAAATGCATGCTGGGTCAATACTGTACACGAGGGTAAAATAACTGACTTCTATGAACATTTGAGCATATCTGAAGTCAGAAAATTAACAAATATAACGATAAAGAAGTAAGCAAAGTCTGAAACTACGCTCGGGCAAATAACAGTAAAAGAAAGTGCAATCAATAGACGATATTTACGAAATGTGGAATCAAAAGACGATACTGATGAAATTGAGAACGAGTTAAAATACAGACGGCGACACTGAGGTATTTAATAGAATAATAGATTGAAAGTCATTTATGTACTATTTACCGCACTGCATTTGCAGTAGTGTTTTTTAATTAGATAACGCAATAGAGGTAAGTCTAGTTCTAGACTAAAAATTTAAGATCAGGCCAAGACTGGAAATCCAAAAATGTCTTCTCGTTTTAGATTTTATTGAATTAAAATATAAGTAAGACATGGTAACATTTTTTTATATGTATCAAAGTTACTTCAATCTACTCTTCCTCATTGTTTTATAACTTGTAAATAAGGCACAAGCTACAAATATGTTCACTATATCAAAATGGGTTTAACTTGCATATTATTCACTTACTGGCTGTCTTATTATTTGTAAATACGCCATAAACGTTGTTTAAATAGTGATGGTATCGAGACGAAACTTGGAAATATCTCGGTCTCGTCTCGATTTATAAAACGGATAGCGTGTCACCTCCAGATAACGTGTTTGACGCCTCGTTTCGACGATACGAACCCTGGGGAAAATCTTAATTATAACATGTATATATGTGACTACACAGTACACGATCGGAATTGCCATTAATGGTTCGACTTACACAAAGTAAACCACTTATCTATAAATAATCAGATTGATATTCTTGGTTTATCTGTAGAAGTGACATATTAAAGTTATTTGGTTTAGGTATTCTTTCAATTATTACACCAAACTCTCGTCTCGTGGTATGTCTCGTTCTCGAATTAGTCTCCCAATATCGTCTCGGTCACATTCATATAATTAATACAACCTATCTTTCTACACTATGTCTCGAGAAACTGAGGAGCCAGGCAGCTCATAATGGTAGAGAAAGGGGAGAAAGCGAGTGGGCTGAGCGAAACTGCCCGCTGCTGCAAACGGTAGGTAGCTGCAGCCGCGTTGTCCCCACCATGCACTCACTTCCCCCTCTCACGCGTTCATTAGTCGAGGCCTTTCAGGTCACAGAGACTTATTTTCGTTCGCTTTTTCCACATACTCTTAGGACAAACTGTAGCTTGTTTTGATTTTTGTATCAATCAAGTCGCATCTCGTCTTAACACTATTCCTAATTCCTATCATACTTCGCCCTTTCAGATTTCTTTGAACTTTTTGCTCAGCCCACTAGAGGTCTCTACTGCGTCTAATGCACATATTCCTTTCTTGCAAACTTGATTCTCAAATATTTCTAAATATGATTGAACATGAATATGACTCTTATTTAAATTTACACAAATACTTTCTTTATATTGTGTTCCATACATCATTGTATTACGGTGAATATTAAAATTTGAAAATCTCTGTTACAATATACACATAAGGGTTTATAACAACCTTGGACACAAAACTACCTAGAATGAAAATCAGTCCTCTTTTAAGATGGAAGAGAAAATTACGATGAGTAAGATTACAAAATGTCCTATAAGAATTATTGTATTACTTTCATTTTCTCTATGTGGTAGTGATTCAAGTGTGACCAGGTTTGTCATTTAGCAATAGCCTTATATGACGTGTCGAAAGTACTGGGGGGTAGTGTCTCAGGTTGATTCCCGTTGGTGATCACCCTGCATTTTGGGGCGGGGGGCGGCCGGATGATTGCAAATCAGATTCTGGAAGTATTTTCAGTGCTGATCACGGAAATGACATCCATTTTTTTTCCATCACGTCAGGATTTTTCACAATCAAAACTCTCATATTCACTATTACATTACACCTATTACAGAACGCAACAAAATAAATTTATGCAAGGGAAATTTAGGTTGTTTTCAAATCAATAAGTGATTCTGTAAGTATTTTGAATGCTGATCACGTACGCGACATCCATTTTCCCCATCACGTCAGACTTTTTCACAATTTCACAATCAAAATTCTGATATTCACCATTCCATTACACCTATTACAGAACGCAGCAAAATAAATTTAAAGAAGGTAAATTTCAGTTGTTAACAAACCAATAGGTTATTCTGGAAGTATTTTGATTGCTGATCACGCACATGATATCCATCTTCCCCCATTACGTTAAGATTTTTCACAATTTCACAATCAAAATTCTCATATTCGCCATTATATTACATCTATTGCCTAATGCAACAAAATAAATTTAAACAAAGGAAATTTCGGTTGTTTACAAACCAATAGGTGATTCTGGAAGTATTTTCAATGCTGATGACGCTGTGAAGGACTTTTAATTCAATGGAAGCGTCACACTGTAAATTGTTCGCGACAACCATTTATAATGCGCAGCTCTTCATGGATGTATCCGATTAAAATCGTGTGCAATGGCATGCGAACTTCTCTCCCTAGACGTCACTTTGATCTCGATGCATTACCGATGCGCTAAACAAATTTTAAGTCATTTTTCTAACACCTCGAAAAGGAGCAAATTGGTACAAGAATTCAGTCATAACGTGTTACTGGTTAAAGATACGTCACCATTGCATTTCTCGTGAAATTCTAGCCCATTTTGATATGTCACACGACCCCCGTCCCATTAAAATTCTGAAGTTGAATTCAAGATGGCGGACATCAAGATGGCCGCCGACCGTGTGGGTGGCGTCAATGTGGTTCCCCCTTGGCCAGGCAATGATTGGTCATCGCCATTTTCACATTCCATGCCGCAGTGGCCTTGTACTGAGGGTGTTAAGTGACTTATTGAGCCACCCTGTAGTTCAAAATTGGAGGATTTGTATTCTGGAAACCAACATTTTACCATTATTTAAACAGAGCCATCTATTGGGGAAATGATGGAACTACACATTTTATTGTGAAATTAAGGCAGTTAACATATTGCTATTTCCTGGAAAAACTAGATGTGATGGGTAAAAATGGATTTCATTTTTGGAATCAGCCTGCTGACATTATTCAAAGACAATAGTTATCTGCGAGTCATCGAAACCCAGGCAGGCCGGTGATAATTACTCAAATTACACTTTTAAAATGTGGATCGAGTCTAGAATAGAAAATTTCTGCATGAAGTACCCATTAAAAAGAGAACTGTAACAAGATTAGGTACGAAGCACATGGTTTTTGAATCAAATCCTCCATTACAACAGGAATCGTTATTACAAATCGGTTAGGTATAATCCATTTCCGGAATTGAATCTACTTCCGGTTTCTGGAGATTTGTCCCTTCCTAAGTCTACGTTCTTGTCAAGATAAACAAACAGATTCTGTGTTTACTTGCTTTTCTACTTCTTTGTTTTCTTATTCTGCGGTGTGATAGACCGGAGAGTCGGCAAAGGAAAGAAATACTTAAATAATCAAAAGTGTTCTACGAACAGTTTTTAATTCTTGAATCCATAACTCTTGAATCGAGATACATCGTCTTAAAACTTAGTCTGTATTAGTTGAATCAGTGTTAATCGATTCATATGATTCGATTCAACGATAGTTCATATGAACTTTCTAACGATGAATCTCTCGTTCAATCAACCACTTTCATTCCATCTTCCTCTTCGCAATACTACAGGTCCCTTACCACCAGGTTTCCTAGCAATGATTCTGCACACTTTTCTACCCTCCCACATGCATGAAAAAACCCAGTTCTTCTTGACATTGATCCAGACATATAAGGGAATCAATTCAAACGAGTCATCTTAACAATCCGTTCAAATGAGCCGTTCAGTATGACCAGCCCAAATCACTCGCCTGCGAACAGGAAACTCCAGAATCGAAGAATGTGATTTCAGTCAACGATTCATTGTGAATCGAATCATGCGACTCATATTGATGAACGGTTCTAATAAACCGTTCACTCAGACTCGCTCGTTAATCACACGGGTGTGTTGAAAATTTGTTCACAGTCGGTGGCGGCAGAGCACAAAAAGAAAGGGATCAGGTGAAAGATGAAGTACGTGACGGGACGGGAGTAAGAGGAGGAAGGAATTTTAAAAGAAGACTATTAATAATAAATAGGAGAAAAAAGAAGCTGTGTCCATTCTGACCATCTTTACGGAAGTGAAAGTGACTAGCAAGGGCACGACCGGGGAAGGACAGAAAATTGGGCTAGAAATTTATTGAAGAGTGGCCAGATGATGAGGCGGAGGTGTGAGGAGGCTTTCTGAGTTATTATCTCCGTAGGGAGAGTGGAAAGCTCAGATCAACTGACCATGACTATTGCAAAAGTCCAAGAAGTACATTGAAAATGAACGCCTTTGGCTTTACGTGCTGTTTTAGTTCTCGAATCTCCCGCTAGAGTGCAAACATTTTTTTTCATATTATATTGTGCCTCAGTTCTGCAAAATTTCAATTTTTGTAAAGCTATATGGATTTATTTGTTCCAAAATAATAAGATAATTTTACCAGTAAACCATTTTTTCACTGGTAACAAAAGTATATTAGTTTTTTAAAAGTCATTTTTGATCATTGCAAGCGAAAGAAAATTAGAATTATTTATGAGTTGTCCACTTTTAAGTTATGCTTAAATTTACATGACATTTCTACTCATATATTCTATTTTTGAAAGGTCAGTGCATGTGTAGTGGCTCAGATTTAACCAGTAACTGGCGAGACGTGGTCTCTGGGATCCGCGGCCTAGAACAACGCTCTCGTTCTCTGAAGCAATAATATGTACTTCCTTCTCCATTTCGGTAGCTTCATATTTTGGAATATCACGTAACCTGCTGGCGCTACTTCCCTGGCTTCGTTTTAGTTTCAGAGCAATAGACAAATAGACACCTGGGGGTCTCACCGACCAGGCGACGCAGTTTGCGTTAAGTCTTTCAGCAAGGAACCTTGTTCGAGAATCAAAGTGGACGATCCGTTTCTTAGTGCAAATATTTTTGAAATAAAAAAAATAAACTTATCAGATCTGGAGTCTGATCAGAAAAGTGATAATGAAGTATTTATCTCCACTGACTATCATTACGATCAATTAGCTTCTCCACCCTCATTTTGACAATGTGCAGAATTTTTTAATGTGATTTTGTTTTCATTGGGTAACTACATGTACGTATGTTCTGTGATAATTGAACAACTAGATAATTTTTTGTATCTTACAGTCCCTGAAAATGTATTTACAGAGACGTTTACGAAAAACAAACAGATTTTTGTAGTATTAGATACATTGAGTAATAAAAACCGCAATAACAGAAATAGTGGACAAAACAATTATCATAATTCCATAAAGAAGGTCCGAAATAGATGATAATTTATGAAAATGTTCGCTACTGTTTCGATAACGTATGGAAATAGTGACGTCTAGTTGGTGGTATATGAGACCCAGTAGCGTACGCAGGATTTCATCAAGGGGGGTGTTATCTCGAAAACTTTCTACAAATTCACATTACCATTGTTTTATTATACTTTAATTAATTAATAATAATAATAAATTAATAATTCTTACAATTAATTAATTAGTTTAATTACTACTAATGCAGCTGCTATTTATGAAAGAAATAGAACAAAATTACAATTCTTTTGTTTCAAAATAATTGTTTAGTCAACGGTTATTTGTATATGATAAGTGAGCCATTTTAAGTGTGAAGAAAATCCATAAAAACAAGCAAATATATTAAATTTATTGAAATAATCGAAATATGAAACTCATTCAAGGAGCCGCGCTGGTCTAGTCTGACAACTTCGTGGGATATCCGGGTTCGATTCCCGGAATTGGTTGGAATTTATCCAGCCTTGTCTCCGCACCCAGCCTATGGGTATCTGAGAGCAACCTTGGGGGATGAAGGCTGCCGGAGCATGGTGCTGATCACATCACCTGCAAAATAGTTCGAGATCAAGAATCTTTGGGGCCCACCACACCACTATGTGTGACTTCATGGCACGGTGCTATATACATGGGGGAATTTACATTACCTTTACCTATGGAACTCACCCAGGGTGGTGATGAAGCGCGAGAATACATGTTGCTAAATTCCACTGAGTCTATGTTTTCGTTTGTAAAGTAAGTTTATAGACATTCCAACACATTTATCCCTTCTAGGTGATTCACAAAAGACTTCTTCGACATTATTTAATGATGTGGATGTAGACTCAGCATCACTTGAGAGTTCACAAGGGGATGTGAAATCAGTACCGGGAAGAACGTTTGCAATAAGGACGAAGCAAGGAATTTTCACAATTCTCGCAAGAGTCACTGCGCGACTTTTTGCAAAAGAAAATTGCAAAATTGAACTTTGCGGCCGCTTAGATTGTGTTTGGAATGTTGAGTTTTTCTTCATGCTGCATGGGAATAATAATCCAAATTATTATTATTATTATTATTATTATCATTATTATTATTATTATTATTACTGTCGCAGATCTTTGACTGTGATAAATTTGCCATTTTTAATTTTTTCTACAGCATTTTCCATAATATTTCAAGAGCTCAAGGGGGGGGGGGTTAAACCCGGTAACCGACCCCCCTTGCGTACGCCACTGATGAGACCACGGAATGCCATTTGCGTTACGATCTGGCACCACGCATTTCGGGTTAAAATCAAGGGAATTTTCTATTTTTAGCGTGTTTGATTTTAAAATTAAAATTAATTTGCTTAGTACATTTCATTGTGTTGTTTATCATTGCAAGGAGTACAGTTTCAGCCTAGTGGCACGGTGATTGTGTATTGTTGTTAATATATGTAGCTTTTCTGTCACCTTTGGCCAGCCGCGTCTATGGGGTTGAGTGATAAAATCAAATGGACTGGATGAAGGGGCACTCAAGGAGAACGTTTTGGCATAAATATTACCTTCGTAAGTAGCATAAAGATTCCTTTGTAGTAGGGCGCTAATCAGAAAACGTGTTCGTCCGTCTGTTTGTCCCTCCGCGGCAACTATGGATATTGATATCTCCAAAACTATCACTGACAAAAATAATCGATGAGTCGATCAGTCTGACCGTGAGAGGCAACAATCGACTATAATCGATTTTTCGGAAAGCAATGGACAACACTCGGTAGCTTTTCCGTAACTAATAAAAGAAGAAATATACATTTTGAGGGTAGATTAGATAATAATTTTAATAATTCTTTAGTTTTCATTGGTTCGTCTATTTAGGAAACTATATATACTACAAAGATTAAACTTTGTGTAATCAAATCGAATTCAAATGCTAATTAATTATATAAATTATTATAATTAGGAATTTGTTAAAAATCTATAATCCATAAAACAAGGAATACAGTGGCGATACATTGGTTGGTACCCATGGAGCATATCGTGGTTAGGTAGTAAACGCAGCTCTAACTGTATTTTTCCCATTTATGTGTTCTCTCAGTTACAATTTTATTTTAACCTCGCATTATGCTACTTCACTTCCTTCATCCACTTTATTTATACTCTATTTTCTTTTAATCCTGAATTATCATTATTTTCCATTTATTTCCAGCACTCCTCTTTCATTTACACTGTATTGTATTTGTATTAATTCTTTAAATTTCTGGGGAAAATATATACTCCGTTTCGGGAGTCTGTGGAGCAATGCCGTGCATAACGGTAGAGAATGGGAGAATGTGATTGCTCGGAGCAAAGTAATGAGCGCGTTGCCCCCTCTATGCAATCCCTTTCCCTCTCACGCGTCCATTGGTCGATCCCTCTAGAGTCACTTGTTTCGTTCGTTTGCTCTACAGATTCCTGGGACAGAGTATATGAATAAATATAGAGAAAATAAAGCCCCAAAGGTCATCCGCATATAGTGGGACCCAGCACAGGGCGACGAAATTTCAAACGCCTGCGCCCATCCCTCAAAGTTTAATATCTGGGAGAATACGAGGCTTTGAAAGGAACTCTCCAATCGTATACTAGTCACTTTGACAGCTTTCGGAAACGTAATACAAAGAATTCTACAAGAATTCAGAGAATGGAAGTCACGAGGATAAACCAAGCAAGCTAGTAAACTTGGGCTGCGTCATGAATTGCGCCGACCACCACTCCACGTTGAAAGGTGAGGAAAGAACACGGGTGTGATGCGGGACACATCCAGCTGCTAACAGTCACTAAAGCTACTTGCAAAGATCTCTAAACTTGGCTATCCTAAACTAACCACATGTGCATTATTAGAACTAAGCGGAGTTGTAGGTTAGGAGCGCTAGGTTTAGTGCTCTTAACAATTAGTTTTAGTGGCTGTTAGCAACTGGATGTGACCCGCACCAGACCCGAATGAACACAAATTCTAACACAAGCTCCAAGGAGCATGGTGAATGGACTGACGACAGAAAACTGTAATTTATCGAACATAGAATATAAAACAACATCTAGAACCTTAAGTCAAAATAGTTAGATTTGAAGACTAACCATGGTTTACGCGTACAAGTTATGTACAGTACATATATATTTTTCTTATTATTATTTACTGTTACAAGTATTTTAAATCGAGGTTATTTACTTCCACTTGTCTAATGCATTCTGGTATTATTTTTTCTTAATGAAAAGTAGGTGTAAATGAGACAAATAATGAGTTATAAACACTGAGGATTGGCGTAACAAAACACTACTTAAATTGTTAATACAGAATTTATATTGGACAGTGCCATCTATTGTCTTTTTGTACCACTACCCTTCAAGAAACTCCAAGTGTGGGGACCTTCCACACTTGATTTTATATTCTGGTACATTGATTACAGTGCAGGGCCGGCCATAGATGGGTGGCAGTCTGGGGCATGCAATGAAGTACCAGAACCCTTTAACCAAATTAAGCAGTCTGAAAAATAAGTTTCCTGTCCCTTAGTGTGAAGTACATGCGTCTTATAGAACCACAATATAAACATTATTTCGAGTAATAAAGAACTAATTATATATGTTATTATTATTAAGATCAAGAAGTAGAAAGTGTTGAAAGTTAAAAGAAAGAATTTTGAGAAACAAAAGTTTCTAAATGTGTGCTTATTTTCATTTCCGATACATCACTAGTACAATGTTCATAATATTTACTTACAAAACTGTGTGTGATCAATAAAGAAACTATTACTTTACGTATCCAAGGCTTATCATTAGCATCCCCCGTTGATTGCCGCCACTGGTCATATCCAATAACATTCTAAATCAATTCTAGCCTGCTCCCCCTGGTGTAGTGGTTAGCACATCGCCAGGGGTCGCGGGTTCCAATCCCGGCCTGGGCACGGATGTTTGTAAGTGTCCATTCATCAATTTCTCATACCATCACTCATCCCCATCTTCGCAAATGAGCCACAAGTGGCACGAAAGGCGAAGTGAAATAAAGCAAATCAATGAACCAACCAATCAATTCTACTTTGCACTGAATGCTGACGATATCGTGAATTCGCATTGCTTCGTATAAAGTAATATATTTTAAGTTGAAAATTTCATTCTGCAATTAAACGAGCAGTGGTGAATTTTAAGTATTCTTGATAGAAATATTTCAACACGATTTTTATGCAACAATATGACCGATAGATTAGTTATTTTACGCCTTTTTTCTACTTTTGGCTAATCGCGACGAGGATGATATGCTGAACTGATGAAGGAACACTCACAAAGAACACCCATGCCCAGGCCGGGATTCGAACCCAGGACCCCTGCCGTCGTAGCGCGCTGCATCCTCTAGAATATGGCTTCAGTATTTTGTAATAGTTTTAGTATGTCAAAGCAATACATCAGGTTAGTTGCTTAATTACAAACACAAGCGTATCGTATCGGTAATTTTTAGTAAGAGTACCGATTCAGTCATAACATTTACTCATCTAACAATAACAATGTACGTGGCTCTGGAAGCTTCTCTTCTTCATCCTGTGGATCATGTTCCGTCTCTCTGCTTATAGCATCCGCCATATTTTGTGTAGTTTTACAGTGAATTGGCGTAAAATCGAACTCGACCATCAACGTGTACCATCTAAATAATTTGTTTGAAAGTTGCGTTGAGGACCGAATGAATGTGATTGCTTGGTTGTCTGTAAATAATTCGAAATGTCGGCCCAGTAAAAAGAATCTGAATGAATTAAATGCATATATGATTGCCAACAATTCTTGCTCGATGGTTGAAAGTCGAGTTTCATGGTCTTTTAACACTCTACTGCAATAGGAAATAGGCTGAAAATCACCGATCGCATCGGTTGTAAAATCACCGCGCCAATAGCCTTACTGCTTGCATCCGTATATACCCTTACTTCTTTGGATGGATCATATGCCATCAATACAGGAGCTGTAAGTAAAGCTTCTTTCAACCTCTCAAATGCCGTTTGCTGTTCTTCATTCCAGACGAATTTCTTTTTTTTTCTATCGGGACTTGTGATTTTCAGGACCTATATTATTCCATTTACATATATTCTGGGTAATGATATGCTATTACAATATTTTTAGTACACTATATTTTATAATAAACAAATCTTTCCATAGAAAGGATCGATATGGAATACAACTTTAAATCTTTCATCTTTAAGTGAAAATCAAATGATTTTCTTTAGGGGGTAGAGGAGCGTATCGTACCCAAGGTATTGGGTAAGAAGTATAAAGTCTTAGCAAAGCATGTAGCAGAGATAGGAATGCTGAATAAGTAATCAGGCAAAGGTCGGGTGATTGACTTGGAAGGCGTTTGTGGCATGAGTGTTGGAATTGTCAGGAGGTGTGATCAGTTGGCGAGTATAGGAGAGAGAGTAAGGTCTGCGGATTGTGAGAGAAAAGCAAAGTGGAGAACGATTATTGGACGATGGCGTGTGATTGAATCGATGTCTGACAGGGAGGTCAGACAAGTGACATTTGAGAGGACAAGTGTAGGAACAATCTTCATCTATTTGTAAGGCAAGTAATATCCTTTTCTAAACCAATCCATATCGGTTCAGTCATGGAGAGTATAAAACCCATATCTAACCTAAGTTAATTTATATCGCCATTCCTTTAAATGTAACCTCTTGCATTTATCACATTTAGGCCAAGCGAGTGATAACCATCTGAGAGATGAATGAGAAATAATTACATCACCCAATTCAATCTAGAGGTTATTGGTTCGATCCCAAACGCAGCATGGGAGTTGCGTTACGCAAGTCCCTTATAAACTCGCAACAAAACGTACAAGAACACTTTTTTCGGTCCGGCGCGGGGTCCCTTAGCGAGTGCCCTAGTTACCACTCTCTCACTTGTGGTGGCTATTGCATTGCCACGGGAAAGTTGCCCTTTTTTCAACGCACCATCTCCAACGCAGCCTCTCAATTCAACGATCTTTCACTCGAGTAATAGTAAAGGCCTGCACAAGACCTGGAGCAGACCCGTTCGCGAGACATCGCTCCTGAAATGCCATGCAACCTGCGCAACACCCTCGCTTGAGCAGCTTGTATGCCCACCTGCACAGATCGTTCCTGGCAGGCATTGTAGACCCGGCGGGTACCCGCAGTCTTACGATACCTAGTAGGTCTCAGTTCGTTCTTTCCATCAACTGCAGACCCCTCCCTCTGCATGACGTAGTTGCTTCGAGTAGAAACTGCACCTGGCCCACACCGTTCTGCAGTGTTGCCAACTGCAATAGATTTTCACTACTTAAAAAAGGGAACTCGAAGCTTCGTAAGCCACATCACCAATGAAATGAGATTTACGAATGTTGCTACCCCCCCCCCCACACACACATTGAAATAGGTTTTCCGTGGCACAGGATCCATAAGTATATGTCGTAAACAACCAATATACGTATATATAGTGATATAGGACAGGACTGAAACATGTCACGTTCGACGCTGAGGTCGCGAGTCGAACAACACACTGTTCTACTGCGAACACCAGGGCCGTAGCCAGCCAGGGCCATTGCCGTTACCCTCGTTTGGGGGGTAGGGCCAAGTACTTGGATAAACGTGCCAACAAGAACAATCACAATAATAGTAATAAAGTAGCATGAAAGGCATTATAATCCTCATAAATCACGCAAAAAGGGGGTAGAAGTCGGTTCTCACGCGCATTTGTGTTGAAACAGAGGATTAGAAATATTTTTTTTCAACACGTCAATTTCACATTAGCTAATAATGGAAAACAAGCACACAAACTGTTTTTGAAAGAAAGAAAGTGCATGATAAATGCATTCCGAATGTACAGACATATGGCATGTAAAATTTCCATCTACAATATTTTCTTTTCACATGGAGCGACGTATTACATAATCAATTCATCCAACTCGTAACAAACCAACATTAATAGCAAATAATATCACGGGCAGCCATAGCATTCTCTGTTTTAAAACTTTTCTCACTTAGATCGTTCGGCGCTCAGGGCCGACTCCCGCTACCCCTTTGCTACGGCATTGAACTTGATGAGACTGGATAATATTTTATAATATATTTCTACTTTCATAAAATTTGAAATCAAGGGGTTGCAATTACCCCTCCATTCCCCCTCTGCAGGTGCCCTTGGCCGTCTGGAAGGAAAATGCAAGAAAAATATGAAAATTAATTCCATCTTGAGTACCCTTTAGCCCTGCTACTCTTAAATTCTGCTAGTCTGTTTTTTCTTGTACTTTAATGTTTGACCCCCACCCTGACCCTTCCGCTAGACTTAATTTCCGTCCAAGCTTGTGAGCAATGCACCCTACCCCCTCTGGTTGCGCCACTGCGTGCCTGGTTAAGGCACCATGCAATGAAAAGCAATTAGTTTTCAGTGAGGAGATTTTTGTTTGCTCGATCATTTATTTAAATAAATGAAGCTGTAATACTGCGTGCATTTCCTGGCAATAAGATAAAAACTGCTTACGCTGAACTGAAATCGCTAAGTATATAAATTCTCCTTGGAGGAGAGAGCTCCTCCTAGGACCTCGTAGGATTTACGACCTACGTAAGTAGGCAACACTGGCTGAAGCTGTCCACGTGGTGATGAAACACCTGGAGCGACACGCTGCCGGAGGGCTGTTTCCTTCCAGCAGGTTTTGCAGGCGCCCGGGTCTTGTTGAATGCCCAGTTACCTTGTAAGCGCAGAGCGCCTGGAAGACGAAGAACCCGGGTAAAGACGCAAGTCGACTCGTTGCCGTGGGCAGGCGAGCAGGTATACCTGTCCTCGCGGCAAGCGGGCAGTGGGTAGGTAAAATGCACATTATGCTGGCCTCTGAGTAATAGGTCTTTTCCGTACTGGGATTAGACGAAAGAAATTATTGTCCTGCGAAAGAAGCTCGGTCAGGAACCACATCTAGCCAGTGTTGCCACATGTAGGGAAATTTCTCTTGTGGAGGGAAATGAAATTACGACCAATTTTTTTTTAAGTGAAAACGAAAATTCGATGAAACATCAAAATTTCAGAGCAAATTGAATACGTTATATTCAATGCCAGTACACACTATATAGGCTAGCTGCTATGTTCCAGACTCATATTCATAATTTATGTTGTTATTTGTTATTTCCTTCAGAGTATAATTGAATTACGTTAATTTGCTTCGTTCTTCTTCCACTTTTGACTAATCGCAACGATCAGGATGAATGATGGTATGATGAAACTTATGCAGGAGTGCCCAGGCCGTGATTCGAAGCCGGGATCCCTGGCATTGTAGCATGTTGTGCTAACCATTCCGCCAATGAGGTCGTTTCAGAGTATAAGCCTAAATATTTATATAGCTATAATTATATTTTGTTGATTTTACGTAGCTATTGTACATCTTAAGTTAAAAGCGTTGATTATCATTATTATTATTCATACCTGACCAGGAACTGATTGATTGATTTGGTTTATTTTACTTCGCTTTTCTGCCACTTTCGGCTAATCGCGAAGGTGAGTGATGATATGATGAAGGAACGCTCACAAAGAACACCCATGGCCAGGCTGCGTTTCGAACCAGGACCCCTGGCGTCGGAACGCGGTGTGCTATCCACTCTGTAACGGAAGTCGGATGATTAGGATTTGAACCTGCAACATCTGGACCAGTAGAGAGGCTGTAAGTATGCATGTGATTAATTTGACCCTTTTCATGTAAACGAGCATTGGCCAAAATTATGATAATTGCTATTTGTTTAGATTAAGGCAAAAAATTGGACAAAAGGAAATTTTATCCTTCTAAAGGGAAATTTCGACCCTTGAAAAGGGAAATTTTGTTCCTTGCAAAGGGAAATTTTGTTCCTTGCAAAGGGAAATTTTGACCCTTGAAAAGGGAAATTCTTAAAACACACTGTGGCACCACTGCACGAAGCTGAAATGATAGCGCACACAACCCATCCTCTCACGGCAGGTGCGTTCTTAAGGTCAGACGAGGCATGCATTTCCTGTAGCCAGGTGGAAAGTCACGAGTTGCGGTTTATGATCCCCGTCAGCTGCTATGACCCTGCTCCTTTGCGGAAACATTTCCTCGGGAAGGAATGAAGACGACTTGAAAGTTGACCCCCGGAAGGAAGTCGTATCAAATTACAGCCAGGCGAAAGAAGATCCTTAGTTTCTACATCCTTACCTAACTAGGGCCGTAAACGCGAAACAATGAGTACTGAGGATTCAGACATATATATCTAAAAATACATTTCTGGGAGCGGGGTTGTCCAACCAAGTGTATCAATAATAATGATGATGATAATAATTACATTAAATGTGTAAATTAATATTGTACTGTTATTATTATACAAAATTAATTGTAAATTAATAATATGTAAATTGATTTTGGGGGCAAATTGCACATACACAATCTCCCTTCCCTGCCAGTGCTGCCACCTAGCGACGCGGTCTGGAACTCGTCTCGCAGACATGTGGCGTACTCCAGCCTGACCTACATATCCCGTAAGTTTAATCGCTCTGTCACTTTATTTCGCTTTTTCACAGCATTGACCGTACGAAATATTACATGAACAGAACAGCATGTATTCATTACCTAACTCAGGTGTAGTTAAGATTGCCAAATTTGAATAAAAACAACTACCCTGGTAAGGAAATTAATATCAAATAGGTAAAGAATTGAATATTTATTGATTAAAGAAAAGGAGTTAGATTTAATCGTAATAGGGAAAAATAATTGTGCGGTGATCACTTTTAATAGCCTATTACAAATAACGAAAAGTAAAATTCCTCATTAATATTTTATGCATGTTTATCATAAGTAATTTAATATCTAAGAGACTAAAAGTTAAAATATACAAAACAGTAATTTTGCCTGTAGTATTATATGGGTATGAAACTTGTTCCCTTACATTGAAAGAGGAACGTAAATTGAGAGTATTTGAAATTAAGATCCTTAGGTAAATATTTGGACCTAAAAGGGATGAGGAGACAGGTGAGTGGAGAAGGTTACATAATTTGTATTCATGTTCAGTTATTATTAGAATAATTAAATCAAGAAGACTTAGGTGGGCAGACCATGTGGCACGAATGGGAGAGGAAAGAGGAGTTTACAGGATTATTGTTGGGAACCTGATGGTAAGAGACCTATAGGAAGGCCAAGACGAAGATGGAGGGACAACGTTGAGATGGACCTAAGAGAAATCGGTAGGGATGGAAAAGAGTATATGGATCTTGCTCAGGATAGGGACAGATGGAAGGCCTGTGTTGCTGCAGCCATGAACCTTCGGGTTTAAGAAAGCTAGAGAGTTAGTTAGTTAGTTATCATAAGTAGTAGTGTGCATAAATCTTTGGTACTGTCATTCAAAGCAGTATGAGTCAAATTCCTTGCCGTCAAATAAGTTCAGCTGAAATGAATAACCATGGATTATATAACAAATGCTAAACAATTATATTTTTTTATTTAGTTTTAGTATTTGGTAAGTCTTTCGGGATGGTCCGGACACCATGGACTAAATACGTCCTTGTGAGGAGTGCATCGAGCAGAGTGCAAATCCTGGGAGGTCCAAAAATCGCCGACCTTTGTGGTGTAGTGGTTACCACAGCGCGCTACGACGCCAGGGGTCCTGGGTTCGAATCCCGCCCTAGTCATGGGAATTCTTTGTTTCTGTCGCTTCATCAATTTCATTATATCAGCACTACGGCTAGGATTGTTATGACTTAGCATTTTTTTTTGGTAAGGGTGATATGTTCTAAATATATAGAAATTCATATTGTGAAGAAACTAATTGAATTAAGGTGCTTTTTAAGGTCATATTTTGGCATATTTGGCCATTTCTACGTGATAAAGCATATTTTGATGGATTTTCGGTCATATTCAGCATTTTTTCGCTTTTTCAAGAAATATACAGTCATTTTCCAAGTGGATTCGTTCTCACTCCCATGTTCATTCGATTTTCTTTTTGGACTGCAGCAAAATCTTTTTCAATTTTTAATTGAAAATTTACAGAAAGTATTCATTGTGCATCATCCGGGCCCATAAAGTGAACTAAATATAGTATTAATATGAAAATATTTCAGCATAAGTTAGATATTGATGTTAGAAACAGTACAGTTATAAGGGCATATTTTTCTAATTATAGTGCATATTTTGTAAAATTTTAGGTCATAAGAGCATATTTTATTTTGCATATTTTGGTTATTTTTAGGTCATAAAAATCCTAGCCCACTCATCCTCATCGTCGCAATTAGCCAAAGTGGAAGAAAAGCGACACTAAATTACAAGAATCAGACAAACAAATTAATTAAATCGTGCACACATCTCCATTCAGGCTCCACCTGATAGGTTGCGCACATGGTGGAGCCTGATTTTTATCTATTCATGTACACTGCATCAAGCAAGTCACTATTAACCTTCAACTGTCATGTTTAGGTCAGATCTGATTCCAGGCAGCAGCACTTCTGACATATCCAGCCAAAAGACGTGTGCTGTGCCGATAAAAGTAAATAAACCTTGCAATTATTAAGGGCGTTTTCGAATCTTAATACAAAAAGGATTGTCATCTCTCCCTGACTATTCAACACACAGACCAAATCCTTGGATGTAGAAATCTGAAAGTCTCAAATTGTCTTCCTCTTATGACGTTCTAAGCCTAAAGTCAACCCCTAGAAACATGAACATGATTATATTATAAATAAGTTGTCAAGAGATGGCGCTGCTTTTTCAAAAATCTTGATATGGTTGTGTGGGAACATACACACAAACCGACTAACGATAACCTCAAACACATATGCTATGTATTAACCACGAAAAGATGTGATAATACTGTGTAAACAAGGTACCCATAGTTAATATAACATGTAAACATTTTCAAAATCAATATACTGATTTGATGTAAAATTTGTAATGAAATGAATGTGAGAAATAGTTATTTACATGTATGTATAGATAGGCCCCTTTCTTCATGGTAGTACCTCAAATGATAATTAGAAATGTTATAAGTACTACGTAAAAAAAAACTTAACAGACCCTGAGTGGGCCCCGAACCGAAGACGGCCCTGGTCTGAAACATAATAAGTACAATAGGATATAGCGGAGGAATATAGTACAGAAAGGGTTATAGTCGTCGCGCTAGCTACGTTAACGACCGGCTGGCTTTGAAGTCCACGGAACGCGCCCACCAGCTGCGACAATCACATTCAACGCACAGTGTTGCCACACATCTACTCTACGCCACCCTGTCCCTCAGCGCAAAACCACCTTCCCACGGTCTCCACATTGAAGTTGCAACAGCGTATCCGCACGTGGAGTAGACGAGTAGAATGACAGCTGCGCCCATTGGCTGAAGGTTGAGTATGATTGGACGAAAACAAGTCGCCCGCTATTTATTCCCACCCACGTTCGTGGCGGTAGCTTTCTTTAGATCTTCGACGTTAGAGAAGTAAGCGCGTGGACTATAACGTGAAACGGAAGCAAAAGTTTGAAGTTTCCACGTCCACTTTAGGCACAGATTGGATAATTGGGGCTTGACCGAGAGTTTAAGTTGGATCATAACCTGTTAGGGGAATCGAACCCGAGACGCCTTGATTACAAGGCGACGACGTTACCACTATGCCATCGGAAGGGCGAGCGAAACAAAACAAGAGTGAAAATGTCATATTTCATTTACTTCGAAAGGGAAACTTGAAAGAAAGTTTTCCACAAATGAAAACAAAATATGTAAGCCTGGCTAGCAGTCGAACTTCAAAGCAGCATCCACTCACCAATTAAAGTTGCAAAGAGCCATCGGAATTAATAAGAAAGTCTAGAAAGCCGACGTAGTTCAGAGAAGAATAAGGTAATTGTTTCACGGAACCGCAGCATAACAATGAAGTACCGACGCAACAAAGAGACCAATGATGAAGCTTGAAAGAACGATTAAAGGAGTGTTCCAAACAAGGTGGGTAGGTACAGGTGCACCGATTAGACAGCTCTGGAAATGAATGATGGGGAAAGGACCACTTTCTAACCTTGCAACCGTCCGAAAAGAACTGTCCAATTGAAAATGGGCGTTGGTCCTTGTGAACAGCGCCGACTGTAAAGAAAGCAAAGGTGAGAGTCGGTCGGCCGGGCACGCCCTCTGTTGGCTACCTTGGGGAAAACCCCGTGCCAGGTGTGAGATGACATCTCTCTTCGGGTGTGGGGGCCAGGTCTTTTATTTTAATATCGCTCCGGGTTGAAATTTTGGAAAAGTCGCGAACCCATTTAGGAGAGCGATTCATAAATATCTGTAGTGGAAATGGAGAGAAATTTCTTCTTGTTTCATATCTTGAAGGCAAGGAAAACTTTATGTAGTTTCCCATCGCAAATTTCTGATTTCGTCATGATGTTGGGATGAGGTCGTGGATTAGCAGTCATATGAAAACAGGATTAAGTTCTTAAAAGGTTAAGTGCAAAAGGAAAAAGAAAACATTAATGAAGTTTAGTACTATAGCAATCTACAACATCGGTTGATTGATTTGGTTTAGTTTACTTAGCATTTCTGCCATTTTTTGGCGATTTGCGAGGATGAGGATGGGTGATAATATGGTGAAATTGAAGAAGAGATACTCACAAGTACCCAGCTTGGGATTCGAATCCGGGACCCCTGGCGTCGTAACGCGATTTGCTAATCACTCCGCCATGGAGGTCAGCCAACTACCACATAGGAAAAAGCTCCAAAAATAAAAAAAATGAAATCAACATCCACGAACAGAAATAAGCTGGAAAAGAACAACCATGAACAGGAATAAGCTCGCAAAGAACAACCATCAACAGAAATAAGCTGGCAAAGAACAACCATCAACAGAAATAAGCTCGCAAAGAACAACCATGAACAGAAATAAGCTGGCAAAGAACAACCATGAACAGGAATAAGCTGGCAAAGAACAACCGTGAACAGGAATAATCTGGCAATAAACAACCATGAACAGGCATTAAGCTGGCAAAGAACAACCATGAACAGGAATAAGCTGGCAAAGAACATCCATGACCAGAAATAAGCTGGCAAAGAACAACCACGAACAGAAATAATCTGGCAAAGAACAACCATGAACAGGAATAATCTGGCAAAGAACAACCATGAACAGAAATAAGCTGGCAAAGAACAACCATGAACAGGAATAAGCTGGCAAAGAACAACCATGAACAGAAATAAGCTATCAAAGAACAACCATGAACAGGAATAAGCTATCAATGAACAACCATGAACAGGAATAAGCTATCAAAGAACAACCATGAACAGGAATAAGCTGGAAAAGAACAACCATGAACAGAAATAAGCTGGCAAAGAACAACCGTGAACAGGAATAAGCTGGCAAAGAACAACCATGAACAGAAATAAGCTGGCAAAGAACAACCATGAACAGGAATAAGCTCGCAAAGAACAACCATCAACAGAAATAAGCTGGCAAAGAACAAACATAAACAGAAATAAGTTGGCAAAGAACAACCATGAACATAAAAAAGCTGGCAAAGAACAACCATGAACAGGAATAAGCTGTTAAAGAACACCCGTGAACAGGAATAATCTGGCAAAGAACAACCATGAACAGGAATAAGCTGGCAAAGAACAACCATGAACAGGAAGCTGGCAAAGAACAACCATGAACAGGAATAAGCTGGATAGAAGCAACCGCAAACAGGAATAAACTAGAAGGGAATAACTGCGAATAGGAATAAGATAAAAATTAAGAATTGCTAAGAGGAGTAAGCTGCAAAAGAAAAATCGCGAAGCTGGAAGAAAACAACCGCGAATCGGAATATGCGGGAAACAATTTGCTAAACCGGAATAAGAGCGAAAGGACCGTTCGAGAAAAGATTAAGCAAAAAAAAAAAAAAATTCTCGTTTGCATCGCTTTGGTAACATTTTGGCTAACCGCCAATTTTTTTCAACACTTGGTGCCATTACCGCAGCTCCAAACATTGTAACCAGTCTCTAGTGTGACTGGGAGTGCGAGCAAGATCAAAATTTAAGTCCACCTTATGCTCAGATAGGCTAATCGAGACTGGACCTACAGTTTAAAGTGCGATCCGAACTACTATGTGCCTCTACTGGGTATCGAACCTGGAACCCCTTGATTACAAGGCAACAGCGTTACCAATACGCCATCGTGAAGTCTTCGGGAGTAAGTTAAGTGGCACGTGTAACATAATAATACGTCTCATGCAAACTTTCTCCAAAATTGCAACGGAAATATGACAAGTTTTTTATCACTTTCTGTGCAGATATCCTTCCGCAACTTAAGGTAATGGCTTTGTATGAACCAGTAAGGAAGTTATAAAAAAAACACCGAGGGAAAATATAAATCGCTGCAAGAAGAGAGTATTAGCATAATGTTTGTACACGAGTTGTGTCTTTTAATGGAGAATTAAACTCATTAAATCAGGAAATTTGAATGAAAGAAACGTGTAATATTTCACACTCATTTGTTCGTTAAAATATTGTTCACATGCGTCAATGTTTAAACTTCCTATACAGGTTTGCTATTGATTGCAAGTTTTAATTGTTGGTAACAAGTGTGTGAATATCTTGTTTATATTCCAATTAAGTATGGTGGGTTTATTGTCATATGTTTCCGCAAGTAGAGTGTGAAGTGTTTGCGCGTGTGTGAGAACGAATAAGGGACGAGGAAGAGAGATAAATAAAAGGAGATAAGGTGAAAAAGGGAGAAGTTTGATATGATTTGTTTTATTTAATTCACTTTTCTTCCGCTTTTGGTTAATCGCGAAGATTAGGATGAAAGGTGATAAAGTTGATGAAAGAACGATTTTGACAACGCATGGACAGTACATAATACAAGCAGAACAGAGTATTATATTGGCTGTGAGGTCGAGGCGCCAGTGTCTCGTTAGACTGCAGTCAAGCAAGTGAGATGGAATCACAAATATTGTAAAGGGTTTTCCAATAAGAATGATATGATTTTGAAATGAACTGGCAACTATGCTTCAAATGTTATAACTGTCACTAGGTGTCACTTGTGTTTAGTATACCGTATCAATCCCTAAGATTATATGTTTATTTTATTAAGTCTCTCTGAACGCTTCACGTTGACCAGGGCATTCACTTGTTTTTCTCAGTTGTCTCAAGCCTCTGAGGCATGTTTATAATGCACAGTGTTGCGCTATGCAAACCTCCTGAGCATTCAGGAAAACAGGTAGTTCCTTCTGTTTATGGAGTCAGCGGTTTGCATAGTGGCAATTAATAACACGATTCGGCATAGAGGAAGAGCTAAATACACGCTTCAAGAACGTTTGGTTATTATCCAAAAAAGTTATGAAAATAGACGTTCTTTTCTGATTACTCAACGTGCACTTCGCGAAAACTATGGTCCACATAATCGGCCTTCTCTGTTTGGAAGTTCCGACATTTCCGATACCGCCATTTGCGACCATAGGGCAAAAACTGTTTTCTATTTCCGTCATAAGCGACACTGCTTGGATTTTCCCCTACCATTTCTAATTTGTTTACCAGAATTAGCGACATTTGCGTACGTGCAGCAGCAATAGCGTCTCTGAAGAAAGTATTTCCCGCCAATGTTTGTGGCGAAAGATGCAGGAGTTGGGACTGACAAACAATTACAAAACAGATCCAGACGTGCGGCTGTGTATAAGAATGTGTTCAGCCCTGTCTTACCTCCCTGTGGAGGTCTGTGTGTGATGGAAGATGATCCAAACCACGACACATTGAGAAAATATAATGGAATATTTCGTTGAACAGTGGATGAACAACTCTGTTTTCGACATTTCCATGTGGAACTGCTCCCGACAGCGGCACAAGACTAACAATGCAGTCGAGGGATGGAACCATACAGTTAATGTATTGACGGAAAAGTCAAGTCCTAACGTGTACCAATTAGTGAAGACTTTAAGATTAGAAGGTGTGTACAAGGACTATTTATGTGAGAGGAGGGCCTTGAATCTTAAAGGGAAACGTTGACGACGTCAGTACATTACATTAGATGAGAGAATACAAAGAGCGTTTGCCGCCTATGAAATGCATAGAGATATCAAGCGCTTCTTGAGGAGAATGGCGTACGTTCAGAAATTAGAATGAAAATAGTAAGATTTTGGTTCAACTACAAGAGAAACGACGCATTCTACATTTCTACATTGACAATGGATAGCAGTCTGCTCCTATACTGACAAGGGATATAAACAATCAATCATTGACAAAGGATAAATACATCCAGCTTTTAAACACCCAGCTTCCATGATGCCAATGTGAAGGAAAACTAATTAAGGTTTTCAAAAACACACCAGCTTCCATGATGCTGCCAGTCCTAAGCCTGGATAAAGCGTGTGTCGCAACTGTCATGGAATATATTTTCCATACAGTGTCGCATATGACGGCAGAAATGCTAGGGTCGCATATGATTGTGTCGCAAAAGTCGTGGATTCCTGTGCATGATACTCGTCGAATCGTTGAAAAATTTGAAAGGGATTTTACTCTTCACGATGCGAAAATACCAACAAGAGGTGGCAATGCAAGAAGTGTAGGGAACATTGCTGCTGTAAGAGGTAGCATTGCAGAGGTTCCAAATTTATCGATTCCTCGTTGTGCTCAAGAATTAGGGCTTAGAAGAACAACTCGGCGCATTTTGCGAAAAGACTTGGGTTTACACCCGTATAACTCCTTTAGATTGCTTTTCGTGGGGTTATTTGAAAAATATAGTCTATGCAAACAGACCATGAACCCTTGAAGCATTAGGATTGAACATCGAACTCTGCATTCGGGACAATAGGCCCGAGTTATTGCACAAAGTCATCGAAAATTGGGTTCATCGAATTCACTCGTGTGCACGAAGTCGAGGTGGACACTTAAATGATGTTATTCAAAACATAATATAATAAATTATGCTTCAAAATAATATAAAAAGTTTGGTTGTATCTGAAATAGTTTTTCATTGTAAAATCATATCGTTCTTATTAGAAAACCCTTTAGAATAAGAGTTAATAGACTATTAATAATAATCTAGTCCTAAGTTAAAAATATTATATATTTCACGAAAATTAAGCAGTTATGCAATTTGCTGCATAGTATTCGAAGGATATGACTTGGTTATGTAAAGAGAATGGCACATCGTTTGAAAATAAACATAAACTAACAAATATAACTGTTTACAAATGTTATTCGTCTTCAGGTTCAAATTGCATGATTGCATTACAGTTACCCATTTGAGCTTAATTAATAACTACATAATTATTTCCACTTTGGAAAGCTTAAGGCACATTACTTTTGTTGTTTTGTCCCTTAACAAAGTACGATACTTGTAGTCGAGAAAGGGAGCAAATAAATGAAAGTAGGAAGAGATAGAAATAGGCGGAACGGAAGAAAAAATCGAAACAAACGAAGAGCGAGGAGGAATAGAATTAGATGTAAAGAACATTGACAAACAGAACAAGAAAGAGTGGGAGGGGTCAAGGTAAGAAGAGAATGAGAGAGAAAGAGGTAGCTAGAAAAGTAGAGATACAAGAGAGAGACACACAGACAGTGGAAAACCTGAGAAATAGAGTGAAAAATAGAGGCACGTGAAATAAATAGAGAACAACGAGAAGTAGTGAGGGAGGACGAAACAAGAAGGAGTTGAATAAAGGAAAGACTGAGAGTGAAGATAGTAGAAAAGGTCAAACGTAAGAAACGGTAGAGGAAGTATAAGGGAAAAGTAGATTAGGAGGGGAAAACGTGTGTGTGTCAGAGAGACAGAAGGAAGGGAATAGTATGAAGGGGACAAGAAGTAAAGAAGGAAGAGGAACGTAGAAATGTAAGGGAGTCAAACAGTGAGGAAAATACTTACTAAGAGAGGGACAGCAAGCGCAAAATTTGCACCTTTCGACATAACGTAACGTTTCACAATACTGGATTCATTAATCTAATTTTCGACTGTTCTGGGCACTGTTTTTAAATATACGGTAAATTTCTCGTAAGGGACAGACGGATTTCATCAAATTTACAGGAGAAATTACTTACCGAATGCAGTTTCTTTAGAGTTATGGAAGTTCGGGGAAGTGTTTTCTCGCATCGTTCATTGAATTTTGCCGGTAAACCATCTATTTCTCGATATAAATGTGTGACCGATGCACGAAAGCTCTTGCATCCATTTACTTCCAGGTGGATGTAGCCTGTGTGTGATGACGTAATCCCGGTCAGTGTTTCCGAACATGTGTTCTTGTAACTGAAGAAGGTACGTTTCCGCAAATGATTCGTGGGGCTATGCGAGAATGATGTGTGGGGCTACGCATATTTTTTTCGAAACCAATTTTTAACTATTGTAACCTATACGTGACCCTACCTAACCTAACCTTACTGGAAATGGTTCGTGGGGCTATGTATGAATGGTTTGCGGGCTATGCGTCAATGGTTTGTGAGGGCTACGTAGGTATTTTTGGGTGCAGTGGGGTGTAAACACTGCATGCAGAGTACGGTAGTGAAACTGTGACCGCCATTTTGTGTGTTCTCTTACGAGAAATTCACCAAATATACTGTACTTTCTTGTTTAGAGAATTGAAACAGCACTAAGCAATAATACAAAATGAGTGTGCCAGTGTTGAATCTTAAACAAGCCTAATGATTCAGAGAAGTTTAAAGATACTTAGCGAATAGTTATCGAAGCAATACAACTTTTCTAGCAGCATGTTACGATTCTTGTATAGGTCTATAAAAGCGTCTTAAGAAATATTATTTTAACTTTATCGTTATTCCTACTTCTGAAAATAAATACTATCTTGTACTTTTAAACAGGAGAGCCATCTTTATTCTTCAATTAGAAGGGAAAAAAGTGACTACAGGACAAGATTAAACAATAACCTCAGTAGTGTTTATACTTGCCACGAGAAACGAGTTTGTGTAAACGAAGAAAAATGCAATGGAATTCTTGGTTAAATGTTGAAATGAGACAAGAGCACACCTCCGTGCGCCAAGACGCCAGGGGTCCCGGGTACGAATCTCGGACTAGTAATGTGTGTTTGTGAGTGTCCCTGCATCAATTTCATCATATCATCCTCATCTTCGCGATTAGCCAAAAGTCGCAGAGAAGCGACGCTAAATAAAAAAAAATCAAATCAAATTAAATCACAAGCAGGAGTTGCAACCGTTAATGTGTTCCGCGTGGTTGCGTACATACAGGATGAAATCTTATTCGCGGGGTTCGTAGCGTCGTGAAATTTTGTTATGTGTTGCCAGTGGTCACTCTGTATACATATCCTTGCGAATGTAAGTACCTTTTTATTATAATTATGGACCGATGCTTGTGTTCGTGTCACTATTGGTAATTGTGTATGGAATTATCATCACATAGATATTATCTCTAAGATATAATTATTTTATATTAATAATAATTGTTGTTGTTGTGCTGTTGTTAGATTATGCAGTGTCAATATAATCAACAAGAAATTACAATGATAGCTTTCATTGATTGATTGATTTGGTATTTGAAGTATACTTTATGCACAGTAAGGTTAATCGAAACTGGACCTACAGTTTATAGTGGTATGAGAACCACTATGTGCCTCTACCGGGAATCGAACCCGGGATCCCTCGATTACAAGGCGTTGAATGGAGCTAAAGTTGATTTTCAAGGAGCTAGATTTACGAAGGCTGGATAAAGTGCCTCCTAGAGTAATTTTAGTTGTCAAGGTGGTGGTGGGGGGGGGGGGTGCTATTACCGTTATCGCGTGTAGATCTGGCGGCATCACCCATCTCAATAATCCACCGATGGTCGTACGAAATCGAAAATAAAGGATTCCCTGATAACAATATTATGCCAAATTCACGTCAACACGACGCTATAAAAAAGTAGTTGGGGATATAAGAGGGGACGCAGCCAATATAACAATATCACGTCACTTGCAAAATGTATACTCATGGCAAAAGTTGGTCTATGTGGGCCAGAACCAGTGATGTCATCATAGTGGGGTAAAGGGGGCGGGCTTCCCAGTTCACAGCAAAACGAGTGGACGAGAGAGTCAGATCTGGCTCCAAAAGAGCTTAGTTGGCAACAGCGCTCCGCAGCTGCGCGGAGGGAAGAACCTCGCGGAAATCCTTCCTCACGCTCTTAAGGTAAGAATTTTAAGAGGATTTTTCCTCGTATTCTTTGAAGGGTGCAAAACGGCCATGTGCATCCACTCCCTCTCTGTCTCTCTGTTTATCTGGATCGACTATATATCCATTGTTTCTTTGTATTGTTACCATGGAATCGAAATTATTCAGACGAATGTGAAACAACGTCTACCATGATAAGTATGTTAATATTTTGCAAACACAACCTTTATTATGTCAGAAGCGTGCAGCTGGGTACATCTGCTTATGTATAGGAGAAATAACCACAGCGTCAAGATAATTGTGAATTATCAACCAATTAGAATAAGTGAAGATGGGTTAAATTTGTGTAACTTCCGAAAGGCACACTTAATTCAGGTAATGCATATAGCTCTTCTATTCGTAAACTATGTATTCTCTCGTCTGATATCAAGGAATCTATAGCCTAAAAGTTTACAAAAATAGGAAACGTGGAATATAAGTTAAAAGTTTCTGAAAATTAAGTATTTAGAAATAGTTTAGAACTAAAAAAAATAGGATCAAGAGACAGCTTAGGGTCTTGCATTCGCTCTGTGGGCCACGAGGTACAGATGGGAGGGGAAAGATAGATGAATCAGTCGCCAGAGCCTCCTTAACCTGCATTCTGCCAGTACCATTGATATGGAGATGTTGATATTTGAGTGACCTTCTTAAAATGTCAGCTCTGACACTCTATGAATCACTTTCCGGATAATAAAGTCATGTGTCTATTTCTGCTTGCATATAACCTCACATTTTACACGGAGAAACATCGACCCAACCACCTGGGGGAGCTAGAATCGTTCCGTAGCCACTCACCGAAGGAAATGACTCCTTCACTTTCAAGGGGTCTCGCATCTCGAAGGTCATGCACAACGCACCAAATGCGTGAGTATACATAAGGAGAGGTACGTAATGCTCCATTTCGTATTATTATGGAAGTAGCTCTTGTATTCATTACATAATGCTCTATCCTTTCAGCAAGAAGAAACATAAAAACCTCAAATGAGAGCTTCCTCGACAGCCTAGTGGTTAAGGTTGTCGCCTTGTACTCAAGGGTTCCCAGGTTGGATCCCGGTGAAGGCTCCATATCTTAAATAGAGAGAAACTAGCTCCAATGTTTATCATGCGAATGCAACGGTGTGTCATAAGTCATTCAGTAGAGTCCAGATTAGTGGCTGATCACAGAAGTCGGATTTCATGCCGCTTTTCCTCCATTCAAGGTTAATCGCGACGTTAAAGATGAATGGTGTTAGATGAACGGTCACTCATAAAATAACAACTTCGTTCATTGCAGGAGTCTAACCTGGATCCTTGAAACAGAGTGGCCCAAAAGACATTCTTGCAGTTTCTCTCTATTAAATGTAGTTAGGTGTAGGCTGCGCATCCCACACCCAGTCAGAAAGAGTTTTTTTGCATAACGAAATCATTCGCAAATCGATCCACATTGCAGTAACTTGAAATCTTCTTTGAAGCCATCGGCGAATGAACTCACCATGGGGAATAAGTAAGGATTGGCATTACACTTATAATATTTTATAACTGTTGAATTACAAATACTTGTAGAATAGGACTTAATAGACTATCTATAATAATCTAGTCTAAGTTTAAAATATTATATATTTCACGAAAATTAAGCAGTTAATGTAAAATATAAATGGTCTGCCATCTATCGACGGAAATTTAAATTCATGATGTATATTTTCTACATACTACTTGGTTTATGTAAAGAGGAGTTTCTACACCGAAATGGCACATCGTTTGAATACAAAACTAATAAATATAACATTTCACAAATGTTATTCGTGTCCAGGTTCAAATCTCATGATTGCAATACAGTTGCACGTTTGAGCTTAATTAATAACCTGCTAAACAAAATACGATACTTGTAGTCGAAGGCCTCGACGTCTGGGATGAAATACAACATCCAGATAAGATCTTAGTCAACAATACATTCACCATGACCTCGTAAGCCAGCAATCATAGCATGAAGGAAGAGATAGCGTTTGGTCACTTTCATATTAATTCTGGTTGCCTAAATAAATTATGTTCAGTGAGGAATAATAACACCCTGTAACACGATTTTTGTTCCTGTGTAGTGAGTTTTATTTTCTAAAGGCTTCTGACTGGAAACCATAGAAAATGCCTATTATTCCTCTCAAACTTTGTTTTTGTGACCAGGACAGTGTTATTTTTTAATTTTACCTGCTTTCAATGAGAAAATATACGAATTCATGTTTTTCGTTTACATAAAGAAAAAGACAAACACATATACATCAAAAGTGACATAAATTTGCACTCTAGTAGTGAACAAAATTATTGCAAAATATTTAAAAATGAGTAGTTTTCCGGGATTTACGATTGTACTGTACATTACTTTCACGAATCAGCCCCCAAATATAGTCTCCCATCATGTTCTCCTTATACTGGCCTTGGTAGCGACGTTCGAAGTCCAATATATCTTGATGGAAACGCTCGCCTTGCTGCTCCTAGTACGCTCCCATGTTATTCTTAAATGTATTAAGGTGAGCATCGAGGACATGAATTTTCAGGGACATCCTGCAGCCCATTTTGTCGTAGTTCTTCACCAGAGTCTCAACCACTTCCACATAGCTTTTGGATTTATGATTGCCCAAAAAGCCCTTAACCATTAAGACAAAGCTGTTCCAAGTCGCTTTTTCATTTTCACTGAGGTTCTTGGGAAATTCTTTGCACGCCAAAAGCTTCTTTATCTGTGGGCTGACGAAGACACCTGCTTTGATCTTTGGATCAGACAGGTTAGGAAAGAAGTCTTGAAGGTACTTGAAGGCTGCTGACTCCTTATCTAAATATTTTACAAATTGTTTGATCAGGCCCAATTTAATATGGAGTGGAGGCATTAGCACCTTGTAGGGGTCTACCAGTGGCTCCCACTTGACGTTGTTTTTTCCCCACAGAGAACTCGGTCCTCTGTGGCCAGTATCTCGAGTTGTAGTGCGCTTTGGTGTTTCTGCTGTCCCATAGGCAAAGATAACAAGGAAATTGGTAAAACCGCCTTGGAGACCCATTAGAAATCCTATGATTTTGAAGTCTCCGATGACTTCCCATCCATACTCATCATATTTCAAGGTATCTAGCAATCGCTTTATGCTGTTGTAATTTTCTTTGAGGTGGACTGAGTGAGCTAGTGGAAGAGACGGGTATGTAATTCCTTTATGAAGAAGCACGACTTTAAGACTTCTGGACAAACTGTCAATAAAGAGGCGCCTCTAATTTGGACTGAAGTCAATTCCAATTGCTTCAAACAGACCGGTGACATTGTGGATGAAGCAGAGTCCATCTTGACTTATGAAAAAGCTGGAAAAACTTTGATGACGCTTCCTCTGGTCTGTTATTTGCACACTTTCATCTAATAAATTCCACTGCTTAAGCCTGGACGTCAAGAGTTCTGCATTGGACTTGGTGAGACCAAGATCTCTTATTAAGTCGTTAAGATCTTTTTGATCTAATTGGCTCGAAAATTATAAGTATCAAGATCAATGTCTTCCTCGCTCTCTGACTTACTACTCTCATCTGAAGAGGGCAGCTTTCTCTCCGGAGGAGTGGGCACGGGAAACTCAGGGCAATGTGGCACAGGGGCGATGGACGAAGGTATATCCGGACATATAATAGCTTGCGCATTCTTTCCAGCCCGACGTTTGGAAGGATCCACCATGCAAAAGTAGCAATTACTTGAGTGGTCAGTGGGTTTCCGCCAAATTCTTGGGATACCGAACTTCATGGCTCTCTTTTCTCCTCTGTACCATCCTGCAAAAGACAAAAATAAACAAAAAATTCTAGGGCTCTTCAAGAAAACCCTAAATATTTAATATATAATTGAAATTATTAAAATTTTAATTTTCCGTCTTACCTTCCAGTGTTTTTTTTGCAGTTCTCGCAGGTGAAATGAGGTGCCCAGGTTTTGTCTTGTTCCCCTACAAACATGTCGAAATATGCTCTGTATGCTTCACACATTTTAGCAGATGCTTTCACAGATTACTTATTTCATCTTTTCTTGATAAAATGGCCATAACAAAATTAGTCTGCCATATACTTGAAGCCTCTTGATGCTATTGTAAACGTGTATCTAATTAGGTAGCTAGGACGACAATGAACCGCTTCAAACTGCACGATTTGCACTATTGTTGCTGGTAGAATGCCAGCTAAACTAAATGTTTAGGGGGTATAATGACATGCAATTCCTGAGAGCTTGCCGTGCCTGTTGTTGTCCATGGAAACGGACGTTGCTAGGGAACTTAAAGAAAGTTTATTTTCACCCCGAAACCTACTGTAAGGGAATTATGCTAGACTTTTCGAATTTCAAAATACGAGCATCAGAATTTATTACAGAGGCAAGGTAGGGATTTGAGGGGAATGACGGAAAACAGTTATTATCCAATTACGTTCAAAAATGTGAAAATAACCAAATACGTAAATATTGCATTTTCAATTTAGTGTCGCTATTCAATTCGTTTATGCAAAACATCCAACTAATTATCTTGAAACGGTTATTACGTACTCAGTTCATTATTAAGAAAATAGACAATAATAGTTTGAATATTTGTACCTTATTAGAGCCCATAGTAGTTATGGTACCGCCTTGAGTCCGATAAATCAATTGATTGGAAAAGATCGATCAAAGATCAATTGATGACGCAGCAGTTTTTTTGATGATGTCATAAAGTGGGCGGGGCTTATTTTGTAAGGATGAATTTGATTGGTTGTGACGTCATAAATGGGCGGGGCTTATTTTGTAAGGAGTGTTTTGATTGGTCGGAGGAAGTCGGGTTTTTCCCGCGGTAGTTTCCGGCGTCTGAAAACAGATGGCGTTGATGAGCCAGAAAGTCTGGGGAGGAGGAAAAGTATGCGACGCGGTTGGTTTTCTGGTAATTGGAGTACGTGTTTCCTGTGTCTGAAAACAGATGGCGTTGATGAGTCACAGGTTTTTCCAGTGACGGTTGGTCGGTAGTTTCCGGTGTCTGAAAACAGATGGCGTTGATGAGTCAGAAAGTCTGGGGTGGGGGGGAGGAAAAGTAGGCGACGCGGTGACGGTTGGTTTTCTCGGAATTGGAGTACGTGTTTTCGGGGTCTGAAAACAGATGGCGTTGATGAGTCAGAAATTCTCGGAATTTGGGTGTTTCCGTTGTTTGAAGAGAGATGGCGTTCATGAGTCATTGTTGGGAGGAGGTGTTTTTCTCGGGCGACCGTTGATGAGTTTGAAATTCTAGGAATTGGGTGTGGTCTGAAACATGCCCGAACATGTTATAGATTGATGAGTCATTCTGGGGAGGAGATGTTTTTCTCGGGCGGCCGTTGATGAATTTGAGTGATGGAGAAACGGCAAAAAGAGAAAAAGGAGAGAGAGCGTCTAGATGTAAAGAAAATAAATAGAGTAAAAAAAGTAGGTTTCACGGAGGGGGTGACTGTGCATAGCGTACCAGGGCAGGAAGAAGATAGGAGAGGCACGTGGGCGTTGGATGCTCTGCGCAAAACAATGCGCGCCCAATATAATTCGAAAATACGTCACGGAGACAGTACTATATAAAAAAGAAAAATTGTGTACGTACCGCAGAACTGTTGATCGAAGCCTACCGACCGGAGATCATAACCGAGACTGGCACATCTGTTGCGAGAGTGAAGAAAATTGAAAAGGTAAGAGACAAATATTTAGTTTTAATGTTCTACCTAGAACAATGCAAATCGCTGGTCAAATACTATTATCACCTTCACACAGTGAGAATCGTAAACATAAATACATCTTCCTTTTGAAGCAGACAGCTTGAAAGGTGTGAAAATAAAAAACGGTACCTGTGTCATCAACAGTTTAATGCAGAAGAGGATGACGTTTAACAGTGATCGATGGTGGGGGGGTCGGCTCCCGGTCCTCTTCTGCTGGGGGTGGGAGAGGGGGCGTATAGCGTCCATCCTCCTCTTCTTCAACCACATCTTCTTCCTGCTCTGACAAAACAGGAGAAACAGTAGAAGAAATAGAAGGAGAAACAGGAGGCACCAGTTGGCGCTGCCGATTGGCTATATCGTTATTTCGGTTACGCATTCTGAAAAACAAAATATAAGAATTAGAATATATTCCGTTCCATGTAGATATCGGCTAGAAAGAAAAGTTATCAGATATGTAGCATATATAATCGGAAAAACAGCATGCTATAATAAACGATGTTATCAGAAATAAACTGAAAAATAATTACCTAGCTCTATACCGACGGAGATTGGCGTGGAGCCTTTCCCTGTTCCGGGTACGTCGAGCCCGGAAAATAGCGGAGGCACGCTGTTGGGCCTCCTCAATTCTATTCTCTTCCTCCAGGTACCGCTCAATGTACCTCGTAGCCTCTGCGAAATGCGCAGCGCCTTCAGTGCCTGCCTGATGTCGATAATATGCATTTCGCAGTGCCTCCCCGTGATGGAGTATGTGTTCTTGAAAATATGTGTGAATTAATATATGAAAGTGATTAATTTGTGCAAAACATAATGAACATATTTTCTGTCTAATTTCAGATGTCGACACTCCCTCTCGGATTCAATTTGATGTATGGCGATATTAAGGAGACAACAGCAGGTCCGACAGAACGAAGGAACTTATGGAGCAAAACACATGCAAGACAGGTTGAAAAACACATCGGCAATTATGTGAATTTCTGTGAAGAAAATGGACTGGCGGAAGAGTTATTGGCAAAATTAGAAGAGACATGTAAAGATATCGAGGTATCGGTGGACTGTTTGGTCAAAATATTTACTTACATTGTTGACAAGAAACGAGATGCGCCAGTGTTTGGCGATTTTGTAGAGAATATACAAAGAGCGCAATATGTACCTTCCCATCTATCTTTAAGAATATGTTTCGAATTGATGGAGGTGTTTAAAGGTGTGAGAAATGAGAAGGGTGAAAATAAGAAGACGGGGGAACAGGGGAAAATATACATGAACGAATGATGGAGATGTTGAAAAAAAGAAAACTGAACGAGTAACAAACACATACTAATACACTAACATCTACCAGTAGTGTAACAAAATATGTAAAAATATCTAATAACCTGTAGTACGAGTTGAAATAAAAAGTTTGTATATGTAGAAAACTTGTAATTTTCTGTAGAAGTTCAATGTGTTAATAAAAGATTTTGTACAGAACAATATTGTTTTTGTATATAAATAGTATTATATTAGAATGCCTAACACAGGATAAAAACCCCAAAAGTTTAATGAAAAAAGTACCACGAATCCTGAAATTAACTATGTTTTGATAAAAGAGGTACCGGATTCGAAACCCTCCAGACATGGTTCGAATCCTGGAATTGCCAATGTTTGCATAAAGAAAACCAGGATTCGAAACCCACTCAGGTATGGTTGCGAATGTCGCCGGAGACCCTGGATTCGAATCCTACAATTAACTAAGGTTCCCTAAAAACATGTTTGATTCTGCTCAGGTATGGTTGTGAAATGTAAAAGGGTACTTACAACATGTAATAAATCTTGGCCATCCATGTTGCTGCCCAGATGAAAAGGAGATGAACTGGAGGGAAGGATGCCTGCAGAAGGAATTATATCCACTTCCTTATAGACACACACATCTGCAATTATTTTTTTGCAACGTACGTTAGAAGTCTGCATATGAGATCACGACGTTTTTGTGAGGCACAACAGTTCCTTGATAATTTTCACAGAAGTTCCTTGTTTCGTGTCAGCACATGTTCTTCGAACAAGACTTCCTTATAGAGACGGACATCTGGTATCATTTTTTGCAACGCGGCCCAGATGAAAAGGAGATGAACTGGAGGGAAGGATGCCTGCAGAAGAAATTCTATCCACTTCCTTATAGAGACACACATCTGCAATTATTTTTTGCAACGTACGTTAGAAGTCTGCATATGAGATCACGACGTTTTTGTGAGGCACAACAGTTCCTTGTTCCGTGTCAGCACATGTTCTACGAACAAGACTTCCTGATAGAGACGGACATCTGGTATCATTTTTTGCAACGCGGTTTCCTAATTTCTTTATTTGCAATCGTAGACCCCCCTTCCGACCACTCTAACGAAAGGTCTCGACGTGCAGATTACGAATATGTAATCGGATTTGCTCTACGTCAATTAGGGGAGGAGCTAGAGCGATTTGAATATTTCGATTTTTTTTTACCTTTTTTTCTGCGAAAATTTAAAATCGCTGTAGCTCGGCTCCTAATTGAGCTAGGAGGGTGATCGATAGCTTGTCGGACTCGGAGTGAAGTCCTCTTTCCGGTGAATCAGGTTTCATTGTTCTAGGACCGGTGGTTTCCTACTTTCTTTATTTTCAATCGTAGACCCACCTTCCGACCACTCTAACGAAAGGTCTCGACGTGCAGATTACGAATATATAATCAGATTCGCTCTACGTCAATTAGGGGAGGAGCTAGAGCGATTTGAAAATTTCGATTTTTGCAACTCATATGAGTCAGGAAGACATCTGCGTTGAATAACAGAATGTGTCACTGCTAAAAACCATCTTGTAAAGACGGTTAATTGATTCCGAGAATTTACATGAGCCTTCGTATCAGTCAGAAAAACATCTGCTGAAGACGTTTGACGATTTCTGAGAATTTTACATGAGTTGTCATATCTGCCAGGAAAACATCTGGTGAAGACGGTTAACTAGCCGCAGTAGAACCGTTAGGAACGGGAATAACTGCTTTGTCATGCTTGCGTATATAAAGAAAGGCGTTCTCTCCACAACACAGTGTTCGTGAAACAGTCATCGTACGATCATGGATGTACAGTTATCCGCTGACGATCTGTTAGCACGTTATCGTGATGGATATTACACAACACATGGACAGTTGCGGGAAGT